>NC_064923.1:584079142-584402684 GCF_023897955.1 Schistocerca gregaria
TCTCACACGTTTGCTAGACCACAAGAATCTTACATCCTAGTACCTTAAACAGATAACCTTCGTGATGGAACACACTCATGGCGAGTGAGTTTACGTGGGAACACCATAGGATGCCATTAGTGTTACAATAATTATTTAACAAATTTTCTATGGCCATGTTACCGCAAAGTTGAACCAGATACCCCACACTTCATCATGTTAGAGCAAACAATTCATTGCCCTCAAATATAGTTTTTTCAATGAGGATGTGAAAATTGTATTGAAAGTGAAATTTATTGTAAAATGCATATTCATTTATTCGTAAACATAAATAACATAACAATATTGTTTATTTTTTAACATTTTTCGTACCTTTCTCCACATTTTTACTGAATGTGCTATAGTAGTAGTTATTTTATCGTCTCATACTTCTCTTAGTGTTGGTAAACTCCTGATGGCACAACACGGGGTACATACTCTCTTCTTGGTCTTTCTTAGGTAACATTCAATCTGGAGGGAGTCACTGTGCTTAGACTTTTTTAAGTAATGTATTTATATCTCTTCAAGCACAATTCTGTCCACTTTTCCCATGCTTGAATTGAGTTCGATCTTCAACTCTGCAACTAGTTTTGGGACATCTACTATCAGTTGGCTTCAATTAATAGGGACTTCACTATTTGGACCCCCCAATATCTGATTTACCAACCAAGCTTCACTTTCTTGACCTAGTGCACAGGAGAGTTTTTGTGTTTTTTACTGGATAATTTTCAGAATTTTTATATTTCATAGTCTTATAGGGTCTTTGTTTTATTAGCTCCTGGGTTCCCTAGTTCGATTCCCGGCGGGGTCAGGGATTTTTCTCTGCTTCGTGATGGCTGGGTGTTGTG
The DNA here is from genome assembly GCF_023897955.1 of Schistocerca gregaria. Lineage (NCBI taxonomy): Eukaryota > Metazoa > Arthropoda > Insecta > Orthoptera > Acrididae > Schistocerca > Schistocerca gregaria. Next base: position 584,080,009 of record NC_064923.1, read on the forward strand.
TGATGTCCTTAGGTTAGTTAGGTTTAAGTAGTTTTAAGTTCTAGGGGACTGATGACCATACATGTTAAGTCCCATAGTGCTCAGAGCCATTTGAACCATTTTTTTATTAGCACTTGCTATAGTCTCCCGATTTTTAAAAATGCCAAAGCTTGGATCATTTGCTGTTCTTTGTACCTGACCCTGCTTTTCCTTTTCATTCACCATCCCAAGTAACAGCTGTAAAACTGAAAAAAAGCTAAGCAGGCGGATCAGTGATAGCTGACACAAATAAACTGGCATTCAGAACTGAAACATGATTCTAATACAGTTAATGATAGTTACTGTGTCTTAAAACAGCATTATAACATTAGAAGTTGACAGTGTTTATGTGTAGTAGGTACCAGCTGCTGAATCTTGAACAATGTCTAAACACCAGATGCCAACAGTGTGCAGATGCAAGGGAGGGAGCTGCCACCAACTAGAAGGGTCAGCTACTGGGTACCAGCTGGTATGGATGTAAGCTTCTGGTGGATGTCAGCTACTGGTTCTTACAACAGTATTGTCGCATGGGTGGAATACAGTGCGTATGTGCACTGAGTGATCGCCATTACCCCACATGTATGGTTGATACCAGTGTGGAGCAATGATGTTTAGTTTACAGATTGGGTCAATGATGGTCATTTTGCAAGTTAACTGCCACTGCCGCCCCCCGCCCCCCCCCCCCCCTGTACCATCTAGGGTAACGCAAGTGATGGTCATTTGATATATTGACTGTCATTACCCCCTCCATCCCCTTCTTACATTGATCTCGACTTGGCCAAAGAAAGACATGCTTTGAGATTGTATCAGTGCACATGCTTGTACGTTATCATATTTAATAATGACGTTACTTCCTCTTGTTCCTCATGAATTTAGAATCTGACTCTGTTCATATGAGAACTTGTTGACCAAGAATTCATATACCTTGATTCGTTACTAAAAAGGTTCTAAACAAAAGATCGCATAAATCTTTTTTTATTTAATACAAACGATTTCGACAGATTTTTCAGTCATCTTCAGGTCTTAAAAAAGTTTTTGTTATGAAATGCGTTCATTCTAAATTGGACTTTATGCCAAGTCGTCATGTGGATAAAAAACAGCACATTATGAAAGATTTGTCATCACTAAAAAAGTTAGAAACATAAAGCACCCCGTGGAAATAGGTATATCCATACATATACCGCTCATCCTCCCCCCATGAACCATGGACCTTGCCGTTGGTGGGGAGGTTTGCGTGCCTCGACGATACAGATAGCCAAACCGTAGGTGCAACCACAACGGAGGGGTGTCTGTTGAGACGCCAGACAAGGCATGTGGTTCCTGAAGAGGGCCAGCAGCCTTTTCAGTAGTTGCAGGGGCAACAGGCTGGATGAATGACTGATCTGGCCTTGTAACAATAACCAAAACGGCCTTGCTGTGCTGGTACTGCGAACGGCTGAAAGCAAGGGAAAACTACGACCGTAATCTTTCCCGAGGGCATGCACCTTTACAGTATGATTAAATGATGATGGCGTCCTCTTGGGTAAAATATTCCGGAGGTAAGATAGTCCCCCATTCGGATCTCCGGGCGGGAACTACTCAAGAGGATGTCGTTATCAGGAGAAAGAAAACTGGCGTTCTACGGATCGGAGCGTGGAATGTCAGATCCCTTAATCGGGCAGGTAGGTTAGAAAATTTAAAAAGGGAAATGGGGAGTTCAGTTAGATATAGTGGGAATTAGTGATGTTCGGGGGCAGGAGGAACAAGACTTTTGGTCAGCTGACTACAGGGTTATAAATACAAAATCAAATAGGGGTAATGCAGAAGTAGGTTTAATAATGGGTAGGAAAATAGGAATGCGGATAAGCTACTACAAACAGCATAGTGAACGCATTATTGTGGCCAAATGGATACGAAGCCCACACCTACAACAGTAGTACAAGTTTATATGCCAACTAGCTCTGCAGATTGCAGAAATTGAAGAAATGTATGATCAAATAAAAGAACTTATTCAGATAGTGAAGGGTGACGAAAATTGAATAGTCATGGGTGACTGGAATTCGGTAGTAGGAAAAGGGAGAGAAGGAAACGTAGTAGGTGAATATGGACTGGGGCAAAGGAATGAAAGAGGAAGCCGCCTGGTAGAAATTTGCACAGAGCACAACTTAATCATAGCTAACACTTGGTTCAAAAACCATAAAAGAAGGCTGTATACATGGAAGAAGCCTGGAGATACTGACAGGTTTCAGATAGATTATATAATGGTAAGACAGAGATTTAGGAACCAGGTTTTAAATTGTAACACATTTCCAGGGGCAGATGTGGACTTTGACCACAATCTATTGGTTATGACCTGTAGATTAAAACTAAAGAAACTGCAAAAAGGTGGGAATTTATGGAGATGGGACCTGGATAAACTAAAAGAACCAGATGTTGTTATAGAGTTACAGGGAGAGCATAACGGAGCGATTGACAGGTATGGGGGAAAGAAATACGATAGAAGAAGAATGGGTAGCTTTGAGGGATGAAGTAGTGAAGGCTGCAGAGGATCAAGTAGGTAAAAAGACGAAGGCTAGTAGCAATCCTTGGGTCACAGAAGAAATATTGAATTTAATTGATGAGAGGAGAAAATATAAAAATGCAGTAAATGAAGCAGGCAAAAAGGAATACAGACGTCTCAAAAATGAGATAGACAAGAACTGCAAAATGGCTAAGCAGGGATGTCTAGAGGACCAATTTAAGGATTTAGAGGCACATCTCACTAGGGGTAAGATAGATACTGCCTACAGGAAAATTAAAGAGACCTTTGGAGATATGAGAACCACTTGTATGAACATCAACAGCTCAGATGGAAACCCAGTTCTAAGCAAAGAAGGGAAAGCCGAAAGGTGGAAGGAGTATATAGAGGGTCTATACAAGGGCGATGTACTTGAGGACAATATTATGGAAGTGGAAGAGGATGTAGATGAAGATGAAATGGGAGATACGATACTGTGTGAAGAGTTTGACAGAGCACTGAAAGACCTGAGTCAAAACAAGGCCCCCGGAGTAGACAACATTCAATTGGAACTACTGACGGCCTTGGGAGAGCCAGTCCAGCCAAAACTCTACCATCTGGTGAGCAAGATGTATGAGACAGGCGAAATACCCTCAGACTTCTAGAAGAATATAATAATTCCAATCCCAAAGAAAGCAGGTGTTGATAGATGTGAAAATTACCGATCTATCAGTTTAATAAGTCACAGCTGCAAAATACTAATACGAATTATTTACAGACGAATGGAAAAACTGATGGAAGCCGACCTCGGGGAAGATCAGTTTGGATTCCGTAGAAATACTGGAACACGTGGGGCAATACTGTCCCTACGACTTATCTTAGAAGCTAGATAAAGGAAGGGCAAACCTACGTTTCTAGCATTTGTAGACTTAGAGAAAGCTTTTGACAATGTGATTGGAATACTCTCTTTCAAATTCTGAAGGTAGCAGGGGTAAAATACAGGGAGCGAAACGCTATTTAAAAATTTGTACAGAAATCAGATGGCAGTTATAAGAGTCGAGGGACATGAAAGGGAGGCAGTGGTTGGGAAGGGAGTGAGACAGGGTTGTATTCTCTCCCCGATGTTATTCAATCTGTATATTTAGCAAGCAGTGATGGAAACAAAAGAAAAATTCGGAGCAGGTATTAAAATCCATGGAGAAGAAATAAAAATGTTGAGGTTCGCCGATGACATCGTAATTCTGTCAGAGGCAGCAAAGGATTCGGAAGAGCAGTTGAACGGAATGGATAGTGTCTTGAAAGGAGGATATAAGATGAACATCAACAAAAGCAAAACGAGGATAATGGAATGTAGACGAATTAAGTCGGGTGATGCTGAGGGAATTAGATTAGGAAATGAAACACTTAAAGTAGTAAAGGAGCTTTGCTATTTGGGGAGCAAAATGACTGATGATGACCGAAGTAGAGAGGATATAAAATGTAGACTGCCAATGGCAAGGAAAGCGTTTCTGAAGATGAGAAATTTGTTAACATCGAGTATAGATTTAAGTGTCAGGAAGTCGTTTTAGAAAGTATTTGTAAGGACTGTAGCCATGTATGGAAGTGAAACATGGACGATAACTAGTTTGGACAAGAAGAGAATAGAAGCTTTCGAAATGTCGTGCTACAGAAGAATGCTGAAGATTATATGAGTAGATCACATAACTAATGAGGAAGTATTGAATAGGATTGGGGAGAGGAGAAGTTTGTGGCACAACTTGACCAGAAGGAGGGATCGATTGGTAGGACATGTTCTGAGGCATCAAGGGATCACCAATTTAGTATTAGAGGGCAGCGTGGAGGGTAAAAATCGTAGAGGGAGACCAAGAGATGACTACACTAAGCAGATTCAGAAGGATGTACGTTGCAGTAGGTACTGGGGATGAAGAAGTATGCACAAGATAGAGTAGCATGGAGAGCTGCATCGAACCAGTCTCAGGACTTAAGACCACAACAACAACATACCGCTCATAGATGATTATTACGTCACAAAAACACAGCACACATTACACTGATATATTCTCCAGGTTATGTAAATGTATTTGCCATATATATATATATATATATATATATATATATATATATATATATATATATATATGTGTGTGTGTGTGTGTGTGTGTGTGTGTGTGTGTGTGGACATAGTAATTTGCACAAGGTGCTTTATGTTTTTAAATATTTTAGTTCTGATTAGTGATTTTTATCCATGTCACCACTTGGCATGAAGTCGAACTTAAACTGAACACATTCCATTGCCAAAATATTTTTCAGACCTGAAGATGACAGCAAAGTCAGTCAGAATCTGTTGTTTCCTATAATGAAATATTTATGCGATATTGGCTTTAGCATGTTTTTAGCAAATAAAACACATCGCTCCTTCTGTCTTCTCAAATGAGAAAATTCAATGTCTTTGCATAGTCTTCTGTTCAATATTACTGAAAGACCAGCCAGTTACTAAGAAGTCCTTAGGATGGGAGCTATCTCTCACGCACTCGTTTTGTTAAATAAATGACTACATTAGTATGCAGGGTATTTTATAGGGCAAGTAAACACACACACATACACCCTTTACGAATTACTTTTTACTTGTTAACTACTAGATATAGCAGGATACATGAATAAGTTTAAGCATAACCACTGTTCCAGACTCACATCTGGTGTCGTGAAATCACACATGCTCTCGCACATTGATGTAGAGCATTTACCAAGTTATTCGTTTGACATCATCAGTAGGTTGTGTAGTTTGACACGAAAATTGAATTATCTTGGTCTTCAAGTTTCCTAAAAAACAGTAAACATACGTACGCCAGCTTAGTTATTCATCTATAGATTTCTGTGAGGCATAGCTAGAGTTCATTAGGTTCTTCAATGTGCGTTTCTGCCGATGAATGTACTCTATATTAACGAAAATTTTCACCGTTTGCTAGAAATCACGAGCACATATTCTATATAGATCCCCTTCCGCTGAGTACAGTTACGTATTTCTTTTGAACTTGGCAATGTTCAGCATTGTATTATCACACCTAAATACGTCACAGTATCCGGGATTTCCGGAGATCATAACAGGGAATAACTCCATATCGAACGTCATGCCCAAACAGATCTTTGCTGTTACTGCCAGTGTCATTTAAACTTTATGGTGTATTGAACAATAGTAGTTTTTTCACTCAGGCTTCCAACGATGGTATGATTACAGGATATTCCATGAAATCGCCCTCAACACAAAGAGAATAACCGACTGATAAAACACTCATTCACTGACGGTATATACAATGTATGTCATTGTAATACTTGCAAGACAACTGTTTATCCTTTTGGTGGTATTGGTATGGTATTGTGCCAGTCATGTTCACTGTTCAGCAATTATTACGCAATGGAAAACAAGTCGAGTATTGTTCTAATTTTAGAAGGCATAACCAGAAGAGACATGGCAATTAGACTTGCTGAAGCCTTCCCATCCTCACTGATGCAATATCAAAGCAAACATATTTTGCCAAGTGGACAAAACGGACTGCAGATTATCGAAAGACATCATCTCAACAGGCCATTAATACCACTAGTCCCAGTACTATTTGTTTGATCAACAGAAGTCACCATGCCAACTGGGAGTCGTTGGTGACTGGATAAAGCTGGAATTGGAAGAGTTGCATGTATGTCAGAGTTGTGCAATTTACACTTTATTTTCAATCAGTTTCCGTCATAATGACAATCTTCACAGGAAGACTAAAACGACAAAACCAAACGTACAAGATGAAACAAATGAGTTGTCAAGTTGATCATGGTGAACATGTGGAAGATATTACATAAAAGCTGTACTTTCGATGGACATGCAACAGAACTCTTTATAGGCTAAGTTAAAAGCAATCAGTCACAAACGCTTCTAGAACCACATGTAAAAGGTAACAATTTCGTTACCAGCACAAAATTGAATTAACTTTGATAAAACAGTACGATGATTATGACATTAACACGGGGACTGACTTCTGCTGATACGAATACATCAAAGAATATATGTATATACGAGAAACACAGACAAGTAGCAATGCAAAGATCACATTTTAACAATCGATTTGTGTTGTACACTAAGATGTAAATTATTAACATCAACATCTACATCTACATGGACACACAGAACATCAGATTTGATAGCCTGGCAGAGGGTTCATCAAACCACCTTCACAATTTTCGATTATACCAATCTCGTATAGCACGCGGAAAGAAAGAAATCATATATCTCTTCGTACGAGCTCTTATTTCGCTTATTTTATAGTGGTGGTAGTTTATTCCTATGTAGGTCGGCGTCAACAAAATATTTTCGCATTCGGAAGAGAAAGTTAGTGATTGGAAGTTCGTGAGAGGATCTCGTCGCAATGAAAACCGCCTTTCTTTTAATGATGTTGGGCTCAAATCCTGTATCATTTCTGTGACACTGTCTCCCATATTTCGCGATAATATAAAACGATAATACAAAACGTGTTGCCTTTCTTTGAGCTTTTTCGATGTACTCTGTCAGTCCTATCTGGTAAGTATCCCACACCGCGCAGCAGTATTCTCAAAGAGGACGAACAAGCGCAGTGTAGTTTCCTTAGTAGATCTGTTACATTTTTTAAGTGCCCTTCCAAGAAAACTCAGTATTTGTTCAGCCTTCCCCACAACATTTTCTATAGGCTCTTACATTTTAAGTTATTCATAACTGTAATACCGAGATATTTAGTTGAATTTACGGCCTTTCGATTTGACTGATTTCTCGTGTAAACGTATTTTACCGAATTCCTTTTAGCACTCATGTGGATGACTTCACACTTTTCGTTATTTAGGCTAGCTGCCAATTTTCGCACCATTCAGATATCTTTTCTAAAGCGTTTTGCAATTTATTTTGGTCTTTTAATGACTTTATTAGTGTATAAACGACAGCGTTACCTGCACAGAACCCAAGACGGCTTCTCAAATTGTCTCCCAAATAGTCTATATAGATACGAAACAGCAAACGGCCTACAACATTACCTTGAGGAACGCCAGAAATCACTTCTGTTTTGCTCGATGACTTTCTGTTAATTACTATGAACTGTGACCTCTCTAACAGGTAGTCACAAATCCAATCACATAACTGATACGATATACCATGGGACCGCAGTTTCTCTACAAGCCGATTGAGTGGTACAATGTCAAAAGCCTTCCAGAAATACGAAATCGATTTCAAATCCCTTGGCAACAGCAATCAAAACTTTGAGGGAATAAAGAGAAAGTTTTGTTTCACAAGAACGATGCTTTCTAAACCCATGTTGACTGTGTGTCAATAGACCGTTTTCTTCGAATTTATTCATAACGTTCGAACATAATGTATGTTCCAAAATACTTGTGTATATCGACGTTAATAACATGGGCCTGTAATTAATTGAATTACTCCTACTACCTTTGTTGACTGGGGGGACATTTGAATGGCTACCACCTTTCAGATGAGGAAACACGCCTACCAACTTTATATTATGTTGCACAACTCGTTCTTCGTGCTGCAGTTTATTCCGTCAGTCTATTTTTATCTGATACCCACGGATTACAGCCTGTCACACTACAAGACAGAAACTGCATCTGTTCACTGAAATCCAGGTTTTGACTTTGTCTCTCATTACATTACAGCGAACAATTTGGAATACATATTTTGTCTCAGTATCGACGGTCACGTTTACATATACAAAAATTACTTCGTTCGCCTCACGGACGAAGTCCGATTTACGCGGTCATTTTGTGCAGTAGTAGCAGTTCCTCCCAACAGGCTAGTAAACAAATTACGTGCCTATGAACTAACATCTCAGTTCTGCGTTTGGGTTAGTGAATTCCTGTCAGGTCGTAGTAATAAACGAAAAGTTATCGAGTAAAACACTAGTGATATCCGGCCTTCCCCAAGGAAGTGTTACAGATCCTCTGCTGTTCCTACTCTATGAATAAAAAGGTTAAACAGGCAATTTAGCAGACCTCGTACATAGTTTGCAGACGATAGTATCTTTACCTTCTAGTAAAGTCTTCAGAAGATCAAAACCTACTGCAAAATGACTTAGACACGATGCTGTTGTTGTGATATTTGTAGTTGACTCCAAATAAGAAAATTTGTGAAGTTATCCAAATGAGTAATGAAATAAATATGTTAAACTTCAGTGACATGATAAATCACACAAATATAAAAACTGTCTATTCAACTAAATACCTAGGAATTATAGTCACGAATAATTTAAATTGGAACGATCACATAGATAGTGTTGTTTGAAAGGTAAATCAAAGACTCAGTTTTTTTAGCAGAACTCTTAGGAGATGGAACAGTTCTACTAAGCAGACTGCCTAAACAGCGCTTCCCTATCATTTGCTATAGTATTACTATCCGTCATAGGATCCATATCAGACAGGACGAACGTAGGATATCGAAAAAGGCCAAAGAAGGGCAGCTAATTTTGCGGTTGCGAAGAGAGTGTCATGGATATCATAAGACGATTAGAGTGGTATTCATTAAAACAAGGGGGTTTTACGTAGTGTCAATCGCCAACTTTTTCCTCTGAATATGAAAATAGTTTTGGTGACCCCCAGCCTGTCTATGGAGAAATGATTATTGTAACAAAATAAGAGAAACCACAGTTAGTAGGAGAGATTTAAGAGAACGTACACCACTTGCCATTGGAATGTTAAAGAAATGGTCTGCTGGTGGTTCGATGAACCTAAGTGAGAATTTCAGTATAATAATGTAGATTTAGATGTAGTTGTGACATTTTTATATTGCTAATAATGAAATGAAGATTAATTATTCGTCAGTTATTGTTGCTTGTGCAATATGATGCCACATAACAGTTACACTTTTCATGTTGCTTATAAACTTGTGCTACTTCGAATTATGTATAGCGTGCTTCATAAATCCTGTAGTTTCTCAGTTACTCTGAAGCACAAAGTCGTAGTAGTATGGTATTTGCCATCTACACTAAGTGGTCTCCGAGGTCTAACTGAAACATTGCCTGTGTCTTAGGTCATGAGGTTCCTGAAATCTAGGATGTTTGAAACCAAAGATCCAGGTTATACAATGCTAGCCGTCTCGGTGACGAGCGCTTTTGGTCTACATTGCCCTGTAGCAGTGTAGTACATGTTTTTCGTGTTCTTTGAAAGATAGGTATAACGTACAGTAATGGTAATGTTAAATATTTATCCCATTTTATACACATGTACATAAAATTTCTTATATTCAGCAAGCTTTCTAACATAATTCATTATTAACGTAACACCATAGCAAGTGGTTAATGGATGTGACTATTATCTTTGTGTGCAAAGCAGACCGATTACTAAAATATGATATTTACAATGTGAAGTATCTTGATTTCCCTATACACATAACCACTGTGATGTACTGGTACCAACAGAGGTTAATTATTTGTGGGGTCTTATACTAGTATGTAGTAAATGTGGTATGGTAACATGTTCTTCACAAACAGATATCTGTAGACAGCCATTATAAGTTATCTAAAATGAAATAGGCAGCCAACCGGTTGCCCATAACCTTTAAAAAACACATTAACGCAGGTTTCGACAGGTCTAAGACTATCCTCACCAGAGTAGTAAAAGTGACTTAGAAAAATATGTAAGGTACAGATAATATACATGACACAGATACATATGTGAAAATTCTCAGCCGAAACTAGAAAACTTTTCTTATACGAAATCACATAACCACTTTCCAATTTCAGTAACAGTGCTCTCGTCAAATGACATGTATGTGTTCCATGAGTCATGAATAAAAATCATAATAAAAAAGAGAGACATTTATCACGGAATGATGGAACCATGGTTGCAATTGGCGGCACAAGTTAACTAATGTAGCCATCGAAAACCGGCACATACACAGTGCAGGAAGCATGGACTGTCTTGTAAGCCGACACAACCAAGAAATGAATACGAAGATTAGTAGTGCCCTCTAGTACCAAAACGGCAGACTTATAAACATTTACGTTAAGAGCAAAATTACACGGCAGTAGGTATACACATGCAACATACAGTACCCAGATAATAAGCACTAAGAACAGAATTACCATTCTGGGCGTTTCCATTAATGACCGAAATGACAAGAAAATTTTTATTCCTATACCATTTGTTGAAACTGTCTCTTACAGAATACAGCGTCTTCTGCAAAACAAATATGGTTGCAAAGCAGCTTCGTCTACAAATAATTCTCTAAAAATTATCTTATTCACAATCTGGATTCGACACAGTCTTATTTGCAAATGTCTGAAGATTGTTGTTGTTGTTGTTGTGGTCTTCAGTCCTGAGACTGGTTTGATGCAGCTCTACATCTACCTTATCCTGTGCCAGCTGCTTCATCTCCCAGTACCTACTGCAGCCTACATCTTCCTGAATATGCTTAGTGTATTCATCTCTTGGTCTGCCTCTACGATTTTTACGCTCCATGCTGCCCTCCAATACTAAACTGGTGATCCCTTGATGCTTCAGAACATGTCCTACCAACCGATCCCTTCTTCTAGACAAGTTGTGCCACAAACTCCTCTTTTCCTCAATTCTATTCAGATTATAAGATCGTTTGTAACTCTTGTCGGCCTATTACACAGTAAAAACAGGGCGAGTTATAACTGTTGGTTTTAGACTGCATCTTCTAGGTCAAAAGGGCATTAATATTCATAACTCATCCTTTTCCGGCCACTTGTTAATAACAGGGTACAAACCGAAGGAAATGCAAGACGTCAGTATACTACACACCGAGAGAAAAGCTCTTAGACTTGATAGCCTTGAAGATTTGGAAATTTTCAACCTCTCGCTTAAAAACGGTTTTATCCATCATGAAAAATAACAGTTGCGTAACAAAAACTTCTTTCAAGGGTTAGAGCCGTTACTTATAATTGCCTTATTTTCGAATTTTGCTCTTAACGTAGATGTTCATAAGTTGGCGTTTTGTTACTAGATGGCATTACTAACCCTCGTGTCCATCTCATGGCAGTGTCGGCGTACAAGCCGTTTAGTCTGATGCGTCCTGCGCTGTGTATCTACCGGTCTTAACCGGCTACAGCCGTTAACTTGTACCGCCAACTGCAACCATGGTTTCATCATTCTGTGATAAATGTCTGTCTTTTTATTTTGGTTTTTATTGTTGACTCATGTCATTTGACGAGAGCACTCTTGCTGAAATTTTAAAGTGGTTTTATGATTTAATGTAAGTACAGTTTCCTCACATATGTGTCTATTTTATGTATATTATCTATGCCATATATATTTTACTACTGAGGTGAAGATAGTGTTAGAACTGTCTAAACCTGGATAATGCGTTTTTTATTAAAAAAATTGGTGTAACCGGTTGGCTGACCATTACATTTTATGTGAGTACATACACGGTTGGTGAGCTCACAGCTACAAAATGTTTAAAATATCGACTGTATGTTAATGTATGTTCATTGAGATGTCTCCATGACTTGTTATTTAGGACTGCTGGTGGTTGTACTGTTGTCATTTGTTCTACATAGAATAATTAGACATAAGGGACAATCGGAACGTAAACTGTATGTTCTTCCAGAGACAGGATTTCACAGTTCACATTTTATTGATGGCTGGTAATAGATATCTTCTTATCTGACACAACTTCATTACTAAAAGATGATCTTTGCATAGTAACACATCTAGATTTCTTGTTAATGCGTAAGCTCTTTGATGTACTCATATCAACAGAGGTCAGTCCTTGTGTTATTGACTTACTGCTCGTACTCTTTAATAACTGTGAAGTGAGTTTTGTGTTGGTACCGAAACCATGGCCTGTTTATGCATAGTGCAGTAACCATTCTATGACTATGATGATTCTGAATTTACCATATCGACAGCAGAGAGCATATCCATTTAGTGTACAGATTTTATGTATTTGCTTCCACTTGTTTACCTTGATCAACTTGACAACTGTTTTACCTTGTATACACATTGTTTGTTTGGTTTTGTAGGATTCTTCCCTCCAAGACGATCGCTGCGACCGAATACATTAGAAAATAGAGTATAACTTGTTACAGCTAATGGCTAACATGAAGTTCTTCAGATGACCATCATTGATGCGCCCAATAAACTATCTTCATTGTCCCACACTAGCATAAACATTGCATTTTGGGTCACCAACTGCCCATACACACTATCTGCAATAATGTTTTAAGAAGCAGTGACTAACACTTCCTGACCCTTCCCAAGTAGCTGACGTGCCAAGTAGCTGACACCTCCAGGAGGTGACATCTCCTGTAGCTGGCAGCTTACACCGCCAGTAGCTGACACCACCAGTAGTTGATGCACACACCAACAGACACTATCCTCCCCTACACGTACACAATATTACCTAGTAGTGCTAGAAGACTATTTAAGGTTCAGTGCCTCACACACACTGCACGTACACAATGACAGCTCCTTGTATTGCATTACGTTTCTAAAATCCAGTAGCTGACTGTCATTGTCACTTATAAAAGCTATTTGCTTTTGTCATCTACCACTGCTTGGCCTGCTTAGTATATTATTTTGTTTCAGTTTTCCAACTGTAACTTGAGATGATAAAAAAAGATAAAAAGATTCTCAAGTATGAAGAACATCAGACGATCCGTGCTTTGGAAGCCATAAAAATGGGATGCCCATAGCAAGCGCTAGTACATTATACAAAATTCCCAAAACAAATTGTATAAAATTTCAGGAAAATATCCAATTCAAAGACAGATCGGCCGTTGCTGTACATTGTGAAAAAATGTAAGGCTTGGTTACTAAAGTGGATCTTCAAGAGTCAAAGAAATGGATTCCTATTAGTGGAAGTCATCTAACAGCTAATAGACTTTGTCCACTAGCTAATTGCAGAACTGAAGCTGAGTACTCCATTAAAAGATGGGATAACTAACAAGAAGTGGAATTAATTTTTTTCCGAAGGCTTTGAGACATGGCAAATGGAAATTCGGAGCCAATGACTCCATCAGGATTCAGTGCTACTGAAAAAACACGAAGTATGGAATATGGACCATTGTCTTGATACTGATGGCTTACAAACGGCATCGTGAAATTGATAATTTACTACTATTTCTACTACGACTACTACTACAAGTGGTGTATTGTGTAAAAATGGACACAACGTACAAGAAATATACGAAAGAAATAATGTTGTGCTTTTAGTTAAGTATAATTTTAAATCAAAAACTTGTCCAGGTAGCCGTGATTATTGAAGCACTTCCCCTGGGACCAGGAGACTGCTGGCCACGTGTTGAATTCACGAGGCAGATTAACGATGATTGCGGTATGGTGGGCAATCTGGATGTATTTTGGATGGTTCCCCACGTCCCACTAAGCGAATACAAGGCTGGTACCCAAGTCCCACATCAGTTACGCGATTCAAAAAGATTTACGAAACTCTTTCTCACGTTTGCATGGATAACACTACATGCAAACATTTGAGGTGCGCATATTCCGTCCCAGGTCGAGGGGCTGGTGACAGAAAGGACAGCTGTGAAATATATTAAATTTACCACGCCACATCAGTTTATAACAATGTTAACACTGTTCTAATGCAGGACAAATATGATGATGACAAGCATAAATCAATAATCCGTTTTTACAGCAAAACTTGTTTTTCTTTCCTTTATTTGAATTCGCTTCTTGCATTCCAATAGGAAAAAGAAAAAGCGAAGGTTACAAACAGCATTAAACACTGTATATGGGATACATATGCATTTTGTAAATTTATAAATGTATGGACTAAATTTTGTCAGTTTTGCTGTAATATATCGATACATGAGGCAATTTGTTGCAGTTTTCCTCTAACAAGTCAATGTACGGGATAACTTGCTATAATTTTGCTGTTACGTAGCGAGATTTTGGACATTTTATTACAACTTTCCTGTAACAAGAGGCATTTCGACACAATTTAGCTATAACATGTTCTTGTATAGTGCGAGTTGTCACTTGGTCTGCAGTGTGCAATAGTAGAAGATAGTAAACGTTTGTACTGTAAGATAAAGTTAATACTTCAGTGTGGGGTTGCTAAAATGATTGATTGACTTCGAGTGTGGGTGGCTGGAAGCATACCTAATTTCGTTACTTACCTGTAAGAATATTTATTACTACCGTTTACAATTCTTTTCCATTGAAGTGTCAGGTAGTCTCCACTGCGTCATAAGAGAAGATGATAAACATTTGTATTGTAATATAAAGTTGATACTCCAGCATGGTGTTGCTATAATGTTCGTCTGACTTTGATATCGATTTCATCCAAACTAACAGGAATTTATATCGAATTAAAATGTGAAAATACCATTGTTTACTTTGGTAGAAGTGTCAAACCATTCTCATTCGTAAGTGCACTTGAAGCTGTATGTCGGATCAGTTGTAGTGCCCATGTGTGGTTTGTGATATCCCAGAAGTAAGTTTTATATATTTTGATTTCTTAAATGTGTGTTACAAAAATCGAATGAAACCCACTGCCTGGTCCATAATTAATTTCAGTGACCATAGTAGGAGATCTATGTTTTTTTGATAAGCAATACAAAAAATTTAGATGTGGAAATAATTAATCTAAGGTTTCATTCTGCTTACAAAGATGATATAATAACTGGAATTTAATTACAAGGAGCGTATCGTAACTGGTAACTTTTATTAGTGGTGCCAGTATGATGCCGATGTGTATCGTTCTCAGTCTTTTAGAGGAATGAAGTGACGGTCATAGTGCCATGTGTGTTTTGCGCTCGAAATCTTACATATTTTGAGGAAATTTTTAAGCTGGTGCAAAGAGCGAATTTTTGCAAGTGATCAGAAATGTGTAATTATACTTGTGTATTATGATCCAACTTATGTTCTTGAACAGACACCTGCAGGGTAAAGAGATATCGAAGTCTCGTATCTTTGTGTGGAATATTGTTCCACCATTGTGTTTCGTCAAGTTTCTTTCACATTGAGAGCATTATGAAGTTATAAGAATGTATTATGAAAATACACAGTTTAAGTGTTACAACGCAATAAAAATACCATAAAATCCTTTCTTCCCCACTTAAAGTGGTGTTTGGTCATTTCATTTGTCTTTGGCTATGTTGTGTGTTTAATGTACGTCGGAGCACTGTGATTAGATTTTGATATTGTTTAGAAGCTAATCGTGAAAATACAGTCTGAAACATTTTAGAGGGCCTTGACACCACAGTTCTGCTCAATAAATGTTAGAGCCTTCCTCATAATATACGTTTTTGTACGGACCTTGCTGTTCCCTCATAATGAATGTAATAAAAAGCAATAACAGCTTATTTGACAGATATTTTATGTGGGAAACTGACTTTGTGATACCTGTTTAGAATATTAATCTACACATGTCTGATAACAGTTTACATATGGGAATACCATTTTGGCTTACACTTAACAGTATACGATCACGTTATAGACTTCAGTTTTGACAGACGTGTGTGTGTGAAAATGAAATTGCGGTACTTACCATAAACATTGCATTTCTGTGTTTCTGAAGTATTTTTGCAGACATTTTAGGTGAGCAATTAAATTCTGCACACAATCATTTGGGTTAGTCCAGGGCTCGATGAAGGGGCCTCGGATTTTCCTGAGCTCACAAAACGAGTGTATCCGTAGTTGGTTTACAGTTCTCTACCACGCAACGGCCTTCCAGTAGCTAGTATTGGAGGACTGCACCACTATTCACAGCCGAGAAATATGGACGATCCCATTGCCTTCATACTGTTAATCAGTGCATCAGTGAGGATGACGACGCTTACTAGCCACGTCTAAGGCTCCTAGTATCTTGCACAATTACACTTTGCTTCTGTTATTCCTTAATGCACTGTTCATCAATGACGCTGACTTACTTATTCCTCATCGACCTACGTATAAAAAGTAGTGCAGCTATATTATTTCTCGTACCTGTGAACACTACCGGCAGAAAATGCAGTGTTGTATCGTTTGTTGTCCCAAACCGTGTAGCCTCTGTCTCGTGATTCTTTGAGCTGTTGCCACTTTGTCTTGACGAGGGCTGAACATCGAATTGCAGACAACTAAAAAATACGTGGAACTGGCATTATTACATCACCAAAGTACAGACATTTTCTCCTGACTTTATTTGTAACTGTAACTCAAAGCGAAAAATGTGAAGTAAACCAATTTAACTAACAGTTTAATTGCTAGGGGGAGTGCTCAGTACTACAACGTTCCCTCATACGTCCGATACCTAAATCTAAAGTTGATATCGTTGTAACTCCGAAACGAATTTCGTACATATTAATAACATCTCCTTTCTGGCCGGTTTCACAATACGGTCACCGCATATAAATAGTATTAATTTAAGTTTCTGTTGTTACTGTGACCTTCCCTGAATTTGGGATTTTAAATTGTTAACTTTTTAGCTTTCTTCACGTAGTTAGCCATTCGGAGTATGAGGCTACTGCATACGTTGCTATCAGCGCTTGATTGCACAGTGAAGTTGTAGCAAAACTTTGGCTACTTGAGCCACAGTACATGGAGAACTATTTACCGTATGGGTACCGACGTTCATGGAAATGATGTTCAGACTGGGCGCTGCAGGATTTGCGTTGTCAGTGGTGTTTGTGTCACGACTTGCCGCTAGTCGTCGTTACTGGTCCATTTTTCTTTGAGACGCTCTAACCAAGAGGACCAAGAACATGCAGCGCGAACGGCACACGTTAGTACGTGTGTCTCGCCAACATATGATTCTTGCAACTTTTGTAACCTGGAACGTAAACGTGATACGCAATTAACAAATGTTGCCATCTTATGTGGAAATTAAAATGTGTTTCTTCCAACGGTTTATTCCTTATTTCTCTTCCATGTGTCCTTATACATGTTTCCATAAAGTTTCGTTGTGCTACGATCAGTCGTTTTTCGTGGGTGCCTTGAAGTAGTGAAAGTTAGTCACAACCACCCTATACCTTGGCCATCAGCTATCCAACCCGCATTTACGTACAGCTAAAGTGGCAGGGGTAGCTTGTCCTGTGTGTGATGGGTGACTTTCTGAAACGGCTTGCATGCGCTGAAGCTGACTTGACTCAGTGTAGTGACTTTTAACAAAATTGTTGTTCGTGACTGAATAATCCCTCCTTACGTTACGAAATAAATGCTAACTGAAACATATTGAGTAGACTGTATTCCACAGATGTCACATATTTTGTGGAAGTTATGTTAAAAAACGCACCATGAAATCTGATTCTGAAATTGTAACTTTGAAAGTCACGTATGTACGAAATTACAAAGCGAATCAATGTTCTTCGTGACCTTGTAGATGGAAATTGACAGTGAAATAGAGCTACTCACTTAGCAGCTGTCGGTATGGGTTGCAACATGACTTTCGTAAACTTAAACCATTCTCAATGAAAAGTGGATTATTCTATCCTTTATCTAGCAGTGCACGTCCCTGGTGCTGTTTACAGCTGTCACTCGCGTCTGAAGTCAGAACTTGTAACGGGCGCTACTGCGTTCGTGTTAGACCAGATATACGGTAGTACGTTCTAACACTGCTGATGGAAGAAAATTCAATTGCCATTATTTTGCAGAGAAGAATGTGAAACGGGGACCTGAAGTTAATAATAACCGTCCTGAGCGCCATAGCTTGGGGATAGATCCCACATCCCTAATGCCAGATGGACTGAGGGCGTGCGGCACCACGTATGACGCTCTACCCATTCGACACAGTGCAGCATATCGAGCAGGGTGCGAGGGGGTTGGAGATTTTATGTGATTGTTAAATAACATGTCTAAGACAAAACATGCGTTACTTATTTATTCACGAATTTATTATAACTTACAAGTTTAATTTCTCAGGCGTGTCCTACATATATACAAACATCGTTACAGATTGTACACTCCTGGAAATGGAAAAAAGAACACATTGACACTGGTGTGTCAGACACACCACACTTGCTCCGGACACTGCGAGAGGGCTGTACAAGCAATGATCACACGCACGGCACAGCGGACACACCAGGAACCGCGGTGTTGGCTGTCGAATGGCGCTAGCTGCGCAGCATTTGTGCACCGCCGCCGTCAGTGTCAGCCAGTTTGCCGTGGCATACGGAGCTCCATCGCAGTCTTTAACATGGTAGCATGCCGCGACAGCGTGGACGTGAACCGTATGTGCAGTTGACGGTCTTTTAGCGAGGGCGTATAGTGGGCATGCGGGAGGCCGGGTGGACGTACCGCCGAATTGCTCAACACGTTGGGCGTGAGGTCTCCACAGTACATCGATGTTGTCGCCAGTGGTCGGCGGAAGGTGCACGTGCCCGTCGACCTGGGACCGGACCGCAGCGACGCACAGATGCACGCCAAGACCGTAGGATCCTACGCAGTGCCGTAGGGGACCGCACCGCCACTTCCCAGCAAATTAGGGACACTGTTGCTCCTGGGGTATCGGCGAGGACCATTCGGAACCGTCTCCATGAAGCTGGGCTGCTGTCCCGCACACCGTTAGGCCGTCTTCCGCTCACGCCCCAACATCGTGCAGCCCGCCTCCAGTGGTGTCGCGACAGGCGTGAATGGAGGGACGAATGGAGACGTGTCGTCTTCAGCTTCTGCCTTGGTGCCAATGATGGTCGTATGCGTGTTTGGCGCCATGCAGGTGAGCGCCACAATCAGGGCTGCACACAACCGAGGCACACAGGGCCAACACCCGGCATCATGGTGTGTGGAGCGATCTCCTACACTGGCCGTACACCACTGGTGATCGTCGAGGGGACACTGAATAGTGCACGGTACATCCAAACCGTCATCGAACCCATCGTTCTACCATTCCTAGACCGGCAAGGGAACTTGCTGTTCCAACAGGAAAATGCACGTCCGCATGTATCCCGTGCCACCCAACGTGCTCTAGAAGGTGTAAGTCAACTACCCTGGCCAGCAAGATCTCCGGATCTGTCCCCCATTGAGCATGTTTGGGACTGGATGAAGCGTCGTCTCACGGGGTCTGCACGTCCAGCACGAACGCTGGTCCAACTGAGGCGCCAGGTGGAAATGACATGGTAAGCCGTTCCACAGGACTACATCCAGCATCTCTACGATCGTCTCCATTGGAGAATAGCAGCCTGCATTGCTGCGAAAGGTGGATATACAGTGTACTACTGCCGACATTGTGCATGCTCTTTTGCCTGTGTCCATGTGCCTGTGGTTCTGTCAGTGGGATCGTGTGATGTATCTGACCCCAGGAATGTGTCAATAAAGTTTCCCCTTCCTGGGACAATGAATTCACGGCGTTCTTATTTCAATTTCCAGGAGTGTATATTCCACACGTGACAATATCAATCAACGGTCAACAAATACGTACAAGCCACACACATTCATCTAATACGACCAACAAGCACATACCGAGAACGAAACCTTTTCTGACGGAACTGCTTCATTAAACATTCTCTGACTTCTTGCCGCTTTTATTCGTCATAAACCTCGAGCTTTCGACGATTACCTCCTTCGTCTTCGTCAGGAGCAACTGACTGTCAAAACGCATGCTGTAGTGGCCTTATATGGTCCAAAAACTGCTTCTGATTGATCAGTAAATATATATGCTGTCGCTGCACCGACCAATCAGAAGCCGTCTATGGACCATTTATGGCCACAACAGCATCAGGTTTTACAGTCAGTTCCTCCTGACGAAGACGATGGATTTAATCACCGAAAGTTGAGGTTTTACCACTAATTGATGCTGTCAAAAATCCGATAATATTTTATACAAACACATACTGAGCGAATGGTTTGCGGTTAACAAACTTCACACCGTGGAACGCGTAAGTTGTCACCACCCACACTTACGCCTGCCATACTGTTGTTTCAAACGTGTCAGTAAGAGTTGGAGTGTTTTTTTATACATTTTAGTTTTAATTCTCCCCATGAACCATGGACCTTGCCGTTGGTGGGGAGACTTGCGTGCCTCAACGATACAGATAGCCGTACCGTAGGTGAAACCACAACGGAGGAGTATCTGTGGTTCCTGAAGAGGGACAGCAGCCTTTTCAGTAGTTGCAGGGGCAACAGTCTGGATGATTCACTGATCTGGCCTTCTAACATTAACAAAAGTGGCTTTGCTGTTCTGGTACTGCGAACGGCTGAAAGCAAGGGGAAACTACAGCCGTAATTTTTCCCGAGGGCTTGCAGCTTTAAAATGGTTAAAATGGCTCTGAGCACTATGGGACTCAACTGCTGTGGTCATTAGTCCCCTAGAACTTAGAACTACTTAAACCTAACTAACCTAAGGACATCACACACATCCATGCCCGAGGCAGGATTCGAACCTGCGACCGTAGCAGTCGCACGGTTCCGGACTGCGGCCTAGAACCGCGAGACCACCGCGGCCGGCGTACTGCAAAGTCCAGGATTTAATTTCCTAGCCCTGTGCAAGTCACATGCAGTCCAGGCAACATTAAATGTCATGAAGCACATCCTGTACTATTATTTTTAAAGAAAAGTAACTCAAAACTATCGCCTTAGTACTTCAAAATTCCCTTTCTTTGGAAATCAACGGTACCACTTGGTGGTGAAATCTCGTGCGTAACGAGAAATCAGCTACATATATACACCACTAGCCGTTTCAACTGCCATATGAAAGTACTCCACGGATGTTCAGAATAATTCGAAGATCAGTGATAGGAACAGAACTTTAAATTCTGACATGAACACCGCACTATGAAAATCTACTCGTTACATACATTATTTTGAAAGAAGTCTAGTAAACAGCTGAATAGGTTGTAAATACAGTTCAAGAAATAATCAAATAGTAAAAAATAAACGCTTTCAGGAAATTATGGTTAGCATTTTAGTTAAAGAAAAAAAGAAACTATTTCATACTTCAGTTTAGAGCTCTTCCTTTGAAACTTCGACTTCGCTTATTTTTTCACATGAAAATCCTGGAAAGACCTTAATGATGACTGATCGCTCTGTTAATTATTAGATTAAAAGTGTTACCCATTTAAGACAAATTGAGAAAACTTCTCTTTACTTGTCATGTTTAAATGACACTACTGATTCCAATCATTATTATGATAAGAGTTGCATTTTACTGTCCAAATGACAAAAAAGTCTCAACTGTTCACAGTTGCTTGAGATGCTTCAAATCACTAATCACTGTGGCTATATTTATCCGAATAAAAAATATATGAATAAGGATCTTTGGAAGAGAAAGCAAATACTTCAAGACTGTGAGCTCATCTTCATATAGCCCTGGCGTTTAGCAATATACACGTACCTTTTAGAATCACTTACAAGACAACTAAAACCGACAGATAGATAAAAGTAAGCCTCTTCAAAACTACAGTTCTCAGCATTGTTACAGAGAATGGAGGTTGTCGCCTCTAATTGTAACCTGATATTTAATAATTATGACATTTATATTGAATTTTGTACTTAGATGGTGTGCTAGTATTTTCAGTGTCATAGGGTAGTATCGTTGCTGTGTAGCAGCTGCATATGGGTGTAAAATGAGTAAAAGTAATTCGACTGTTCTCTGACAGATGCGACTAAGGACAATACATCTCTCCATAAATGCAGTATTGCGAAAGAGAAGAAGAAAATGATTTTCATACCGAATCCTGAGCTCACATACGCTCTAAATTAATAGCAACACTATTAAATAAAGTTAAATAAACTTGCTGATGCAATATTCTCCAAATCTATTCGTCAGAATACGAGCAGGGCCGGTTGTAGAACATTTTTCCACTGAAGTAACATAACACTCGGCGCTTTTCCCCATATTTCCTCCCACCCACCAGCTCCATCGTATATTTTTACATTGTAATTGGAAACGAAAAAACAGATTTGTTTGCGATACGAAAGATATATATTCAATCAGTAAAGCTATATACTGTTCCTTTCGTTTATTAGTATGGCTGTTTTCAGCTTGGGTAAAAACGTCATTGTGAATTTCTTTAGCTTTTAACTCACAAAATTTTTCAAAATTGAATTTTAATGTATGACCTTGATAGCATCGCTTGCAATTGCCAAAGTGTACAGTCCGCACAAGGTATGCCTTTATCAACTTAAGTTTTGAATGACTCCTTTCACTACCAGAGGTATAGTGAGGAGCATTCGAAACTTACAAAAGTGTTGGGAACACTGAAAATAAAGTACAATGAAATTGCTTTTTCAAATATAAGCTTTGAGGAGAACTTCCAAAAGTAAGAACGCACGAATATCGGATAGGTAGCTGAAGCTCTTGGTATGAAGAGTACATGAGTTAAAATCTGTCTTTTACTGAACAGATAGATGTATCGACAATAATGTAGAAAATATGGGTCTTAAAAGAGCGTTGTTCTAAGCCTTTGTCAACAGGTTCATCGTTAGTCACCTTTAAATGGTTTTTTCACTCCAATGGGACGATTTTTTTTCCTTTTTTTTTTTTTAATCGAACTCAAAGTAAGTATCGAGTACGTAAAAACTTTTTGCTTTCGTGGCCACAGTATGAAGAAATAATCTGACCACATCTTTCTTGAAGAAACTGCCAACACTTTCAACTAGATCAGCAGCACTTTTTAGGTTTGCGGTATCTGTACTGAAAACTTTGCTCCTTGATCTTAAACATAACTTCATACTAAACTACCGTACAACAAAGAAATATGAATTCCTGTAGGGTCCTTGCCATACATTCTTAATTATCTATAAAAAAACTCGTTTGTGAAGCCATGTTAACTCTAAAGGCTTTTGATTTTGCTATGGCTTTTTAGTTATCGCTACTAAATATGATCCAGGCCATACATTGCACCTGAACACATCTACCACATCTCACAGTGAAGCATCCCAAGCGCCCGTTTGTGTAACTTTGGCTTTAAACCGGCCCTGCATAAGAGAGAAAAGGAAATGATAATAATGTAATGAACAAAAAAAATGGTTCAAATGGCTCTGAGCACTATGGGACTCAACTGCTGTGGTCATTAGTCCCCTAGAACTTAGAACTACTTAAACCTAACTAACCTAAGGACATCACACACATCCATGCCCGAGGCAGGATTCGAACCTGCGACCGTAGCAGTCGCACGGTTCTGGACTGCGCGCCTAGAACCGTGTAATGAACACCAACACGCTTTTCTGTAGTTAATTCACTAACTAACGTCTGAATGTACTATTTCTCTCCTGCAGATTAGTTCATCACAACATCAGTCAACTGCTAGTATATGTAGGGTCAAAATAGATTACAGCTGTGAATAATATATGTTATTATGGACAGATACCTGAGTTTCAGTTCCACACATAAATGTAAACAATCTCTCATACTTGGTCCTCAAATCTGGGAAATATCAATGGAAAAAAAGTAAATAAAAAGTTAGACAATGTTCGTGACTATTCGATCATCCTTTACAGCTCTCACTCAGTTCCCTGTGATGGGAAGATTGTTGACAATGCACATCAGGAGAAATTTAAATACAAATGGCTGAGCATTTAGGTTATTCGAATTTGCAAAGTTAAAACTCATGTAATCGCCGTGATCCTTGGTAGCTTGACATCAGAAAAAAAGAAGACATGAAGAGTGCTCCACCTAGAGCCTCAAGGTGCAGTACTACATTGAAATAGCAGACATTCTCCTGGAATAGCTCATAGCTTACCTAAACTATTGCAAAGTCCTTCTGAGTGTTGTAGCTCGTCATTACATGAAATACTGTCACAATCAACAGTAAAACCAAAGTTTCTACCGTGTTAGAAGGTACTTCCTTAGGGAAAGCTAGTTTTGGTGGAGGGAAGATGTCTCTATTTACTGCAAACGATCGGTGACAAAACGTAATATTTGTGGAGATCTAAGTAGACTACACATTTGTTATCTGGCCACTCGTGAAGATGGAGTTTGGAAGCTTCCATCAGCATTTAAACAGCCTGTATAAGATGATAAAGTTCACTCACGAAACTGACAGTAACGGTGTAGTACCATATTTGGACGTGTAAGGTATGTAGAACTGCGAATGATGCATTGAAAAGATCATAAATTTTACCGGAAGTCAACCCATACTGATCAATACCTGCACATGTAAGGTCAGCATCACCCGGATCAGAAGTATTCATCTCTTCTCGGGATGATTGCAAGTGCCTACAGGATAAGTGACTGTAAGAACGTTAAAGAAGAACTGAGAAAGCTACACCACACTTTTCCAGCGTATGATTGTGACAACAACACTATAAGAATTGGAACCAAGGCCAATCCAAATAAACAAGAGAAGGAGTGCAACCTTCCGCATGTGCACTTACTATATGTGAGGTGCCCCAGCGAATAACTAGGCAACGAGCTCCACCGACGAGGTTTTAAACTGCTTTTCTTCCGCAGCCACAGGATCCGGAGCAAGGTAGGTTTCACTAACGATGCGGTCAACAAATTAAATGCTACGGGAGTAAATGCACCACGTTGTGAGTGAGATGCTGCCTACATAAGGGACGCGGAGAGACCAGTTAGCGCACGAGTAGCAGACCATGAACGCTTTGTGCGATCAGCACAGCGTAATAAATCGGCGATGGCGGGAAAACACCGTGACTTCTCGCTGGAAAACCGTGCCCTGGGGAAAGTGTCGTGGACGCACGAACGTAAAATTGCAGAGGCGACTGAAATTATCTACAGAGGGGACGGCTACAAACTTATGCCATCCTGGCTGTCGGCTATCTCATTCCAAAGGCCTGCGAGGGGTACCGGGGCAGAAGCCTTACTGGGCACGGAGGCAACAGCCTAGACAAACAGCTATAGAGGAGCTATTAGTGTACAAGCCAGGAAGAAAATGTGCCCACGGAAACAAAACAGAGAAAAATGGTTCAAATGGCTCTGAGCACTATGGGACTCAACTGCTGTGGTCATCAGTCCCGTAGAACGTAGAACTACTTAAACCTAACGAACCTAAGGACATCACACACATCCATGCCCGAGGCAGGATTCGAACCTGCGACCGCAGCAGTCGCACGGTTCCGGACTGCGCGCCTAGAACCGCGAGACCACCGCGGCTGGCCCAAGCAGAGAGATCGAAACTGTCGCCAACCACTGACAAGCCAGCTAGCCCAGTAGTAACATCTATCCTACTCCCTCCTTTCAGTCGTGATTAGACTGTTACATTCGAGGATCAATAAAGTTTCTCAAATATGACGTATTGACACCGATCGTCTGCTATAGATGAACCTCTTTCTACCGAAACCAGTCTTGTCCTCAGCAAGGCCTCTGTACTAGGATCGAAACGTTGGTTTTACAGTTCGTAATTAAAGTGTTTTGTACAACGACGAGGTACAACAATCAGAAGAACTATATAATTATTGTAAACTTACTTGTGAGAAAATGGAAGAACTCGGAGTAAACTTAAAAAGTAGTTTCTGTGGTGAAAATTAAGGTAATAAAAGTAGTTACAGAAATAAGTATACGTATTACATTAATGTCCAACTTATTAACATTTTGTTAAGTAGTTTTCAAATATCATGAAATTCCTGTTGTATAGAAGTGCACTGGTATTGACGGAATTAGATGGTAGCAGTGTAAAGGAATCAAATCTGGCGAAAAAAAATGACTGCCTGGGGAAAAGCGAGAAATACTCGCACCAGGGAAGAGGTTATAAAACGAAAGGCAGAAATAGGAACGAAGAGATCGTCGACATGTTGATAATGCGACAAAATTACTGGTTCGCTGATAGCATGAGTGTTGCTGGGATGTCACGAGACGCAAGCAGTGCCAATCATAACACATATCGCTTTAGTTTCCTCTTGAGTGCACGGTGGTTGTGGTTCAATCGTAAGCTACAAACTAAGTTCTTCTAGTGTGACAGGGTTGATATGTGGAGGAAGCCACATAGGTACACACTAGCTGCTGGTCATATCGGTACTTTTACTGCAGTTGTGGAAAGAAGGTAGCAAGTAGATATTTGAGGAAAGCTATTCACGACACCGGTATCTAAAGAACAGATGAAGATTTTGGGGACACTAATTAATAAAGAAGCGATGAAAATAACAGTGTGTGGAAGTTACACCCCCCCCCCAGTGCCACACACTCAGAAAGATGATTAGGAGGACTGGTGTCATATTTTAGACACATATATTACGAAAACGTTCCTGTCTAGCTTGAGTCGTCTTTTGTTAGTTGCAATGTGTTAAAGTATTGCGATGAGAAACGCTGAATATAGAGCATTAGAGATAACGAATTTAAGCCACAGGCTTGCAGCTGAGTTTATAAAACTTTTGTGGCCAGTTGGTATAGAAATTTTTTAGGTCTGGTCGTTTCTGTGTGTAAATGGGTGTGAGATATTTTCAGTTCTGAAAGCTGCAAAGGACCGCTGTTTTACCGAACGTCATTTGCTATGCTGTATAGACTGGTCAAAGTACTCAGCGGCTCGAGCAGAAACATAAGCAGCCAAGCTGGGGCCGGCACAAGGGCTTAGCCAGCAGGCCCTGGTGTAGCGGTCGCGCGGTTCCAGCGCCTAGAACTGCTCGGCCACATCGGCCGGCACGGATGGATCTCTCACCACGAGCGACTAAGGTGGAAATTACACCAAATCTAGTCTTAAAAAAATTTAATATACCCACCATAACATGCAGAACTTGGTCATATTATTTCTAAACATCCACTTCCTTAATAAATATTTTAAAAAGTGCAGATTGTTTATGTCTTAGTTTAACAACAAAATATTCATCTTAATGTAATGTTTTATGACAGACTGTCCGTTTGAAACATAAAGTGGTTGACATAATTTTGATCTGCGTTTGAGCGCAGTTTATTATGAAGCTATTTTAATTAAAAAGTTGGCCAGTTGGGTAAAACATTGTATTACAGTGTAACGTAATGTCAGTAGGACGGAGTGTTATCGTGGACAAGAGACTATAGCAGCATCCGATAGGAAAAACAGTAAGAGAAGTAGTGGGGAACACTAATGGTAAACCGATTTTGGGTATCGAGGACCAGAGTAACGGATTTTAGAGTAAACCGAGTGCGGGGTTCCGGTTTCAGGAAACGAGTTTGTAATGTTTGTGTGATCCGATTTCTGGGCCCTAAGTGGCTGTTTAGTGCAACTGTTGGAGCTTCGTGTATTTCATGAGTCCATTTCAAACAGCGTCATACATATTTTCCGTGAGTGAGACCACAGAGGAACTTTAAAGCTTTTATAGAAAGCGTGTTGATATACGTTGTTGAATTAACAGTGTCGTCATTTATTTGCGAAATGTAAGGGACGCTGAGTCTGGTACTATGAGTTTGTCTGCCTTACAGACTTGATGAGACAACTTATGCCGCTACAATAGAGACTTATATTTTAGTGAAAGGACTTATGAAATCTGAAGCAACTCCCAGTGTAGCCTACCTCATTTGATTGAACTATTCGTTCACGTATATTGCAGTTAGAAAATTATCAAAAAACTTATAAATTTGTAATTTTAAAGAAAATAATAATTGTAGTGCAGCAACTACCGAGCGACCTCTACACTGCAGCTGATGGACCAAAATCAATTCGAAATTGCATTTATGGTCCTCTTCTAAGACACGCTTACCAAAACAGGACATTAGCATGCGACTTAGTATCTTGGACCGGCATTCCTTGAAATTTGGTAAGCAGAATCGTTGATAGCAGTTCGCAGCGCTAGGACGGCTTAAGAAAAAAACCAAGAGATGGTAGTCACCCGTTGGTGCTTTACACACCGCAGTGCTACCTACAACGTATCGGCTATCTCAAAATTTGCATTGCTGTAGTCATCATTTCGTCAGTAGGGGACAGCGCTTCGCCTCAGACAGCAATCTGAATTCCACCTCATTTCCAGTCTATAGCGTCGGCCGCAGACGTATAGTGGCATAGAAGCAGCAGGACGTAGCTGGGTACAGACACCACACCATGACCATATTAACGTGCGAGTTCGAAGATTTGTGACGGCACACGCTGCAAGTGACCTCGAGATCGTTTAGTGAAGTATAAATGCTACAGCAATTTCGTGTATTGTGAGTTATTGCGTCAGCCATGGCAGTCCAGATGAATAAATCACCGAGTGATTGTGATTTGGAACAAGGAGTTGGCGAGGCAATAAACCATTGGTTGGAAGTGAACATGCCAGTAAATCGAAACCAGTGATATATAATTTTGAGCAAAATAATGGACTTAAACTCTCGATTTGAAAGTAAATTTCGATATTTAAATTAAAATTGTAAAATCTTATTGGAAGAGCTGAATTCTTAGTTTGGAGGAGGAGGACATTAGTGTTTAACGTCCCGTCGACAACGAGGTCATTAGAGATGGAGCTCAAGCTCGTGTGAGGTAAGGATGGGGAAGGAAATCGGCCGTGCCCTTTCAAAGGAACCATCCCGGCATTTGCCTGAAGCGATTTAGGGAAATCACGGAAAACCTAAATCAGGATGGCCGGAGACGGGATTGAACCGTCGTCCTCCCGAATGCGAGTCCCGTGTGCTAACCACTGCGCCACCTCGCTCGGTCTCTTAGTTTGGAGATCACAATTCACAACATGGGACCTTGAATAAGGATTTTGCAAATAAATTAGGAAAATAAATATACGCTCTTACAAGACGTTCACCTGGACCACTCCGTCGGAATTTAACTCATATTCCTAATGCTAGACCTGGATCGTTGGAGTATGTGAAAAGCAGGGGCACAATATCTTGGCGATGAGACGTGTTGCCAACGCAAGGTGTACTTACGAAGTGACCTGCTACGAGTACACTGCCTGTTTAACGGTTTATATTCCTATTCGAGGACAGCTCGGTATGAGAACGCGCCCGACTGCGCCTGTTGCTGGCCGAAGAGGCGACTCCGCTGGCGTCCGTGGTCAGCGATGCCCGGCGAAGTCCCCCGGCTACAGCATGCGTAGAGTGGGTGTAGGAGCCAACTCGCTCGTTTCCCCTGAGTGTCTTCCTGACTAGATTCAGTGCTGGTTCCCAAACCTTGCTGAGATTATTGGCACAGTCTCAGTTGACGAAATTGCCTTAGCGCATATTTCGAAATACGAAGTAAGAACAGTCTTTTGCGTCTCCAGTAAAACACGGACATTATTGGCGACAGTCAAAGATGACCTCAGTTTACGGAAGGCATACTATATTCCACCCCAATGTGGCAAGAAATGTACAGGAAGTTTCAAATATTTTGGGTCAAACACAAGCAGATGATTGTGGTCTATAACCGATTACACTGAGGTAGGTGATTAATGGACGGAAATTCACATTTGTTGTGGATGTATTGATGTTTGGTTTGTGGGGGCGCTCAACTGCGCGTTCATCAGCGCCCACACAAAGTACCAATGTTTTCGCAGTCCAATGTAACCACAGTCGCGAATGATCAGGATGACGATGAAATGATGAGAACAACACAAACGCCCAGTCCCTGGGCTGAGAAAATCCCCAACCCGGTCGGTAATCGAACCCGGGACTTCATGATCCAGAGGTAGCAACGCTAGCCACTAGACCACGAGTTGCGGACCTGTGGACATGGATAGCATACACAACATTAAAATAACCTAGGCCGTAATAATTGTTCAAAGTGGCAACTGACACTCCCAGTCCATGTATTGGAAACGGCACATGCTGTTCTACTGAAACGCTGCAAAGATTCAAGGTGTCCGTTGTGCACTGGAGATGGTATCGGCTAATAAACAGCGTTCACCCCGGACCCCCATTCAGACGACGCATTTACTTCTGCCACATGCACAACACTATCCTAGGTGTCAGTTGTCCATTGCGTCAGGTAGATTGTGAAGTTCCATGGTGAGGTGTGTTACTGTGCACAGTGCGTGGCGTGTATTCAAAGATGGACCGTTACTCGTCACGAGAGTTGGCGGACATGCATTTAACGTACGGCGCGGTAGGATGTACTGCCTGTAAGGGAGCACGAACATTTTTTCAACAGGAGTCACCTTAGCTGGAAGAGGTGTCCTTTACGCCACAGAGACCCAGCTAGCGTTCCTACCAAAGACATGTCCGAATACCAGACTTTGAGGAGTTGGTATTAGATCGTGTGGCCGACCGACCAGGAATAAGCACTCGTCAAAATGCCCGTGAGACGAACACTTCGGAGGATACAATGCAGAGAGTACTGGTGGAACAGGTATTACAGGCCTATCATAAATAACCTGGACAGGCACTGGTACCAACGGATTTTGAGTTCCGCGTCCACTTCTATCAGTGGCTTATCCACACGCAATCCCGTAGTGACGAAATTTGTACACTTTATGTTGTTCAGGGATGAGGGAGGCCTCATTCTCCCGTGGTGGTGTTTCCAACAATTGCAGAGGCCATGTCTGGAATGAGGACAGTCCCACCGCCACTCACATCGGTGGCCAGCAGCAACGATTGTCTGTCAACGTATGGGGGCTCATGTCAAAGATCACTTAATAGAACCTTATCTGCTGCCTCCACATTTGACTGGTCGAGGTTGAGTGATGTTTCTGCGAAATGTGCTGCCACAGTTCTACAACACTGTAACCCTTGTTCTCCGCAAAAAGGTGTGGTTTCAACACGACAGAGCAGCAGTTCACTCCGATGTTAATGTCCACGAGCACCTGAACAATACGTACCCTGATCACTGTATAGGAAGCGGAGGTTTTTTCCCGTATGAAACCACCGCACCCTGTTGTACCAGGAGACAGTCAGCTAACACCTTAGCAAGCAGGTACTCATCCGTAAACCTGAAGAAAGTGCTACTTGCTAGGGTCGACAGACACCAGTTATCTATGAGTGTGTGGCAGAACTGAATGCGGTGTTCCTATGCATGCATTGAAAATAGCAGTCGGCACTTTGAATCGCTACTGTGAACTATGTTATTTTTATGCGCTGTGTAAGTTCATAAAACACTGAATATGCATTTCCGACCATTGGTTCCTCACCTCAACATTATCAGTTGTGGACCCACTATCACCGGCTTCAATGTGGCCCGAAAGTGTTGAGACATCCTGTATAGAACGCCATGTAAGATCAGTACCGAGAACATCAGCAGCACACTCGACTAACGTATCCTATAGTATCGGCGGTCGCAGAGCAATGATCGTCTGAGACTCATACGAATGGACTAGGATTTTATCACAAACACCCGTCAGATAATGACGACTTACTGACATATACATTGTTAAGCTTAAGGCTGTTGTAAGTCAGCATGGACAGTGACAATACTAGCAACGAAAATCTTACAGCGAACAATTAGAACATCATTCCTTCAGAGTTGAGTATCCATCAGATAAATAGAGCTCATTCTACGCTAGCTCTGGTAGCGAAAGTTAATTACAACTGCTCTTTATTTATACGATAATGCAGAGACGATAGGTCTCTGTTCGCTTTCGGTAGATGTTGAACTTAGTTTCTGGGTGTCGGGTCAGTTGCACTCAGCTTGTATGTGGTATTTGAAGTCTTACAGGTGATAAAATTTTGTGAAGCACGTGTGAACATAAATATTTGCACTCTGCTTTCAAGTGCTTAAATTTTTGTACATTTTTGCGACTAAAAAGCCTTAACTTTGGATGAGTGTCAGCTTTATTCATGATGAAGTTTTCAGGACAATACAATGGCATCACTGATGAACTTCTAACATTACAGCATAAGCAGAACGTAGCTATTAGTTCTGTTTCTCTGTAGGTTATTTAACCAGGGAACCTGACATAGATTATTCACAATACACGCCAACTGCAGTTACATATTATCCCAGTTGTGTTTCTCCTCCCTTGCACCATTTATGATTTAGATTGTTTATTTTTATTTATTTTTTAATTTAGTTACGAATAGCTGCCTCTGTGAGTGTAACCCGTGCTGGCCTGGTAAAACCTAACTCAGACAGCTGGTGCTATTATTACAGCTTACGTGCAGTGATGTAGGCTTTACCTATGTGACTGTAAAGCCATACTGAATAGTCAAGTTCATTGAATGGCCAAAGCCCCAGTAAATCACTAGTAAATTGAAGAATATTAATCTCCTGACGTGAAGAGGGAGCTCAGCTCACGAAGAGATTAGCAAGAGAATAACTGTATCGTATTGCAGAAAGATAGGCTCGGAGACCTGTTAGATTTTGGCAACACGCTTGGTAATAGAACACTGAAGAACAGTTAAACCTGTGAAAAATCCTATCATAACCATGTGGACCTATCACTTAAAGCTGGTACTATGCAACGCAGTTGTCAGGCTGAAATTCTTCGGAAAAATCATAAGGAAGTGTAACTTATCCGTGACATAAGTAGCTTACATCTACTATTTGGCCGATCCTTGAGAACTGCTCAACAGATGCTCCACCGAGTACGAGAATTACCCCAAGATTGCAATCTAAGGTACATAGCACTACACGAATGTATCTGAACGCAGATACGGTACAACGAGTGGTAGTTCGTTGTCCCGGACGACAAAGGCTTAATAGTACTGTGCAATGGCTCACCTCCTGCTGTCCTCATTGGAAGAGGGAAAGGAAAATTAAAATTTATGATAAATGTAGGACGTACGTGGCACAAATTATGCTACTGTTCATTCATACAATCTTTACTAAAAGCAGTAAGAAGAATATTGTACCTATTGTTCTTTACACATAGATATTGATTGTTGACTATAGAGGATGAAAAGAGCAAAGTATCAGAGCATCCTATACGGTAGAGCATGTCGATCGGCATCTGGGCGGTTTAAAAATCTGAGGACACAAAAGTAAGGATGTACAGGACGAAATCAAGTTCCTATAAGGAAACGATTTCCGAGGATGGTCGATGAGTGACTATTCAAAGTGGAGAACTCAATATCAGGTAAAGTTATGTATACTAATTCTAGTCGGCTGTTTATGAATATATTGAAAATGCTGTAGAATGTGCGGTTAACATACGTGTAAGATTAGTGGGAAATGCTGTGAATGCATCTGCGTGATTAATAATGTCGTAACCAGAAGTCAATCCAGGGAAATGGTCAGATATACTCCCGACCATCACTCCGAAGTGTGTAATGAGCCGAAATAGGAAGGAAGGGCTGTTAGACTTCCGCCCTTTCTAGACAAAGTAATGTGGAGAGAGCGGAGTCAGACACCACGACTCCCAAGAACGACACGAGCAGAGACACAAATGACAGAGTCACCCATACTGCATACAGACAAACGATAAACTCGTTTTTTTTCCAACTATAACGACAGAAGCTAGTAATCATGATAAGACTTAATGTAAGTGCGTAATAGTAGACAAGGGATAACAGCAGGAGTAAAAGGGACTTCCCAAGTATTAGCAAAATGTAATAAATGTAAAATTGTAATTGATTAATAAAACTTGAAAATAAGCTGTGAGCAAAATAGGACTTACAAAATAATAACATGAGTTAATACACACTTCAAACAATATCACGATGAATGTAATAAATGTATAGATACCCAGTGATGAAAAAATTTCAAACAATAACCAGGGTAGTTAACTGTAAGTGACCAGTAGTTGTGATAAAAGTGTAATGTGTGCACATACTTAGTTCACCTATGTAATGAACGAATAGCGTTCTGAGCAGACACAAAATCTGTATATAGAATATTACTGTCACGTAAAGTGGTTTCATGTGAACATTTTTGTATATTGTTATACTGTGAAATATGTCAACCACCTGGATAGAATTTTATAATGTATTCTAATGTATATATTTTATATATAAACAATGTAACCTATATTGCTGAAAACAATTAAAGGAGGACGGTTTCAATGGCATGAACAATACAAATACAAATTTTAAAACCTCTGATGGCAGAGCTTACAAAAATTCCCCATGGGAAGGGAGGTTTTCAAACCACATTTCCATGGACCATACACTTTTAATGTTAGGTACTGTTCCACTGTGGCTAGCCAAGGGAGCCCGGATACAATGCAACAGTGTTAGAGACCACAAGACGGCCTGCGGCGCCTGGCAACGAACAGGGGACACTGATCTCTTGACCACATGACTGGTCGAAGGCCAAAGCTGGCAGCAGGACAGAGACCTGACCAAATTTAGTTATGGAAGAGTACTGTGTACATGACCGTTGGCTCAGAAAGTTCGAAAGTAAGTACATGAGCCATACAAATAGGAGCTCGTCAGTACCCAAGGGAAAGTGGGACACTACAGCCGTCAGTAGACAGTGTCTCCATGTCGCAGGGAACCTGAATCTCGACTTACTTGTTTTAGAATATCCTCAGTTCCAGATATTGTTTATGAGGTATTTTAGTAAAGCTGCTGATGGCCATTAATGAGTTGTTGGGTCGAAAATTAGTGCCAGAGGAACCTTCTGAGTTATACAGTAGAGGTGACATCTGGAGGTACTACCTTGATTCCTCAACCATCCTCACCGAGTTCCATGCTCTGTACTACATACAGCTTGGAGGCCGGCAGTAGTTGGAGTCTACCGCTAGCCCAGGCAGAGAATCGTCTATGTAGGTAGGCTGCTGTTACTGTAGCTACTCTAACATTCATGGTGGTGTCTGTTTGTTCTATATCGTGTTTCCCTACCACTTTCACGCAACGACGCTCTGACCGTGTTTTTGAGGGAATTGACTAGTTTGAACCTGGGACCTGTTGCTGGTAAGGAGACGCCAGACCACATATGACATGTAGAGTTCAGAAGAGTTCAGTGAGACTAGCAATGATATAACCAAATACTTAATGATTTCAGCGTCAGCTCCACTGCACTCCCTGCAAAAGAATCTTAATACTAACTAAATTCAGTGGAAGGGGTTCAAGGCTTTCCTATTATTAGTTAGCTGGAAAAATAACGTCTAACAAGCAGTTTAGTTTACCATTGGAAATTTTATTCTACTCACAAAAAATTGTTTATAAATTGCACTATTGATAAAAGAAAATGTTTTAATACAGGATGGTAAAAACCAACTGCGTTCAACCAAAATGTGAACGAATATTCCCTGAATTGGTTTCCAAGTTCTACAATGGATCGAAGGATGACCTATGCCATATCTCATCTATAATCTAGGTTTAAATTAAGTTTCACAGAAGAGCGAACTATCAAAATGGTCTACAGTGACCCTCAATTATCTTTAATTACTTATCTAACTTGTCGTAAATTACAAAGCTGATATGGCTTCTCAATAACTATATAACAGAAAAATCATCGAATTTAAGATCTTTACTTCAAGTGGCAAATGGGAACACCATAGCTTTCATTTCCGATCGACACTAGTATTACGCAAAAAGGAGGTGTAACAGATGAGACTTCTGCAGTTATGCGTGAAGCTTTATGCGCTGTCGTGCGGCATCGCGTGCGTTCATTACCTTGACGTTGGTTAGGCAGCTTCAGAGGGGCAGTGGGCAGCGCAGCAGCCATTCAGCTCGCCGTCTCGGAACTAACTCTTCTCCTAACTTTTCCTTACTACCATTTACAGAAGTTGGTTTTACAAAAAATAAATCAGGCTGTGTTTTCATCTGACCAATCAGGGTCTCAATGTTAACCTTCAGCTCCGCCTACAAAAATTCTGTCTATCCAATGAGAAACGTTATACTTTTCGTGCTGGGGCAATGTTTTTAAAGTTTGCAACGTAACAGAGACGCGAAAAAGTCTCACGCTACAACTTGCAGCTGGTGTGGTCCTTTTAGCGTTATCGTAAGATCTATACTGTTCTTCTGGAGGGCTCTATCTTTTAACATGGGTTGGGGGGTGATCCTAAAGTAACAGAGACGCGAAAAAGTCTCAAGCTAAGACTTGCGGGTGGTGTGGCCCTTTTTGTGTTATCGTAAGATCTATACTATTTTTCTGGAGGGCTGTAGCTTTTAACATGGGCTGGGGGGTGGTCCTTGACGTAACAGAGACGCGAAAAAGTCTCACGCTAAAACTTGCGGGTGGTGTGGTCTTAGCGGCTAGCTGGAGACGTGGGTGTCCGTCCATCCCTTATCGTAGGGCCTTCCAGCTTAACACGGTTCTGCTCTCGGCTTCTGTCCTCGTTTCTCCCCTCGGAACTGCGTCTGTCTCACGGTGGGAAGGTATGACATGTATTTAGGCATTCTTGTGTTAGTCTGTGGTATTCCATTTGCTCACTCGTTACTCGTATTACTTTGGTTAATTTAATGTCACGATTTACTCGGAGCTATGTGACATACTACTGGATTTGCATATCATGTCAGGGTTTTCATGGAAGGTGTTGGATTTGCCTGACACCTTACGCTAATTGTACTCCACACTCCCTCTCGGGGCATGACAGCATCTCTCCCAGGCTCGAGGTCATATGAGTTTGACCCTAGACGGCTGGAAAAGTATGGCCTTGTCAGACCAGTCCCAATTTCAGTCGGTAAGAGCTGATGCTAGGGTTCCAGTGATGCATAGACCCACGAAACCATCGTCCCAAGTTATCAGCAAGACAGTGTGAAAGCTGGTAGTGGCTCTATAATAGTGGGGCTGTGTTTGCATGGAATGGACTGGATCCTCTGGTCCAATTGAACCGTTTATTGACTGGAAATGTTTATGTTCGGCAACTCGGAGACCATTTGCTACCATTGATTGACTTCTTGTTCCAAACAACGGTATTATGTTACT
This sequence comes from Schistocerca gregaria, assembly GCF_023897955.1. Lineage (NCBI taxonomy): Eukaryota > Metazoa > Arthropoda > Insecta > Orthoptera > Acrididae > Schistocerca > Schistocerca gregaria. Next base: position 584,116,942 of record NC_064923.1, read on the forward strand.
AGGCCAAATTTCTTGACTTTGGTTTCAAGAACATTCTGGAGAGTTCTGGCAAATGATTTGGACACCCAGGTCGCCCTACATGAATCCCATCGAACATTTATGGGACATAATCAAGAGATCAGTTCGTGCATTACCTCCTGCTTTGCTAACACTTTCGCAATTATGGGCGACTATGTCGTCAGCATAGCTCTAAACTTCTGCAGAGGACTTGTTGAGTCCATACCACATACCACGTCGAGATGCTGCACGACGCCAGGAAAAAGGAGATCCAACAAGATATTAATATGATTCTTCAGTTTCCCCCAGTGTATTTGCTGCTCGAACTGTCCATGGGTATACTGCTGGTTCATAGTGTCCAACGGGCACAAACTTCGGCGATCAGACATGTCGCCATCATCAGGTGCGCTGACGAACTGAGCTCCTGAGGGCGGGCGGCCGATTTAAATCCCCTCCCCCCGCGGGCCGCTCTCATCGCCATCCTCGCCCGCGCGAAGGCGGTCGCGAAGACGTGGGCGTCGGAATCTGTCGTAGCGTCGATGTGCTTGCTACGTCTGCTCTGGTCGCCAGTTCGTACTTCTTGCTGAGAGTCTTCTTAATGACATTCAGTCCCGGATCCCAAGCCTTGCTGAGATTGTAGCCCCAATCTCGGTTGATAAGTTCTTCCCTGGTGCGAATTTCGATAGCCTCCCTTATAACGTTGTCCCAATATTTAGAAGTCTGAGGCAGGATCTTGGTACGCTCATAATCCATCTCGTGTTTCTCGGACAAACAGTGCTCTGCAACCGCCGACTTATTTGGATATTTCAGTCCAATGTGCCTTTGATGTTTTCGGCGACGATCTTCGATGGTGCGTACTGTATGTCCGATATAAGTCTTCCCACACTCACAGGGAATTTGGTATATGCCGGCCTTACTCAAACCCAGGTCATCTTTCACACGTCCCAGTATTGCCCATGTTTTATTGGGCGAGCAAAAGACAGTTTTAACTCGATGTTTCTTTAATATACGGCCGATTTTCCCCGATAGTGCGCCATTGTACGGAATAAAGGCAGTGGCTATCTCTTCTTCCGTGACTTCATCCGTCTCCACTGATTGTGCTGTGGTGGTGGGACAGGATCGCGTCTAATCAGTCATTCCGAGTACCCGTTATTTCGGAACACGGTTTTGAGGTGCTCCAATTCATGGGCAGATTCTGTGCGACTGAGATGCTGAGGGCCCTGTGTACTAGTGTTAAAAAGTATTCCATTGCTCTGAGAAGGGTGGTGGCAGCTGTCTGTATGCAGGTGCAGGTTATTGTGCATTTTCTTCCTGTACACACCGTGGCTCAGGGTACCATCAGCTCTTCTCTTGACCATGGCGTCCAGGAATGGTAATATTTCTTCTGCTTCGGTCTCCATAGTGAATTTTATGTTTGGAGGTATGGAATTTAGGTGTGTAAGGAAATCCAGGAACTTGTCCCCACCATAGAGCCAGATGACGAACGTGTCATCGACATAACGGAAGAAAAAAGTAGGTTTCCAATTAGATGACGCCAAGGCTTCCTCATCGAAGTACTCCATGTAGAAATTCGTGACCACCGGCGAGAGTGGGCTGCCCATTGCGACTCCATCCGTTTGCTCATAGTATTCCCCATTAAACAGAAAATACTTTGAGATCAAGACATGCCTAAAGAGTTTGGTGGTCTGCTCGTCAAATTTCTGCCCAATAAGCTCGACTGACTCTCGTAGAGGCACCCTGGTGAATAGTGAAACCACGTCGAAGCTCACTAGGATATCAGTGTCTTTCAGTCTGAAGTTGTAGAGACGTTTCACGAATTCCACGGAATTACGGATATGGTGAGGGCGTTTACCTACATAGGGGCTACGTAATTTAGCCAGATATTTTTCCAGCAAGTAAAGAGGTGCCCTAATGTTGCTGACAATCGGGCGCATAGGTACCTCCTCTTTGTGGACCTTAGGGAGTCCATAGAGTCTTGGTGGTAGAGGTCCTTGAGGTGACAATTTCTTGGCGTCCACCTCTCGTAGATCTGCGACTTTGAGTAGACTCCTGGTCTTGATCTCCACCTTTTTCGTGGTTTCAGCGTTGATCTTCCTATAGGAGTCGCCATCTAGCATGCGCTGCATCGTCTCAATGTAGTCCTTACGGGAAAGAACAACAGTGGCATTGCCTTTGTCAGCAGGTAAGATAACAATCTCAGAGCACTCTCTCAAGTCCCGAATGGCCGCCCTCTCTACTGTTAATGTTAGTCTTCATAGGTTTGGTTCTGGTCAGAGACCGGCAGGTTTCCCGACGCACTTCTTCTGCTGCTTCTGGTGGTAATCGCGCTGCAACCTGTTCCACTGCAGTGACGATGTCCGCGACCGGCTTGAACCTATGGGTGGGAGCAAGGCACACTCGACTGAATTATCCAAATAAGTCGGCAGAGCAATGTTTGTCCAAGAAACACGAGATGGATTACGAGTGTGCCAAGATCCTGGTTCAGACCTCTAAATATTGGGACACAGTTATGAGGGAGGCTATCGAAATTCGTACCACGGAAGACCTTATCAACCGAGATTGGGGCTACAATCTCAGCAAGGCTTGGGACCCGGCATTGAATGTAATTAAGAAGACTCTCAGCAAGAAGTACGAACTGGCGACCAGGGCAGACGTAGCAAGCACATGGACGCTACGACAGATTCCGACGCCCACGTCTTCGCTACCGCCGGCGCGCAGTCGCGGACGGCGAAGAGAGCGGCCCGCGGAGGAGGCGATTTAAATCGGCCGCCCGCCCTCAGGAGCTCAGTTCGTCAGCGCACCTGATGATGGCGACATGTCTGATCGCCGAAATATTGTGTCCGTTGGACACTATGAACCGATGCTACACCCGTGGACTGTTCGAGCAAGATGTTAATAGGTACCCAATTTCTTTCCGCACTTCGGCGTATATGATTCAATAGTCTGTGTTGCCCAGAAACGACATTTAGCAGACTACTGCACGATCTGGAGGATGGCCGTTACTGAAAGATCTGTCGATCCGAAAAGAATGCCTTTGAATACTCCATGGTTTTTGTGGATTCTATTGGCAGTATTCCACGCACATCAAGCCAAACCGAATAATTCTGATTTAGTGCACGCAATGTGGATCCATTTTTGCTCCTGGTGGCATATTTTTGTCATATTTGCTTCCAGTTATGCTGGGTTTCTGGAGTTCAGCCAGCCCTGAGTAGCTCTTGGAATGCAGCCATGAATGGGAAGCTTGGCGTTCTCCTGTATCTTCTTTGTAAGAAAGCTTAAGACCTCATAACTTTAGATGGAGAGAATTGGTTTGATACTGAGGGGTAGAAAATTGCCATCACTTTAAGGCTTACTAGGACCGTAAACAATGCAGTATTGAGTTGGTATTCGAACTTGCTGGTATGGATGCTCCTTAGACACACAGCAGCAGTATGTTCTGCTGTGCAGTAAACTAATCCCAATACGCAGCAGACGAGGATTGCAGCTGTTAGGCCACATGTGGTACTGCGCATATTTTGAGAATATTATTAACGATACGAACTTTTTCTGTAGTATTAGTCAAGTGTCATCAGTAGGTCAAGTGGGACATCCAACTACTCTGGGGTGGGGTTTATTTGAAAGAATTTACAGTTGGCGTTTGACCTGTGTGTTATTGATGTGTAGAAGAAACATGAACCTTATTCAGACAGAGAAAAGCTGGTTATGGAAGTGCATACAGCATAATGGTCCAGTTTCTAATCCCAGGCGATATTACTGAGCAGAGTTATGAGCGTCAATCACCACTTTGAGGCTTATAGATATTGAGATAACGTTTGACGCAATTTCAACAAGACTTGATTAACTCAATCTGCGCTGATGAGCCAGAACATGATGGTAACTGCCAAACGCGAGACAATGTCAAGTTGTGGGTTTGTGGGCATGTGACACGGTAAGGATAGTAATATAAGGGGAGCAGAAAAGAATAGGGAATCAGTATATAGATGACACAGGGCACAAGTGGTGAAATACGCCGACGTGTGTGGGTTTAACAAAGGCCACAATGTCACGTTACAGCTCCTGCCAACGACCGTCTCAGAAACGTCGAAGCTTGTCTCCGTCCTACTGTCATAACAACCTGTGAGAAGCGGTTGAAAGTTGATGAAACAGCGAGCTGGCGACGAAGTGTTGAACGTCCACACCTCATCGCCGAACGTGTAGGTCGGAGGCTTGATGGTCCACAAAGCAGATTAGGTGATGATCTCTGGCAGAGCTGATGACGATTTACTATGCTGGTACAGGCACAATTGTTTCGGAACATACCCTTCAGCGGGAGAAATTAAACATGGGGCTCTGCAGCTGACAATTTTCATCTGTTTCCATATTGACCCAACGACATCGTCAGTTACAGTTGCCGTGGGCACGGGATCATCCACAGGCGATTGTGGGTTAGTAAAAACGTATTGCCTGTATCAATAAACCAAGTTTCTCGTTACATCAGGTCGATGATAGTATCTGTATATGCCGTCATGCAGGTGAACGGCTGCTCGAAACATGTATCCACAGCATTACACCACTGTGGACATTTATATGAACTTCTATGGAACGTGTAGTAGTAATCGAAGGCACCTTGACAAGTGTGTGGTGCGTGAATATTATTGCCTACCACCCACATCCCTTCTTATTTGATGTCCTCCCAGATGACGATGGCTGCTTCCATTAGGATAACTGTCTAAGTCAGGAGACCTCATACATGTAACTGTGAATAAAGGCGCACAATATTAAACTCACACTGACATTTTGAGCTCTAAATTCGCCTGATCTGAATCCGAGGGAACACATCTGGGACGCCATGGGGTGCGATCTCCGCGATCACAAACAACCGTGCCGTAATTTACGGGAATTGCGTGACCTGTGTGCAGACATCTGGCGCCGCATACCTCCAGAAACCTACCAGTACCCGTCAAACATATACGAGGTTGAACCGATGATGAATGCGGACCAATAATCTATTAACGTGATGGTCATGATGTTTTGGCTCATAAGAGTATTTCAGTAAATGAAGAACTTGTGCTACATCTTTCACTAAACTTAATCAGTAAAGTGAAATTTTATATTTTATTGGGGAACCTGGAAATAAATGTCCAGTAACACAAAAAGAATTTAGAGTTCTTGAGGAAGTTTCTTACACTATGAATATGAATAGGAAATATGAGATAACAAAACAAGTATGATCCATATTCGTTTTTTAGCCTGACCTTAACACACAAAGAACTCGAAAACGCATAGCAGGTCAAGCTTAAAATGTTGTCAGAAAATATCTTTCCTTCCTATCTGTCATAATGTCCCATGTGGTCCTCTGTAATTCATGACATGGCTAATTTACGAGGTTCAAATGGCTCAAATGGCTCTGAGCACTATAGGACTCAACTGCTGAGGTCATAAGTCCCCTAGAACTTAGAACTACTTAAACCTAACTAACCTAAGAACAACACACATATCCATGCCCGAGGCAGAATTCGAACCTGCGACCGTAGCGGTCGCGCAATTCCAGACTGTAGCGCCAGAACCGCTCGGCCACCAGCGGCCGGCATTTAAGAGGTCGAGCGGAAAAGTAATGCCTACCAATACTGGTTTATATCTCAATGTAGTCACCCTGGTGACGAAAACATTTCTTCAACGCGATACCAGTTTGTTGATACCGTCACTGTAGAATGTTTGACTTCGTTCACGGAGACGCCATTCCACCTTTGCTTGCGCTCCTTCAGCGCTATCGAAGTCATCGAAGGTGTTCCTTAACTCCTGGAAACAGAACGAAATGGCATGGATCCAAGTCGAGACTGTATGGAGGATGATCGATGACAGGAAACCCAAAGTGTCGAATTGTTGCACATGTCAGAGAGCTCGTGTGTGGTCTGGCATTGACATGCTGAGAAACAGGAGGGTCTGTGTGTGGACAAACAATTCCAATTCGTACTTTCTGTTTTCTGAAGTAACTTGCAGAGCTTACAGAGCTTATGGTGGTGCCTTTAGGCATGAATTCGGAAACCCTTTGAGTTTGACTTTGCTGCTGACGGCAAGGTCTTGAACTTTTTTGGCATTGGTGATACATCATGACAAAACTCCATTCATGCTCTTTTGTTTTGGGGCTCTCATAACCTGTAAAAGCGTTGTTAATGAACCAGTCGCCCTGAGACACATGTCAAGTCAGCTCTGCTTCACGTTACGAGTGAGCATGCGAGGTACTCACCGTGCATACAGTTTTCTGTATCGCATTTCTGCAATGATGACCTGTACGCGTTTCCGTTATATGCCACTATTACCTTAGAGCTGTTTTTGTGTCAACCGATGATCTCCCCTGATGAGTTCATCAACCCGATATCGATGAGTCTCGTCCTTTGCCGTACTGGGTCGTCAGCCCCGAGCTCTGTCACACCCACTGATTTTAGCAGCACCGTTCCTTCATTATGAACATGAACAACACGTGTCTCACATTACAGGTATTGATACAGTTATCATTGTAGATAGCTTTAACTCTTCTATGGATTTCAACTGGAGGTTAGCTAAAAATTCTGAGGTTAGAAACGCGATTACAGCAAGCTGTTTCTCAGGCAGCGCGTTAGTTACGTTTTAAATCATCGCGTTACACGCTACAATTCTGATCCTTCTAGCAGCAGAGACTTCCAACTTACGTCATTGAAGCAGGAAAGATGATCGAGTAAAGTGACTGACATTTCATTCCTCAACTGATATTGAGAACAAAACAAAAAATCCGGAGAAATTACTATTCAGCACGCCTGTGTATATCATTCGTACTTTAGCTTCGTGGCCTTACGCCACAGCAGACTGTTTAACCTAAAGTAGGGAAGTGTCGTGCGCCATCTCTCCATACATCGTGTAAACTTCCTTCTTCATGTGTCAGAGTAATTTAACTGCTAGCGCATCTTATTTTCTGGGACGAAGATCGGGACCCAGACCAGCCTTTCTCTAGACGATCGTGGAAAACCACCTAAAACCATAGTTGGACTGGCCTGTATACGAGACCATTATTCCTTAGTGCGGGGGAGGACTCGATTCGTGGCTGGTTCACATCCCTCTCATGTAAGGTAGTGCCCTGCGCATTTGCCTATAAGAGAAAGTGAGAGGAAGACTTGAAAATCCATAGTACGCCGAATAACAGAAAAACAATGTAAGAAGGAAATAAGAGCTTGTTTTCACCACAAGAACTCTGATTTGGACACTCCAGTGTTTAACAATGAAGATTTCCATTGGAAGTGGTATACATTTGCCTTTCTTGGGGCCTTTGAACTGACTTATTCAGCCAGAAATAGGTGGTCCTACAGTCTGACATGGGCTCGCCATTAGTGAGTAACCTGGTATTTTTCACTTCCATAAACGGATGCTGGTGATAGATGTATTTACTTATACCTACTTAGAAACGGAGTCATTTCTGTAGCCAATGAATGGGATAGAAAATTGTCATATTTAGCGAAGCTGGAGACATTTAGTTTGTTACATTACATGATAAATACTTTTGTTACGTAGATCCGTAGTGAACAGTTCCTCAGGAGTGTGAGACATCGTAAAATTAGGATCAAATTATAACTATTAACAGAAACGATATATACGAGGGTCATTTAGTAATTAAAGAGACAAATTGCTCTGGAGAAAAAAAAGAGTTTATTTTTCACAAAACAGTACTTTTTCTTCTTTTCAACATAATCCCCTTGAAAATTTATGCACTTGTTCCAGAGGGCTACAAGCTTTTTTTCTGGTTATAAAGAACTCTTTATCTTGATGTCTGAACCAATTTCCCACAAGCTTCTTCGCGTCCTCGTTGTCCTGGAACCTATTCCAACGTAGTGCCCCTTTCAGTGCACTAAACAAATGTAAATCACTAGGTGCTAAATTAGGACTGTAAGGGGAATGCGGCAGTACTTTCCAGCCCATTTTTTAATGGTTTCACGGGTTAGATGAGCAATAGGAGGACGTGCGTTATCTTGTTGGAGAATCACACCTCTCCTCTGACATACACGACATCTCTCTCTCATTGTTTTAAAGCAAATGGTTCAAATGGCTCAAAGCACTATGGGACTTAACATCTGAGGTCATCAGTCCCCTAGGCTAAGACCTATTTATACCTAACTAACCTAAGGACATCACACAGAACCAAGTCCGAGGCAGGATTCGAACCTGCGACCGTAGCAGCAGTGCTGGTCCGTACTAAAGTGCCTAGAACCACTCGGACACAGCGGCCTGCTTTTAAAGCAAATCCGAGTAGTACTGGCTGTTCATTGTACGCTGCTCTTCGACATAATCAGAAGTAACTGGACCCTCAGCATCCCAAAACACCGTCAACATGACCTCTCCTGCTGGTACGTGGGTTTTGAATTTTTCTTGATAGGTGAGTTGGTGTGCTTCCACACCATGCTCATAATAGTGAGCCCAAGTTTCATCACAAGTTAAAAATTTGTCGAGAAAGGGATCACCTGCTCTTTCATAACATTCCCTTAGCTCTGTGCACACGCAAACTCGTTTCCTTGTATAACCGCGTCAACTCCTTTGCGACGCACCTTGCTCATGTTTTGTGGTACTTCAGCTTGTTGCAGATAATGTCATGAACTGTACCAGTATTAACTTGAATCTTATTAACTATGATTTCCAGTCACACAGCGGCCGGCACAAATAATACCATCAATTCGACTTTCAGGTGAGGGAGTTGAAACAGCAACTGGTCGGCCAGAAAGGTCTTCGTCAGTCACTGAGTCGCAAACATTTTTTAACTGCTCTACCCACTTGTAAGAATTTGCACGATTCATACAACCTCCACTATAAGCTTGAGATATTCTACCGTACATATTCACTGGTTTCTCTCCTTGAGCAAGTAAAAACCTAATAAAAGAACTTTGTTCAGCTAATTTGGACATTTCAAACGGACTCGGTATTTTGAAATGTATTTTTGAGGTTATGAACAAAATAAGGTTGATACATTAACTGATAAAATCTCATCCCAGTGTACCAACTTAAAGGCGTGAAAGTACCAAATTTACCCTACTAACAGTTTTTTTTCCCCAGACCAATTTGTTTCTTAAGTTATTGAATGACCCTCGTAGAAAAGTTCCTTGCACTGATACTAAGTGAAATGGACTTGATTGAATAAAGAACCCGAAGCATATTTTTGCTCCAGATGTAGTTCCAAAACATATCAGATAATCTGAAAACGCACTTACACCTAAGTATATAAGATAGCTCACAGACAATTCCATGGACACATCTTCAAACAGCAGGTAATCGCACTTACATTGATCACATTACTAGATTGACTATGTCCAGAAGTTAGATTTTTATGTAACACTCTTGTGAATTGATACAATTAACGGTCATTCGGAAAGTAAAGAACTTTTTTCAACAAAAATTTTTATTTGGTGTAATTAAATGAAACTGTATTTTACATACAACTTGATACCCCTAGTCATCGTTCAATTTTAGAAACTCCCCGTATTGTTTTACCAGCTCTTCCGTGCCTACTGCATACTCAGTGCTGCCAAGTTGTTGAACTAACTACTAGCGGCTTATTTAAGCTCATCATCACTTCTGTAGCGTTGTCCAATCAAAAAATCTTTCGGTTTGGAGGATAAGTGATAATCACTTGTGGCTGAGTCCGGACTGTAAGGCGGATGTCGAATCACTTCCCATCGTAAACGCTGAAGCAAGTCCTGTCTCATCCCCGCTGAAAGCAGCAGTGCATTACCGTGAAGGAAGAAGCATTCCTCGCCGCTTTTAATGGCACGGCGAAAGCGCTGAAGCATCTGACCTCACGCCTTACGGTCCCACATCTACGCACGTGGTCGATGAGCGGTAAACCCTTACGATCAGAAACACCGTAATCATAATCTTTCTCGTGCTCAAGATTTGCTTCTCTTGTTTCGGTTTCGTTGGGTACTGCAAATGATGCCACTCCACTGATTGGCGGTTTGTTTCTGGTATGAAATGTGACATCCAGGCCTCATCACCAATGACAATGAAATTCAAAAATTCCACACCATTCCTTTCATAGAGATTGATAAATGCAATACATCTGCCATTCGACTGGTTTCGTGTTCGAGTGACAGAATTCGAGGAAGCCACATCTGGCAGACTTTTTTTACAGCCCAGATCAGCATTAACTATCTTGTATAAAACAGTTCTTGAAATTTCTGGAAATAATTAAAGCAGGCCACAAGTGGTGAAACACCTACGTTCTTGGATTTTTGTTTCAGTCCTTGCTCTGAGTCCGTAAGTCACAACTGAAAGCCGGAAAGAGCGTTCTTCGTTGTGCACTTCCCCATTAAACATGACACACCACTTCCTAACAGACACTTCGTTCAATACTTAACCGTAAACCTTAGTTATCTGTCTATAAATTTCGATAAATCAGACATTTCGCACGTTTAAAAAGTGAATAATACTGCATGCATTGGAGGGATGGTCAATTTTGTCGCATAGCTAGGCAGTAAACAACCGTATTGGATCGTAGCTGCGCCAAACTTAAGCGGATGATTTAGTGAGCGGATGAGTGGGGGACGCGGTTATATATCGAAACAAGACATTCTTTGTTTTCCGAATGACTCTCGTATATGCATCAATTGGCTATATTAAGATATTCGTAAATGGAGAAGGAGTTGGCCACCAATAAATCCCCCAGTATCCTTTTAAACTGAACTCTACTGGTAGTTGTACATGAAACGTAGCTGCAAGTTGCTGAATATATGTTTTCCTGAGTAAAGGGACTGTCCAAAAACTGGGGTTTAACGAAAAATTATGAAAAGTAAGCAAGAAATGCATCCTTGACGATAAAAGCAAATTCTAGACTAGCCTGCATGTTAAGCTGTTGTTTCTGACGACGAATGACAGCTGTACCATGTTCTCAATATGTTGCAAGGGTCAGTTGTGACAAGAACAGTGTTCTGTGTGGCTGATGGAGGATTATGTCGGAGCTAAGCGCACTCGAACGCGAGTAATTTGCTGGTGCTCGTATGCTAGGGGCACCGTAACCAACGTAGGAGAAGTGTTTCGTGTTCCAAGAGGCACCATATCGAAGACTGAAATCTCAAACAGGGAGCGGAAGTACATCATCCTCTAAGTCAGACGAAAGTGTGTGGTGTGTGATAGTAAAAGATGGTTATTGTAGGGGATTGTGACGAAATTTAAGAGGGCAACAGTTGAGAAAGTTGCTGCAGAACTGAATTCCGCACTCGAGAATCCTGTAAGCAGCTATACAATACGAAGTGAGCTCCACAAACAGGGAACTGCAGGAGAAATGGAAATACCAAGCCACTCATCCATGATGCAAAAGCTCATAACAGCAAGACGGAGACCGAAGATAGAAAATTTGGACTGTGAAGAAGTGGAAGAAAATCATTTGGCCGGATGTGTCTTGTCCCACACTGTTTGAAACTTCTTGACGAGTGAAACATCTCGGGAATTCAGTGGTGATTTGGGCAGCCATATCGTGGTATTCAACAGACCCCATGGTTACACTGCAAGGTCGGATTACTGTAGGGATCATATGACCTTTCTGGATGATAGGTTCTAGCCCATGCTACAATTTTTGTTCCTCGACGGCTATATTGTGTTGCAAGAAAGCAGCGCCCCTGTTTACACAGCCCGCGTCGTCCAGGACTGGTTTTGGGAGTGCGAGGATGAAATGTCGCATGTCTCCTGGCCACCACAGTCGCCAGATCTCAATGTTATTGAGCCTCTGTGGGTAGTTTCGGAGGGAACGTTGTGTGATTGCTGTTCCCCTCCGCCATAGTTACCTGAGCTGCCACTATTTTCGGGAGGAATCGTTTAACGTTGTAACATTCTTATTATAAAAAAAATATTAGATTACACTAAAAGAAAGTGTAACTGTCTTTACAAAATTATTGATAGAATGCGAGACTCAGGAATGTATACATAACTGGAATTATCGTGTAGCGTGTAGCAACTGCTGGTGGTTTGCTTACCCTGTGTTACTGTTTACAAATACTTTATAAGAACTGAAGGGAGCAATGCAGCTCCAAATACCAATAAATAAATGCATTCACTAAAAAATACATTCGGCCCCCTAGACACTCAGTCCTCTGGCCTTGTTCAAAACTGATAAATTTGGTTCATGTGCACAGAACAAATAAATAAAATTGTCTTATCTCTAAATCAGCAACGGAGGAACGCGTTATATTATGGTGGAATACTTAACTTTAATCCATGAATGACAAATGTCGCTCTTGACGGTACATGATTTACAATATCAATAGAAACTGATCATGGCGCCTTGGTAGGTCGTAGCAAATAACGTAGCTGAAGGCTATGCTAACTATCGTCTCGGCAAATGAGAGCGTAGAAGTCAGTGAACCATCGCTAGCAAAGTCGGCTGTACCACTGGGCGAGTGCTAGGAAGTCTCTCTAGACATGCCGTGTGACGGCGCTCGGTCTGCAATCATTGATAGTGGCGACACGCGCGTCAGACGTATACTACCGGACCGCGGCCGATTTAAAGGCTACCACCTAGCAAGTGTGGTGTCTGACGGTGACACCACAATTACAAAAGGTAAAAACTGAATTATCCTTTATATCAAATACGTTTACTTACATTCTGGGGATGTGCCACAATTGTAAATTATCAGCCAACTCATCCACACTAATGCATTGGCAAAACGATGATCATAAATATTTAACATCTTTACCTTGCATGTGGGAAGACTTCTGCGTCCAAGTTTCTATTTCCAATAATACGTGTACTCGTAATTCCTACACTATAATCTAATACTTGGTGGCGTCACACAGCACACCACAAGAACTGCTTACTTCATCCTCTTTCGCACACACACAGCTACCCACGACTGTGTGTCACGTGCTCTCTTACTCCAACACTACAATCCCAGACCATAAGCAGTATCTTTGGAACTGCGGTCGTGCACAGTCAGCGATCCACTTTATATAGTCTACCAGAGAGATACATTGTTTATAATATAATAGTTTCATTTTAGTTTACATTAGTATTATTATCATAATTGGGTGTCACATAAAAGTGTATCCCAGTGGACTCCTTTCAACGTACCCTTGAAAACCACACAAAACGCGTAAAATTGCATTGCAAAACGACTGGAGATAGTTTTGAATGCCAACGGTTTTCCTAAACCGTATTAGGCTTGGTAATGTTTTTCTGGCGTTTCCATTTTTTTTCCATCACCTTTAAATGACTTAAAATCGTTGTGCATAAGATTTTTATTTCTAGATTTTTGTTACATAAATTGAGCTCTTAGTTCGAAAAAGAGATATATTATTACTGAAAATATCATCAAGGGATAAACATGTTGGGAGGCATTAGTCAGTATCTTCAGTTCCCTGAGCAGGTCCCTGCAGAATTGACATTTCTGAGATCACAAAAAAGTGCGATTCAGGAGTTACGTGGTATCCATCTCCCAGTTGAAGTTATTGTAATTACAGCAAAATAAAGATTCAGAACATAATCTAGACCATTGGTTCTCAAACGGGGTGACGTGATCCACAGGGGAAAGAGGGGGGGGGGGGGGGGGGAGGCGCAACGAAGTGAATGGCGTACAAAGTAGTTGCCGTATACAGTGTGAGACCTAAAATTTGCACCAAATACTACAGAAATGGAACTTGGTACTAATGTGCAGCTTTCGTAGAATGGATTAGTAGTAAGGGGCTGGTATCGTTAGTTAATAAACAGACTGTAATAATATTTAGAAAGTATATTTTTGTGCAAACATAATTTTTTTAATTGGAATAATGTCTATTGACATTAACAGAGTAAAAGTAGGGTAAATTACAATGTCGATGGTGTTTGTTACAGGATTATGGAGCGATTGTGTACGAGATATCGTAGTTTGAAAAGTTTCCACGCCGTCGCTTCTTTGCGCCATTAAACCTGTGTAGATGCTAGGTACTATGTTATGTTTGCCTGCGTGCTTGTGTGTTCGTTGAGTGGTTTTCGAGTTGCTGGTCAGTTGGTAGGTCACAGTGCATGCACTAGCTCATCGCTGGCTGATGGGATTTTCCAATGCAGTAAAAGCATACATGCTCGTGGTGTATGGAGATGGCAAGAAGAATGCAGTTACTTCTTCTACGGTGTGTGCGGCAAGATATCCCAATACACGTCAACCATCGCGTCAGTTACTTATCATTCTCTTCAACCAGTTACGTGTAACACCTAGACAACGTAACGGAAGGACACAAGTGAAGAAAGAAGAGGGGGAAATTAAGGCTCTTGTTGCTGTTGCATTCGCGTGAGGAAAGTGGTGTGAGTCAAGCAAGTGTCCTACCAGTTCTCTAGCGACACAGGCACCATCTCTATCGCATTTCCCTTCATAAAGAAATGCATGGAAACAATTATGATACTAGTGTTAACTTCCGCATATGGGCATTAAGACACAATACTCCAGACGTATCATCTGTGTTGTTGTGTCATGATGCCACATTTACCAACCAAGACAAGATAAACGGCCGAAACATCCACTACTGGTCTGTTGACAATCCTCGTTGACTCCGTCAGATGGAACGTCAGCGGCCATGGAGTGTATAAGTATCGTGTGGGACATTGGACCAACAGCTCCTGGGCCCGTTTGTCGATATACGCAACACTGAACGCGAGCTACTCTCGCAATTTGCTAACAGACCGTCTTCCGCGGACAGTAAAAGACGTTCATCGGCAGACTAGGTGGAACCTGTGGTAACAACACAATGGCTGTCCAGCCCATAGCCCTCGAAGTATTACAGCATATCTTCACGAAGTGTTTCCAAATCATTGGATTCGGCCCAGAGGCCTGTACCATGGCTGGTCCTTTTCCCAGTTTTGACGCCTCTAGATTTTTTCCTGTGGGGAAAGCTGAATGACACTGTCTACGAGGACGTATGACATGCCAATTACACCTGATGATATGCAGTGACATATTCCTACAACCTGCTCGGACATCCCCACTGAAATGCAGCTTTCGTTCCATACCTTTACCGGTGGTCGTTTTGAGCACAGCCCATGATGGTCAGCTGTCTCTTCACTGGTCAGAATCCACCTAACTAGTGTATGCATTTGTTTTGTTCTTTATTGTTTGCTACGACAGTTACTGTACAAGTGTTGACTTGGGAACTTTCCAAAATGCGATATCTACTAAAGGATTCTCACTAGAATTCTGCAACGCTAGCATCGTTCTAATTTACCATACTCTTCCAGAATGAGATTTTCACTCTGCAGCGGAGTGTGCGCTGATATGAAACTTCCTGGCAGATTAAAACTGTGTGCCCGACCGAGACTCGAACTCGGGACCTTTGCCTTGCGCGGGCAAGTGCTCTACCAACTGAGCTACCGAAGCACGACTCACGTCCGGTACTCACAGCTTTACTTCTGCCAGTATCCGTCTCCTACCTTCCAAACTTTACAGAAGCTCTTCTGCGAAACTTGCAGAACTAGCACTCCTGAAAGAAAGGATACTGCAGAGACATGGCTTAGCCACAGCCTGAGGGACGTTTCCAGAATGAGATTTTCACTCTGCAGCGGAGTGTGCGCTGATATGAAACTTCCTGGCAGATTAAAACTGTGTGCCCGACCGAGACTCGAACTCGGGACCTTTGCCTTGCGCGGGCAAGTGCTCTACCAACTGAGCTACCGAAGCACGACTCACGTCCGGTACTCACAGCTTTACTTCTGCCAGTATCCGTCTCCTACCTTCCAAACTTTACAGAAGCTCTTCTGCGAAACTTGCAGAACTAGCACTCCTGAAAGAAAGGATACTGCAGAGACATGGCTTAGCCACAGCCTGAGGGACGTTTCCAGAATGAGATTTTCACTCTGCAGCGGAGTGTGCGCTGATATGAAACTTCCTGGCAGATTAAAACTGTGTGCCCGACCGAGACTCGAACTCGGGACCTTTGCCTTGCGCGGGCAAGTGCTCTACCAACTGAGCTACCGAAGCACGACTCACGTCCGGTACTCACAGCTTTACTTCTGCCAGTATCCGTCTCCTACCTTCCAAACTTTACAGAAGCTCTTCTGCGAAACTTGCAGAACTAGCACTCCTGAAAGAAAGGATACTGCAGAGACATGGCTTAGCCACAGCCTGAGGGACGTTTCCAGAATGAGATTTTCACTCTGCAGCGGAGTGTGCGCTGATATGAAACTTCCTGGCAGATTAAAACTGTGTGCCCGACCGAGACTCGAACTCGGGACCTTTGCCTTGCGCGGGCAAGTGCTCTACCAACTGAGCTACCGAAGCACGACTCACGTCCGGTACTCACAGCTTTACTTCTGCCAGTATCCGTCTCCTACCTTCCAAACTTTACAGAAGCTCTTCTGCGAAACTTGCAGAACTAGCACTCCTGAAAGAAAGGATACTGCAGAGACATGGCTTAGCCACAGCCTGAGGGACGTTTCCAGAATGAGATTTTCACTCTGCAGCGGAGTGTGCGCTGATATGAAACTTCCTGGCAGATTAAAACTGTGTGCCCGACCGAGACTCGAACTCGGGACCTTTGCCTTGCGCGGGCAAGTGCTCTACCAACTGAGCTACCGAAGCACGACTCACGTCCGGTACTCACAGCTTTACTTCTGCCAGTATCCGTCTCCTACCTTCCAAACTTTACAGAAGCTCTTCTGCGAAACTTGCAGAACTAGCACTCCTGAAAGAAAGGATACTGCAGAGACATGGCTTAGCCACAGCCTGAGGGACGTTTCCAGAATGAGATTTTCACTCTGCAGCGGAGTGTGCGCTGATATGAAACTTCCTGGCAGATTAAAACTGTGTGCCCGACCGAGACTCGAACTCGGGACCTTTGCCTTGCGCGGGCAAGTGCTCTACCAACTGAGCTACCGAAGCACGACTCACGTCCGGTACTCACAGCTTTACTTCTGCCAGTATCCGTCTCCTACCTTCCAAACTTTACAGAAGCTCTTCTGCGAAACTTGCAGAACTAGCACTCCTGAAAGAAAGGATACTGCAGAGACATGGCTTAGCCACAGCCTGAGGGACGTTTCCAGAATGAGATTTTCACTCTGCAGCGGAGTGTGCGCTGATATGAAACTTCCTGGCAGATTAAAACTGTGTGCCCGACCGAGACTCGAACTCGGGACCTTTGCCTTGCGCGGGCAAGTGCTCTACCAACTGAGCTACCGAAGCACGACTCACGTCCGGTACTCACAGCTTTACTTCTGCCAGTATCCGTCTCCTACCTTCCAAACTTTACAGAAGCTCTTCTGCGAAACTTGCAGAACTAGCACTCCTGAAAGAAAGGATACTGCAGAGACATGGCTTAGCCACAGCCTGAGGGACGTTTCCAGAATGAGATTTTCACTCTGCAGCGGAGTGTGCGCTGATATGAAACTTCCTGGCAGATTAAAACTGTGTGCCCGACCGAGACTCGAACTCGGGACCTTTGCCTTGCGCGGGCAAGTGCTCTACCAACTGAGCTACCGAAGCACGACTCACGTCCGGTACTCACAGCTTTACTTCTGCCAGTATCCGTCTCCTACCTTCCAAACTTTACAGAAGCTCTTCTGCGAAACTTGCAGAACTAGCACTCCTGAAAGAAAGGATACTGCAGAGACATGGCTTAGCCACAGCCTGAGGGACGTTTCCAGAATGAGATTTTCACTCTGCAGCGGAGTGTGCGCTGATATGAAACTTCCTGGCAGATTAAAACTGTGTGCCCGACCGAGACTCGAACTCGGGACCTTTGCCTTGCGCGGGCAAGTGCTCTACCAACTGAGCTACCGAAGCACGACTCACGTCCGGTACTCAGTATCCTTTCTTTCAGGAGTGCTAGTTCTGCAAGTTTCGCAGAAGAGCTTCTGTAAAGTTTGGAAGGTAGGAGACGGATACTGGCAGAAGTAAAGCTGTGAGTACCGGACGTGAGTCGTGCTTCGGTAGCTCAGTTGGTAGAGCACTTGCCCGCGCAAGGCAAAGGTCCCGAGTTCGAGTCTCGGTCGGGCACACAGTTTTAATCTGCCAGGAAGTTTCATATCAGCGCACACTCCGCTGCAGAGTGAAAATCTCATTCTGGAAACGTCCCTCAGGCTGTGGCTAAGCCATGTCTCTGCAGTATCCTTTCTTTCAGGAGTGCTAGTTCTGCAAGTTTCGCAGAAGAGCTTCTGTAAAGTTTGGAAGGTAGGAGACGGATACTGGCAGAAGTAAAGCTGTGAGTACCGGACGTGAGTCGTGCTTCGGTAGCTCAGTTGGTAGAGCACTTGCCCGCGCAAGGCAAAGGTCCCGAGTTCGAGTCTCGGTCGGGCACACAGTTTTAATCTGCCAGGAAGTTTCATATCAGCGCACACTCCGCTGCAGAGTGAAAATCTCATTCTGGAAACGTCCCTCAGGCTGTGGCTAAGCCATGTCTCTGCAGTATCCTTTCTTTCAGGAGTGCTAGTTCTGCAAGTTTCGCAGAAGAGCTTCTGTAAAGTTTGGAAGGTAGGAGACGGATACTGGCAGAAGTAAAGCTGTGAGTACCGGACGTGAGTCGTGCTTCGGTAGCTCAGTTGGTAGAGCACTTGCCCGCGCAAGGCAAAGGTCCCGAGTTCGAGTCTCGGTCGGGCACACAGTTTTAATCTGCCAGGAAGTTTCATATCAGCGCACACTCCGCTGCAGAGTGAAAATCTCATTCTGGAAACGTCCCTCAGGCTGTGGCTAAGCCATGTCTCTGCAGTATCCTTTCTTTCAGGAGTGCTAGTTCTGCAAGTTTCGCAGAAGAGCTTCTGTAAAGTTTGGAAGGTAGGAGACGGATACTGGCAGAAGTAAAGCTGTGAGTACCGGACGTGAGTCGTGCTTCGGTAGCTCAGTTGGTAGAGCACTTGCCCGCGCAAGGCAAAGGTCCCGAGTTCGAGTCTCGGTCGGGCACACAGTTTTAATCTGCCAGGAAGTTTCATATCAGCGCACACTCCGCTGCAGAGTGAAAATCTCATTCTGGAAACGTCCCTCAGGCTGTGGCTAAGCCATGTCTCTGCAGTATCCTTTCTTTCAGGAGTGCTAGTTCTGCAAGTTTCGCAGAAGAGCTTCTGTAAAGTTTGGAAGGTAGGAGACGGATACTGGCAGAAGTAAAGCTGTGAGTACCGGACGTGAGTCGTGCTTCGGTAGCTCAGTTGGTAGAGCACTTGCCCGCGCAAGGCAAAGGTCCCGAGTTCGAGTCTCGGTCGGGCACACAGTTTTAATCTGCCAGGAAGTTTCATATCAGCGCACACTCCGCTGCAGAGTGAAAATCTCATTCTGGAAACGTCCCTCAGGCTGTGGCTAAGCCATGTCTCTGCAGTATCCTTTCTTTCAGGAGTGCTAGTTCTGCAAGTTTCGCAGAAGAGCTTCTGTAAAGTTTGGAAGGTAGGAGACGGATACTGGCAGAAGTAAAGCTGTGAGTACCGGACGTGAGTCGTGCTTCGGTAGCTCAGTTGGTAGAGCACTTGCCCGCGCAAGGCAAAGGTCCCGAGTTCGAGTCTCGGTCGGGCACACAGTTTTAATCTGCCAGGAAGTACCATACTCTTTATTTGTTAATGTCAATAGGCACTTTTACATTTAAAAATATGCATGTTTGCACAAAAAATACACTTTCTAAGTACTATTACAATCTAGTCATTGGCTAAAATACGAGCCCCTGACTACGAGTCCATTCTATGAAAACCGCACATCAATAGCACTTTCTATTTCCGCAATATCTGCTGTGACAAAGAAGATGCCGTCCATCTAGAGTGAACTTCACCCAACGTCGGTTTTACGGCAGACTCTATTGACTGCAATGCAAACGCGACCATGTTTTTACCATCGTTTGAAAAGGTTGGGCGACGGTGGGATCACACGTGTCCGCTGCACTGTGGCTGCGTCCTTAACTATAGCGCGCAGTACAAGCTTTGACACGTGTACCTCGACGCCTCCTTACTGTTTTTCATACTTGTTGAGGTAAACTTCACTGCAGAACGAAGTGGTTTCTGGTTAGTGACAAACCTCAAGACATCAGTGTTCCACCAACTGGTGAAAGGGAAAGAGATACTACATGGCCGAAATGGAGAAGGTATGATGATAATTATTTATTGCCAGACTTCACAAAAATTACAATCAGTGTTGAAGAACGTCCGTAGTCTGTAATTTGTTGAACCATTTTAGCTGCTGATAATATGAAGCCTAACAAGTTAAAGAGACGCATTGGAACCAAAAATGCAGAATTAACCGGAAAAGCAAAAGAACTTTTTCCCAGAAAACTAAATGATTTATTGTTTACGCAGAAGAACTATGCTAAAACGACTAATGTGACATCTAGAGCCCTTTTAGTCTCTTACCAGATTTCGCATAGGACTGCTAAATTCTAGAAGCCACACACGTTAGAAGAAACTGTGGTTTTACCAGCAAATATTGCAATAGTACCAACAATGTTTGCTGACTCAGCTACTTAACAGTTGAAGGTTTGCTCGAACACCTAACCGCTAAACTGTGTAACAACTGTTATGTGCTTCAACTGGATGAATCTATTGACGTTCCTACATATGCTCATTTGATTGTTTATGTTCGTTTAGTTGATGAGTTTGACATTCAAGAGGAATTGCTTTTCTGTGAGCCGACATTGGAAACAGCTACTTATCAAATCCTTTTTTGCTTGATCAATATCTTTGTTAACTGAAGGGCAATATCAAGGAATAACTGCAGTGGGAAATGCACAGATGGAACTAGCTCACAGTATGGAATTAAGGCGGATTGCAAGCGAAACTAAAAACTGTAGCGCCGGATGCATTATGGACTTACTGTATGATAGGTTGGGAGACTCTGAGGATCTGGCCGCTACAGAACATAGCCCACGCTTTCACGGAGTGGTGCAAATGGTTGTAGAAACAGTAGATATTATTAAGGCGACATCTATAAATGCGTGGAGATGGATGCTGGTCACACTCATGTCCTCTTGTTTAGTAATGCTTGATGGCTTTAAGTTGGTAAAGTACTAAAAAGAATGTTTGCTCTGTGGAGGTATTCTGTTTGAAAAGGAGAAAATTCACTCTCTGGCAGACTCTTGCAGAAACCGAGATTTTATACTGAAAATGGCTTACCTCACTGACATTTTTTAAAAACTTAATTATCCTTAACACTTCACTTCAAGGTATTCAGGCAACTGTACTATCTTGGAACGAAAATAATGAAAGCGGGCCTTCTTCACCTTGCAACACTAAAAGTGTAGAGCGAAGAGAACTTCAGCGAACATTCTGATAACTTTAATTGGATTAAAAATACTCCTGCACCATCCCGTCTAAATATAAAAGATGAAGAACCACTTATTTATCTTGATACGTCATTGAAGAGTAAATTTAACGAAGTACCATTGCTGGAGTCTTGGCCACATATTAACAAGGATTTCCAAACTTGAGCGGAAATGGGATGAAGATTCTGATCTCTTTTGCAAGAACTTGCTTGTGTGAGACTGTATTTTCAGCTTTGGCAGCAATGCAGTCGAAATACCGTTCAAAGCCAAATGCGAGCAAAGAAGTTCGAGTGGTTGTTCCTGATATTACACCACATCTTGAGAGACTTTCTTCTCAAAAGGAAATTCATTCATCACATTGAATTTTGTAATTTAAATTTTTAATGCTCTTACAGTCTTTGTTTGCTAAATTTTAGGTATTGTTTTCTATAGTTTTTGAATAAAAGGAAACATGACAAAGAAAAACAGTTTGTTCGCTACTTCCGTTATAATTATTAACATAGTGCTTTTGCGTAAAATACTTTTGAATTGAATTTAGTAAAACAAAGAATAAGAGAAAAATATTTAAAATCACTAATTTTATCAACAAAATAGGTTGCGAGGGCTAACGCTTCCCCTGGAGGTGGAGGCCTAGAGAAAAATGTTTGAGAACCATTGATCTAGACGTTTCTTCGTAAACGTCACAGTCCAGTCAAATTAAAATGACCACAACCTATGTTCGACATTAAATTGCAGTAATCGCTCGCAGACAGAAAGTAGCAACATTAGCAAGCTACATTTAAACGAATACAAAATCCCTAAGATTGGTGATATTTTACAGACGCTCAAAATGTAGCGCGGACTTCAATGTGAGATATGGTAAAACTTTCCATAACGAAACTATGTCTTGAAAACTGACAGAAAATGTAAAGAGATTCTTATGGTATGTAAAATATGGTAGCGGCAAGATACAATCAATGCCTTCTTTGCTCGATAGCAACGGAGGTACTATCGATGACAGTGTTGCTAAAGCAGAGCTGCTAAACACAGCCTTCTGAAACTCCTTCACCAAAGAAGACGAAGTAAATATTCCAAAATTCGAATCAAGCACAACTACCAACATGAGTAACTTAGAAGCTTTTGTTATGTTTTGATCTGTTTTAGGGTGCAAAAACAACTTGGAACTTGGGTCATACGCGCCCAAGTCAAAACTATAGAACACGAAGACCGAGAGGAGTTAAAGAACGTCTATACGTCAGTCCCAACTGACATAAGAGAAGACAGTTAAAAAGTGGGACTTGGAGAAAGGGCTAAAAAAGACACCATACGTAAACGGAGGTCCAAAACTAAAAATGAAATGGCCTTTACCGTAATGCTTACACAGATAAAAAGTGAAGCGTGGTCGACATCCCGCTCGTCATTTGCTAAAACGGCCGATAACTCAGACCGGAAACCCAAGCGGGAACGTAAAAGGTTACAAAATGAGCATTCTGTCAGAAAGTGGTGGACCGTTAAAACTTGGGCGCAATGTGTACAAACTGGTGGGATAGCGCCACTTATCAAATGACGATGGCTAAGAAGGCAGTGTCCAATACGCAACCTAGTAGAAATGACCTTCTCCTTCCGGGAGGGCCGAGAGGAGGTCGTCCAAGCAGCTGGGAGAGGCTTAATAAGCGTGAGATTATTCCCATGAAGAGAAGACCATGGGCGATGCCAAAGGGACACCTCCTGCTGACAAACGGTAACACAGAGATCATCGGAGGGAATATAGGAACTAGTGGGCTGAGGTACGGCACTGCAGCCTTAGCAGCAGCGTCAGCAGCCTCGTTTCTTGAACCCTTATGAACATCACTGTGGCTCCACCTAGAGGGAGTGACCGTTTTCCTGGACCCGCTGCACTAATGGATGGGCAGCGTACAGTGCACATAGACTTTGATGGGCGCTGAGTGAGTCTGAGCACAATTTAAAAGTGTTTGTCGCCGAATGTACTCCGTGGCCTGATACAAGCGAGGAGCTGGGCTGTAAATACTGGGCTGTGTGTCGGAAGCCGGTATCGAAAGACGTGGGCACCAACGACGACGGCACACCCCACGACACGGTCAGTCCGAGAGCCATCAGCACCACGGCCAGTCTGAGAGCCTCCAGAGGTAGATATTCTCAGAGTAGTGAAGCAACTTAAAACACTTCATAAAAGCAAGCCTTCCAGACCAGAATATATACGACTTAGGTTCCTTTCAGAGTATTCTGATGCAATATCTCCATTCTTGACAATAATAAACAACCGTTTGCTCGACAAAAGATCATTACCCAAAGACTAGAAAGCTGCACAGGTTGTAATGGCCGCTCATCGTTCAGAATCTGTCACTACACGATCAAATACCACTCGTTAGCACATGTTGGCTGCCTCCTTTAAGCACAAATGTAAAAAGACCAGACTCGCTGCCTTGAGATCATCACTAGAATAGTATTTGTCTCCATATGATTTAGTGGTATTTCCCCAGTGCCTCTTTTCCCATTGGTTGAAGACCATTCCCACCAAAAATACATTGTTCTTAAGTTCAACAGACATGATTTGACTTAATTTTTACACTTGCCTCAGTGAAGTAATATACTGAAACAATACAATTTAAGTAAAAGAATTTTTATAAATATTTGGTCACACTCAGATCATTCGATCTAAATCTAAATAATAGTTGGTACACAAATAAATAAGCCACAATTCTTGTCACAAAGGCACATTAAATGACAACAAATGGTCGTTAAATATTGTTTAAATTATTACTTACTTGTGCTTGAAATTATTGTCTTGGGCACTCCTTCAACACAGTCAATTTACTACTTAAATCTCCCGATTTTTTATTAGCAATTGTAACCAGCAGTTAAATAAATATCTAGCTGAAATAGTAAAATATTCCTCAAACAACTACACGAGTATGACAAGATATGAAGTCATCCTACATTCATTTTTTGTGTTATTATTGAAAGATATAAAAGACTTCACAAATCAATAAATCGAATAGATACAGATGAGTGGCATTCAGGCATGGTAGCTATAGTGTGATTCTATCATGTGAGATATCGCTTGTTGAAATCAAATGAAGCATTTCAAAGTAGTTAATTCAAAGGCTCAATGAGAAAATATTTGACACTTTAAAATATTAACTTGTGCATTTCTAAATATATTGAAAATATTATTGTGTCACTGACTGCACCTCATTTTTCTGATAACGCAGATGTGTTTGTATTTACGTACTTTATTATTTGACTGTAATTCATTGTCGAGAATGACATTTTCACTCTGCAGCGGAGTGTGCGCTGATTTGAAGCTTCCTGGCAGATTAAAACTGTGTGCCCGACCGAGACTCAAACTCGGGACCTTTACCTTTCGCGGGCAAGTGCTCTACCATCTGAGCTACCGAGGCACGACTCACGCCCGGTGCTCACAGCTTTACTTCTGCCAGTATCTCGTCTCCTACCTTCCAAACTTTACAGAAGCTCTCCTGCGAACCTTGCAGACCTAGCACTCCTGGAAGAAAGGATACTGCGGAGACATGGCTTATCCACAGCCTGGGGGATGTTTCCAGAATAAGATTTTCACTCAGCAGCGGAGTGTGCGCTGATATGAATTTTCCTGGCAGATACAAAACTGTGTGCTGGACGTAGACTCGAACTCGGGATCTTTGCCTTTCGCGGGCAAGAGCTCTACCATCTGAGTCGGGCTAGGAAGTTTCATTGTCGAGCTTGTAAGTGCTGTAAGAAGTCATCTTTCTGTTTGTCTGACAGTCCGCCATTCCTAGAGCGTCGCCTCTTCTATGAAGAGTGCGACCCCTGTCCAGATTTCCTGAAACAATGTTTCATCGACATCCGGCCTTTCGTTGACGACTTTGTATCTGGGCTTCGTAACTGCGACTTGCCCAGCAGCAGCGCTTTTCTCTGAATCAGCCAGGCCCTTCGTGATGGAATTTACGGGAAACGACATGTGAATGAATGGATCCTGAACATCGACTGCCTTGCCGGGATTTTTCTATTTTGAATCTCCACCTGTTAAAAAAAATTAGTTACCACGATGGGTTCCGAGCTTGTCACGTCACCTGTTAAAGAGGAACTACATTTATTATCCACTGCATGAACTCCGTCATAAGCTGGGGCACAAGCTGTGGACCAGGCCTTGTTTGTTAGGTTTTTTTTTTTTTTCGCACTTCCACAATTCCGCCGACGCTTTATCTCGCACCTATTTCTCCCCTCGCCTCTCGCCACATGCCCGCTGTAATTTAGATAAGCATCAGGGCCGGAGTTGGTCATAATATAAACAAAAAAGGCGTTTTGCCGCCGCAGGAGGTACGGCGCACAGACTCACAGTTGTTGCACACCGCAGTACCACTTCGGGAGACGGGCAGTTTTCCGAGGCGCATCTCCTGGGGAAACGAAAGCATTCGCCGTGCCGCGCCGTGCTGTGCTCACCCTGCCCTTCCACTCCCATCTGGTTCTCTCCTTCCCTTCTTTTAATTTCCTCGCAGCAGAGGCGTATATACCGCCTGTGGGGCACAAAATGGATTTTGCCGTAATGTTTTCCTTGAGGGTAGCGTTAAAATGCGGCACGTGAAAGTAATTTCGCTCTTGCAGGATGAAAAGACGACTCAGCCAAAGATATGCGTTTATCGTAGAGATCACAGATCTGCTGTCGACAAAAGACTGATGTGTTCGGGAACAGATATCGAGTTACTGCGCTTTCATTTACTCGAAAATTGTGTCAACATAGTAGGTACTTGCTGCTTCAAAATAATTAATTTGCTTCAGTTCATCGGTAGTGTTGTTTGTGAATAATTAGAACCTCATTAAATTGTCTGAATACGACCTTCCAATATATAAATTTTCCGGTTTATCTATCTAGAAACAAAGAGCGCCATTATGACGTTGTTTTGTATTACGCTGTCACTGTTCATTTGGAAAAACACATTTTCTGCAGCTGGATTCACTACTGTTTCATTTTTGACATATACGTTGCAGGTTACTGGCAACAGTAAATATTATGATGTTATCGAAGAAATTAATTGCCATTTTGTAATAGACAAAATAGTACATTCACAGTTATTGAGTGGTGAAACAAATAACTGCCAAATAGATTTAACTTTAATGGATCAGGTAATCAATCAGGTTTACCAGTATCAGAGAGTGAGGAGAAACTGAAGTCTTTTTCCACGTTTAGGAGCTGTTCAGGATGGTTCTTTCCTTGCAACTTGATCTCCAGGATTTGAACCATGTACTGTAACTGTGCATTGTAACCATAGTGCAGTATTTCTTCACTTACTAGGTAAATGTCTCTAGCTTGCAAACAATAGTGCACAACGATGGAATCTGTTTACTGCAGCTTGCATTTTCTATGATATACTTTTAATTATGGTGCGTAGCGATACACCTACTTTTCCTATGTAGTACGGGCCACAATGTGTGCTACTGATCTTATAGATCCCGTTTTGGTCCATTGAGGACTGCTTGTGTTTGTGATTAAACAAATCTTCGTCTACATTCCACATGATATACTAGGTTGCGGAAAATTTCTTGTTCCTTTTTAAACACCGTGCCTATATTGGAACACATTCTACCAAATTTTAGCATAGCTATTTCTCTGAGAATAATATGTGGCACGGTTGAGGGATATAATAGCGCTTCAGGGTGGTTATTTACCTTTTTCTTAAGTAGATTCTCCATAACTGTGGGCCTGTTACAGCTGTTTACAACTGTTGTTTAGATAATATGTACAAAAATGGTTCAAATGGCTCTGAACACTATGGGACTTAACATCTGAGATCATCAGTCCCCTAGAACTTAGATCTACTTAAATATAACTAACCTAAGGTCATCACTCACATCCATACCCGAGGCAGGAGTCGAATCAGCGACCGTAGCGGTCACGAAGTTCCGAACTGAAGCGCCTAGAACCCCTCGGCCACAGCGGCCGATTAGATAATATGTAGTACTTGTTAAAAACCGTGGTGAACCCTGGCGCTAACCCAAACGGGGGATCAGAACGGAAAACCCGCGTGTCTGTAGGAGACTGAGTGCACTGAGGAAGGGACTGATGACCTCAGAAGTTAAGTCCCATAGTGCTCAGAGCCATTTGAACCATTTTGCACTGAGGAAGTTGAAATCTAAATAATTTGTCGTGCGAAGGTTGTAAACTAATTTAGAATTTTAATTTTATTTAATAACTAATTTCTGGACACTTAGCTGAACATTTGTCAGAGAATAGAATTTTAAAGATATATTACTAGGAGTGGCTGATCTTCTAAACACCGTTGAAAACCAAACTTAAAATCTGCCCGACACCTAATCCATCTCTCATACGTTGTTGATTTAACGGACGTCTACTCCGAGAGTAGAGGAGGACCCTGTCAGACGTCCAAATGCTGGCTCACCGCAGAGTAATAGAAGAGGACGCATTACAGTTAGAAATACTAAATCCTTGCTTCCAGAATTTAGTCACTACAAAAGATTGCAATAGAGATTGCACTGCCGTCCGTCGCACCCTTCTTGTGCGATAGTTTTCCTCCTTTCCATTCGTTAGGCCATTAGGGAATGGTGCATGGGCAGAATGAGTGTCTTTAAACCCCAATGTGAACCCAAGTGTCATTTGTTTTCAAGTCTTCATTTTGCGAGACGTATGTAGAAGGGAGTAATATGCTGTTTGACTCCTCAAGGCAGAGAAGCTCTCGAAACTTCAATAGCTTCAACAGAAATAACAAAATCGCGTGTTGGCTTTATGCCACAAAATGGTTGTTACTTTTATTTATGCTTCATTTTTATAAGTATAGGAAGTATTAAGCACAATGAAACTGTGTAACTAATAATCGTTATTAGAGTAGACTAAGCATCATTTATAGGCTCTCAACTCTAACTTTTATTGACGGTAAAGCACTTGACTAATTGTAGTTAACTACATGACACTCCCACTGGCTGTTTCAGACAGTTACAGGAGAAAAACCACTCTTAGGAACAGAGGGTTAAGACACACGACTGAGAAAGGTCTTTCAGGTTATAAAGGGTGACTTTTACTATAGTGTACAAACTCTAGGGATCGATCATTGAGAGGACACGGAACAAGTAAGGTCTAATAAACGTACGTCCGAAAATGTATGGTTTCCATGCTAGAGACCATTTATTCTTACATTGTTACAGACACTGCGGTCTAATACGAGCAGCACCACGCAGCCACACTTACAGATTGTGCTGAAAATGGTTACCATGTACCTCGACGCATGCATGTATGCGGCGTAGCATGTTCTGTCTCACATGTTCACAACGGCCAACCTACATCCGAACAGTGTCAAAGGCAGCATGAATACGCTGCTCCCGCGTCTCCACGCCCGGAATGGGCTCTGCATACATGATACTTTTGAGATGGCATCATAATCGAAAATCGTGAGTGGTTGAGATCCGATGGACGAGTGGCATTTACCGGCTGACATGCGGCTTATGAGTAGCTGCTCGATCATGAAATCCAAATTTGCTCACCTCCCGCCTAATTGTCAGAGTACTTGCTGTGGATCCTGATGCAGTTTTGAATTCCTGTGTAATGGTCTGGATAGATGTCTGCCTATTACACATTACGACCCTCTTCAACTGTCGGCGGTCTCTGTCAGTAAACAGACGAGGTCGGTCTGTACGTTTTTGTGCTGTGCGTGTCCCTTCACGTTTCCATTTCACTACCACACCGGTAACAGTGGACCTATGGATGTTTAGGAGTGTGAAAATCTCGCTTAAAGTCGTATGACACAAGTGACACTCAGCCATCTGACCACGTTCGAAGTCCGTGAGTTCCGTTGAGCGCCCCATTCTGCTCTCTCACGATGTCTAATGACTACTGAGGTCGCTGATATGGAGTACCTGGCAGTAGATCGCAGCATGATGAATGTAATATGAAAAACGTACGTTTTGGGGGGGGGGGGGGGGGGTCCCGCATACTTTTGGTCACATAGTGTAGAACTGAATATTTCGTTCTTGACGGGACAAAATCTAAAGATGCAAGCGTAGGTTCGAGAATACTGCAAGGGAGTGTTTGGAGCAGCTATTTTCCTTGTGTATTAATGGTCTAGTGAAGGCTATAATTTTCAAGTCTCCGTGAAGCAGTTAGTGGTACAGTGGAATTTTCAATGCCTGAAGTCTGTTGCAAAATGCAGTAAGACCTGCAGTAAATTGGCGATTAGAGCAGAAATGGCCACTGATCCTGAGCGTAATTAACTATTACTCATTGTGAGGAAATAGCCGAAGATATCTTCAAGTGTCCATTTATTCTAATGGTGACGAATCAATGGAAACAGTAACTACACCTGCCTGGTAGCGTAAACTGAATAGATACCGAACGGTGAGTTTCATCACGGACTTGTTTATTAAGCACAGGAGCATTATGGAGTAGCTCAACAAACTCCAGTGGCAGACACTACAAGAGAGGCGTTGTACATCTCACAGGTGTTTACTACTGATATTTCGTGAGCGTACGTTTCATGAAGAGCGGTCAGGATATTAATTCCCCTTTCATACGACTCCCTAAATGTTCACGACTAGAAAATCAGAGTAATTGGATACCACACTGACCTTTAGCTGAAGTCACCAAGTCAAATCTCGTTCCCGAAAGTACTCTTTTTCCGTCGGGACGGTGCGTGTGCTCTGAGGCAGAAATAAAATTAAAAGAAAAAAAAGCTCTGAGAGACATACCATATTATACTTAAGTACAATCACTCCTTGATGAAATCAATATACGAGTCTTAGGAAATAACAGGATAAGTTAAATACCATAACAGTTCGAAATACAGGAATAAACATAAGTCTTGAGGCTATTCTAGTGTACTGCTTTCGTAGAGGAAGTTGCAAGTGTACTATGACGACCCTCCAGCTGAGGCCACTCGACAACTTGCCAACTACTCGGCGAGAACTGGGATGGAGCTGCAGTTCGGCGGTCTCTTACCCTCCACTTGATCCGTGTCGCCGATGGCGCGTCCAATCAGGGGACGTCGCTGTCGCGCACCCAGCATTGTTCGGTGCCGGTTGCTGCCGCTACCACGGTCAGATAACAGCAGAACCTCTAGTGCCAACTTCTGAACCTGGTACGATTGTCCGCTGTGTAGCATCGACTGACTTTGATACCGCATTACCGACAGTCATTCTATCCATGCATCCTTCTTGGGAGGCTCAGGGCAGGGGTAAACTATGATACAAAAGAATAACATCCGCCACACACCGTAAGATGGATTACCCGCCAGGGTAGCCGGCAGCGCTAACGCGCTGCTTCCTGGACTCAGGTAAGCGCGCCGGCCCTGCATCGAATCCGCCCGGCGGATTAACGACGAGAACCGGTGTACCGGCCAGCCTGGAGGTGGTTTTTAGGCGGTTTTCCACATCCTTCTAGGTGAATACCGGGCTTGTCCCAAAGTTCCGCCTTAGTTACACAAGTCGCAGACATTTGAAATACGTCCGCACTATTCCACGATTTACACTAAACACAGACCTTTGCGGTACACTGATTCCATCGTGGGGGGTACAAAGTGGCGGCAGGAAGGGCATCCAGGCATCCCTCAGACTAACGTTGCCAAATCCATTGTAATCACGCCGACCCTGCAATCGTTGCAGGACTATGACGAAAGCGAAAGAAAGAAAGAAGGAACATATCGTAAGATGGGTTATGGTGTACAGATGTAGACGTTGATGTAGAGTCTGAGACGCTTATACTCTCACTGGAACTTTTCTATATTTTCTATTAACCACACTCATAATGGTCACAGACTGACGAGCAGCATCCAAGAACGGGTACAACAAGGATCTTTCGTGGACGAATTTCATTTCCTTAGGCTTCCTCCAATGAATTTCACCCTGGCATTTACTTTCTATCCATATAGTTTTATTCGGCCATTACTCTATAGTTCACTGCTCACCCATCCTAACGGATATTTTACCCTTATTACTGTTTCCAGTCATTTATCACGAATAGTGAATCATACACTGATGAATTCCTCCGACTATTTTATGTGCAGATTGTTAAGATGTACTTCATTATCCATCAAAATTGACGCCCAGTGGGACACACAGCTATACCTCTTGCTTATAAATTAGTTATTAGGCGAAGGTAGTGGATAATATTATGTTTATTTCTTCTTCCGTTCTTCCTGCAGTGTCTATTGTCGTTACAAAATAGAAGATTTACCGATCCTATCGCGAATTTTGTAGTACGAGCTACAGAGGAGGGGGCGTTCAATAAGTAGCGCATCACATTTATTTTCGGCCCAGCCCCTACGGTTTCATGTAGTTCCGATAGGAAAGTGAGGACACTTCCATTCGAGGTGATCTACGGATCACAATAAGACACTTCGCTGCTCAACTAGACGTCTCTGCTGACAAAAAAAAAAAGTCTCTGAGCACTATGGGACTTAACGTCTGAGGTCATCAGTCCTCTAGAACTTAGAACTACCTAAACCTAACTAACCTAAGGACATCACACACATCCATGGCCGAGACAGGATTCGAACCTGCGACCGTAGCGGTCGCTGTTGGTAGTGCTGACATAATCGCCCACCAGTTTGTTACACGTGTGTACCTGCTCGGATCCAGCAGACAGCCGGGATCTACCACCTTCCGATTTCCATCTGCTTGGCCCGATGAAGGTTGAACTCCACAGGGAAGCAATAAGTGGAAGATGAGGAAATTATTGAAGCAACAAGACGTTGGCTCTGATGTCGATCATTACAGTGGCACCAAACAGATATACAGGTCCTCCCAGTAAGGTAATGTAAGACCGTCGCATTGAATTGATTAAGTTGAACAACAGGGTTATGTGGCCAAAAGAGTGGGGAATAATAAGATGTATTGGAATCATGAAAAAAACCAAAGTGCTTTCAGAAAAAAACCTATCTTGTATTTCTTATAAAACGCCCCTCGTGTTTCCCGCACCTCTGTGTGTTGTCAATATCGAGATATCTATTTAAATTTTCTTAACAGTGAAAATTACTTCAAAACAGCCACCAACAAAACAGTGCCTACTGTCACCATGAATTGCAATTTTTTGTTTCGAAATCTTATTTATTAATCTCTTCTATGTTAGTTTGCCGCAGATGCTAGTATATTTGTTCATAAAGCATTTCTTGGTAATCGTTACTTGGATATACGCGTCTTATGCAAGCTTTTTCGAGTTACAAAAAGCGAAACATCTGTGCTAACGATATTATCAACACGCATAGTAAAAACCCTCCTGTATTACGGTGGGTCGTATGCGACCCAGTTCAAAGTTATATTTCAATGCTGTCGTCCAAGGGCTCCTCCAAGTCAGTCGTGAGGAAGCCGTTGACTTGATCACATCCATAAGATATCTAAGCTTTTTCACTTGTGCCACCTTTGGTCGGAACCGGCCGCGGTGGCCGAGCGGTTCTAGTCGCTTCAGTCCCGAACAGCGCCACTGCTACGGTCACAGGTTTGAATCCTGCCTATGGCATGGATGTGTGTGATGTCCTTTTGTTAGTTAGGTTTAAGTAGTTCTACGTTTCTAAGTTCTAGGGGACTGCTGATCTCAGTTGTTAAGTCCCGTAATGCTCAGAGCTATTTGAACCAACCCTTTGGTTGGATCTGACCCAATGGCAGTACAAGCGTATCAGGCCGGATGCGACCCCACTGTAGTACTTATAATCTATTGATGCATGCAAAAAGTCGAGGCAATGTGAAATACAAATCCATTATAAGACCAATTTTTGATGGTGAAAAAATAGCAGTGGTGATGGTATTGACATACCGCATAAAGAGTGAGCAGTCGATTCCCACAGTGTATACATTTCGACGACCCCAATGTGCTAATACGCTGGCTACGGCTGCCGTTGCTAATACAGCTCATTCGAATGAAGCTGTTTCAATGATTTCTGAGCTTAGAGAGAGAGAGGCATCATCGAAAAAAAATTGAGACTCTAGTTCGAGAACTGCCCAAACCGGCAAGCAAAACATACCCTCGAAGATAAGTTGAGATCAAAGACTTGGACGACCTCTGGCAGGCCGATCTTGTCGACATGATGGAATATTCACATGTCAATAACGGGTTCAAATATATTTTGATTGTCATTGATATTTGTTCTAAAAACGTCTGGACATTACCTGTGAAATCGAAAACAGGGAAGGAAGTCGCGCATGTGTTTGATGGATTGCTGCAGAGGGGACGAATGGAACCCCAAACAACCTTCAAACAGATCACAGCGTTGAGTTTTACAACAAATATTTGAAGGCTGTGATGGAGCGGTATGGAATACATCACTACTCGACGTTCTCCCACCTGAAGGCGAGTATCGTGGAACGTCTGAACAGAACAGTGAAAACCCAGATTGGATCCAATTCAATCTCCGTGGCTCACACAGATGGATAGATCCGTTCCGCAAATAATTGCACAGTATAATCGAACCAGACATTGCACAATACAAATGAGGCCAGTAGATGTTCGTGATAATAGACTCCTAGATACAGTACACAATCGTATTAAAACGGTAGATCCGAGCAAGCAGCAATTTAATATAGGTGATTTAGCACGTATTTCAAAACACAAGACAATATTTGAGAAGTCATACATGCCAAACTGGTTAACCGAGATATTCATAGTTTCCAAACTGCAGAGAACGAATCCTAGAACCTACCTCTTAAAGGACAGCAGTGGTACTGAAATTGCATGATGTTTTTACACACAAGAGTTACAGAGGAGCTTGGAACCAGGTGTGTGTCTCGTAGAGAGGGTCAAAAGGCCTCGAGGGAATAGAGCGTAGGTTAAATTGGCTTGGTTTTCCCGCATCACGAAACAGCTGGGTCGACGCTGACGATTCGTTATACAACAGGGAGCTCAAACCACAAGCATCTCAATAACATAACGTGTGTGATAGGAGACGCATTAGAGGAGGAAATGATATTCTCGACGAACTACCAGTCGAATTACACATTCCCTGAATATAACTACTGTGGACCTGGAATAAAACGTCAAATACTATTGGCACGCAGTGATAAAGAGACAAATCCCCGTCATACCGCCGATCGAATTTTAAATGATAAAGCTAAGGATGTTGCTATAGGTCAACGCATTGCAGCATTTGCTGTTGAAAAAACTGTGCGTGGTAAAGTTAAGTTGAGCTTGGGTGTGATGTCCAGCCAAGTTATGAGCGCTGCACGTAGGGCGCTAAGGAAGACGATGAAAACAAAAGGGCCCATGACGCACTGTATCCTGACGGAGTTGTGTGCAGCTAAAAGCGCCCTGAAGCAGAAAGGAGCGAGAAAAATGAGGCAAGATTAAACCACCCAGGGTTCTACCGATACCCCAGACGTCGTGTGGAATTGTTCCCTTCCTCATTCCTGCCTTAGCAGGTCTCTCAACGGTGAGTTCACTGGCTGCGGGTGCTGCGGCTATTGCCAGGACGGTCACGAATGCACAAAGCTCTCAGGAGCTACTGCAGGAGGCACGAAAACATAACTGCATGATGGAAACAGCAGCCATAGGAAAAGGGCTATACTTGAAGCCACACAAGAAAGGACTGTCTCTTCATAAACAAAAAAGCCCCCTAGCAGTCCTGCCAGACATGTCGCTTACAAATGCATATCTTCT
This sequence comes from Schistocerca gregaria, assembly GCF_023897955.1. Classification (NCBI taxonomy): domain Eukaryota; kingdom Metazoa; phylum Arthropoda; class Insecta; order Orthoptera; family Acrididae; genus Schistocerca; species Schistocerca gregaria. The sequence continues at coordinate 584,151,698 of NC_064923.1, forward strand.
TACGTTCGTTACGAAGAAATTTGCGAGGCGTGTTTATGCGGAATACATTTCCGAAGACTGTATGGAAATCAGGAGAATGCGGATTTGTGAATCTGGATGTAGCAGGAGAGCTGGGACTCACTGGGTATCAAATGATAAAAAAAAGAAATACAAATAACTTCTTCTATTTTCGACTCATTCGGTGACCTTTAACCCCCATAAGAATTACAACAATACTTTACAGATAGAACACAAGTGTCTACTATTTTCGACGCTACCAAGACTTCAAAACATTCCTGTGTAATCATCTGTGCATCATGTTCCTCCTGACTTTTACGAATGCTATATAAGGCCGGGTATTAAACACCAATTCACTAGTCGATGTTTAGATGTAATGTCGTACACTCTGACATTAAAACAACGATCGTTTGTACTACGTGCGAATTACTCCCCACTAATTGTTTTAAGCGTTGGGGATAGTAGCGTCGCGCTGATTGGACTGGAGACATACAACACCATCCCAAATATCACAGATGCTAACAAAAAACTGCATGTGGAAGTTAATGGCAAAGAAGATATTGTAGAAATTGAACTTGATGCATACGATATTGACGATTTAAACGACATTTTAAAACAGTCTGGAAAAGGGATTGAGCTCCGTGCAAACATCAGTACTCTTAATTAAGCAGAAAGTTTCAATAGGCCCACTACTGGGTTTCACAAAGGTACAGGTTTTGAAGACGGATACTAACAAATTTTACAAATCTGATCAGAAAGTGGATATTTTCCCTGTCAGTACAATCCGCGTTGTGTGCAACATTGCAGCGAACTCATATCTCAACGATAGATTGGTTCATTCAACTTACAGATTCTTCCCATCAGTCAGAACGGGGCATTAGATTGTTGAGACTCCTCCCAACACTTGGAACGGGGTATAAGATTGTTGGGAGTCCTACCACCATTATATATCTTCCAACGACAGTTCAGATATCGGACTATCTGGAGCAGCGTATTGTAGATCAGAATAACCAACCGGTTTACTTTCGTGGTGAGCAAATTACTGTACAACTACATCTACGACAATATGGGCGTAAGGTACAAAACCACCCCTCAAAGCATAGAACTTCGTAGCAGAGCCGCAAGGTGATAACACGTGCGCACTACGAGTTTCTTCAGTTAGTAAACTTCGCAATGACGTCGCCGCTCAATATATCTCACCCAGTGGAATATGTTGAGCGAATCATACGCCAGGAATCCTTCTCGCAAGAACCTTATGCTTCAACGAGATTTAACAAGAACGATTAAATTAGGATTGTCATCCAGCATCAAGACGCTTTAGCTCTCCCATGCGAGAGTTTCATATATTTAGATGGACCTATTAAGAAAAAGGATGATAGTCGTACAGCGGAATCAAGGTTTACACGGAATGCTTCGGCATTCCTGTTCCAGGAAATACGTTATAAACTTAATGACAATTTACTGCCACAGTGGGATCAGAGTGTTTACAGTCTAGCAATTGACATGCGAGGTTCCATGCTTCTTACTTTGAAGGTGTTGAAGAGGAAGGATGCTTACTCAGTCCACAGAAATTCAAGGAGCTGTCCCCAGTCATCGTCATAGACTGTTCGAAGCAGAATTACATAATTAAATCAGGACCAATAGATGTATGAATCGAATCTGAATCTTCATCAAATTTCGTACAACACACTACAGCGTATGCTCTAGTTCTACATGACCGAGTGATTAACTGTTGCCCACTTACTGGTGTTGTGCAGCGTACTGTATAAATGACCAAGTGCTGTGGCATGCCCAGAGCATTTCACAATGACAACTTGCGGTGTGAACGTCGTTGTCGACATTCAAAGTTTTTATGGTAATGGTTGTAGACAATTCGTATTTAAAGATGTTGCACTCATAACATACACAGAAGAATTGCATCACCAAGGCCTTTCTAGGATGTGAGTTGTGCAAATTGGCTACCACGTTTCTTTCAGAGACTCCACTGGGATGATCCTGGTATACCTTATAAAGGAATGATGACGTCACTTCATACAGACGATCATCCTGAGACCATCATCTATGTAAAAGGCGAGGAGAAGATCACATGGATGCTGCGATTCTTCAAGTTTGCATCTATTCAAGACCTGGAGTTTTACGGGTATCCTGCTATCCATAAGCTTAAGAAGAAGACGATGTGTGAAAAAAGTGTTGTGTCTGATTTCGAAAATATAAAATTAGTTTTAATTGGAATTAATGGAAATAAATAAATTTTTCCCTCACATTCATCGGTAATCAATCCGCCTCATCTTTCATTAAGCTGTTAACTCTCTTGTTCTGAGAAACAATACCGTAAGGACTATCAAGATGTGTCCAATGCATTACCGTGACACCTAATTACTTCGTATGGATCGCAGTTCTTCACCCAGTAGGTGAAGCTATCTGTATCCATATAAAGTAACTTTGGTTCCATGAAATGAGTTTTAGCAACCTCATAGAGGAATGGTACATGTGGAGTTTGGAGATGTCCAGTATACACATACACAAATAGATTGGTTTCGTAAACTCTACTGAAAGCTTCAGCATCTCGACAGCAACAAAGTTCTCACTGAAAATTATGACCCATTAAAATTTGGTCTGGCCATGCAGTTTTTACGCCCCACGGCCCACCCTATTCGGTCCCAATCAAAATATCGCTTTCATTTCTCAAATTCTACATGGTTTAACTGAAAACAGAATTATTTATCAATTTATAAAAATCTTTTCGAAATAACTAGTCACGCCCACCCTCTTTTCGGTATTTAATTTAATATATTCCATCAACCAGTGGGACTGTCTGAAAGGGATAGCCTGCGTGCTTGTACATAGCTCCATCCCTTAACTGAGACACTACTGGAGATTACGATAATGTATTACACACCTCTGTGTCCAACAGTGTTCATCAGTTTAGGGAGAGTGCTTTCTTGCAGAGCTTGTTGCTCTGGACTTAATAGCAAGTCGCTTGTCATTTCATGCAAACTAACAGGATATATGAGGTCTGCCTCCACTACATATCCTGCATCAGAATCAGCCAACAGACACAATATTTTTCCACGTAATCCCTCTAATTCGTTTTTAGGCAACCCACTGAAACCCAACAACTGGCACTGACATGATGTTGCGCACGTGTATGTATTAGTTATGGCGTCGCTTGCGAGAGTACCGGTAAATGCAGAAATGTCCGGTAGCCTGATTTCGTTGAGTTTCGCCTTATTCTCCAGATACTCATAAGGGAAAACTTCTTTCCTAGTCACAAGCTGAGACTCTTACTCATCGGGATAAGCAGATCGAGTGATAAGCATATTCTCCTGAGGTACAGTTTCAACGAGTTTCTGGAGTATCACCTGGACGGACTGTAGCCTGTCAAGGAAACGGTGCGTAATTTTTGGCGTCATTCGTTTGGACAATGAAATATACTTCACAACACTGTCAGGCAGGACAGTGACCTGATTTTCCTCCCAACCGATATTAATCAATTGCTCAATTAGAAAGTGAGCGTCATACCCACTTAAGTTACGGAAGAAAGCAGGTATGTGTAACTGATACTTCGAATTGCAAGCGTTGTGAGCTGCACTGCAGAACTCCCCCATAAGATGACAATGAACTGTACACTGAGTTCCTGCTTTTCTTTCAAACTGCAGCCTACAAATATGACAGTTAACTGCACCATTGTATAATTTTTTATCCTCCTCCTTTTTGGTCATGGGGACTATGATGCTGTAAAGTCTGTCAACATCCCATGATAGTTTTTCAAGATCAGTGAGCAGCCAAACGGCAGGATTATCTCCGACATAAGATTCAAGGCGGTGAAGCGGTAAATCATATGAACATGGAATTTTGTATGCTGTCGCATACGGTACGTGTTTTTACGTGAAGCTGGTATGTGAGGCTAACGGGTTCCCTTCACAGTGGCTGATAGGGGCAAGGAGACATTCGAAGTCTGCGTATAAAACAAATGGACATCATTGCTGGTGATGGACATTCCTGAATTTAATGAAGTTCTTTTCTTTTGTAGGCATAACAACACGTACCGTTTCCTTAGATTCAAAATCCGTCAGATGTCTCTTTAAATGCAGAGTTATTACAAAGGGTTGAAGTGATTTCACAGCTATACAATAACTTTATTATTTGAGATATTTTCACAATGCCTTGCACACACATACAAAAACTCAAAAAGTTTTTTTAGGCATTCCCAAATGTTCGATATGTGCCCCTTTAGTGATTCGGCAGACATCAAGCCGATAATCAAGTTCCTCCCACACTCGCCGCAGCATAACCCCATCAATGAGTTCAAAAGCATCGTTGATGCAAGCTCGCAGTTCTGGCACGTTTCTTGGTAGAGGAGGTTTAAACACTGAATCTTTCACATAACCCCACAGAAAGAAATCGCATGGGGTTAAGTCAGGAGAACGTGGAGGCCATGACATGAATTGCGGATCATGATCTCCACCACGACCGATCCATCGGTTTTCCAATCTCCTGTTTAAGAAATGCCGAACATGATGATGGAAGTGCGGTGGAGCACCATCCTGTTGAAAGATGAAGTCGGCGTTGTCGGTCTCCAGTTGTTGTGGCAAGAGCCAATTTTCCAGCACGCCCAGATACACGTGTCCTGTAACATTTTTCGCAGAAGAAAAAGGCGCCGTAAACTTTAAACCGTGAGATTGCACAAAACACGTTAACTTTTGGTGAATTGCGAATTTGCTGCACGAATGCGTGAGGATTCTCTACCGCCCAGATTTGCTCATTGTGTCTGTTCACTTCACCATTAAGAAAAAATGTTGCTTCATCAGTGAAAACAAGTTTCGCACTGAACGCATCCTCTTCCATGAGCTGTTGCAACCGCACCGAACCGCGCCGAAAATTCAAAGCGTTTGACTTTGTCATCGGGTGTCAGGGCTTGTAGCAATTGTAAACAGTAAGGCTTCTGCTTTAGCCTTTTCCGTAAGGTTTTCCAAACCGTCGGCTATGGTACGTTTAGTTCCCTGCTTGCTTTATTCGTCGACTTCCGCGGGCTACGCGTGACACTTGAACGCACGCGTTCAAGCGTTTCTTCGCTCACTGCAGGCCGACCAGTTGATTTCCCCTTACAGAGGCATCCAGAAGCTTTAAACTGCGCATACCATTGCCGAATGGAGTTAGCAGTTGGTGGATCTTTGTTGAACTTCGTCCTGACGTGTCGTTGCACTGTTATGACTGACTGATGTGAGTGCATTTCAAGTACGACATACGCTTTCTCGGCTCCTGTCGCCATTTTGTCTCACTGCTCTCTCGAGCGCTCTGGCGGCAGAAACCTGAAGTGCGCCTTCAGCCGAACAAAACTTTATGAGTTTTTCTGTGTATCTGTAGTGTGTCGTGACCATATGTCAATGAATGGAGCTACAGTGAATTTATGAAATCGCTTCAATCATTTGTAATAGCCCTGTACTTTTCTTCTGTTAAGTTATTTAGACATTTTAAGCAAATGTGTTTCTTTTCTTTACGTTCCAACAACTGGCTGCGAAGGAGGTGGGACATGCCTTTGATCCATACATAATGTTGATTATCACCTTCAAAGAAGAGCAGCATGTTTACATGAATATGACGCTCTCCTGCGTATTTCGAGAAATGGAGTGGTCCAACTATAGTACGATTGTCCTGCTCATCTGGCTTTCTTTTATGCTTCTGCTTCAGGCCATAAACGTGAACTGATATTCTGGCATATTGTGACTCAAATTCTGGTATGTCCTGAATCTTTACAGGGTGCTCGATACCGTCAAAATTATAACATCCACGAATGTTAAGACCTATTCTGTATCGAAATGCTGTTTAGTTTTTCTTTCACAAGATACGACTGATTATGGAAAACAAGCGTTCTCTTATGCATTTTGAATGTTAATCCAAGTCTGCTTCTTCTTAATTTCCTCTGGGAGTTCGATATAACAGGACCCTCCGTTTAACGGGTCATAGACAAGAATATGGAAGTTGAAGAGTGGTATTTAGCTGAGTTCCTTAGCTGACCCTCTTACCTCCATCTCGGAAAGCCGGGTCAGTATAGCACCCAAGGTGTATTCACGATACCGCTTTGCGATAGCTGTACTCCGAGATGCAACGCCATTTCCTTCCCAGATGTAGTGCAAGGTTTTCTCCTCAGCAGCAATCTGCTGTTTGGGTGGGTGAGTCAACTCGCAGCAGAGCACTCCATTACATTTAATGGCAATATACCTCGGATATTCTAGGGCTTTCAGCAGCTCTACCTCTAGCACCGGAGGCACGCTTCTACAAATCCGACTGGGTCACAATATCCTCCCAGCCGAATTTGAGATGCGCCCCTCAAAGGCCCAAGCAACCGCCAAGTATTCTAGAGCAGTCGTGACGCCTGTAATCTGATGTACTTCACTATCGGGACGGGATAGAGCACTACTGCTAGCCACAGGTTCATTATCATTACTACACCACTGGCCATTAAAATTGCGGCACCAAGAAGAAATGCAGATGAGAAACGGGTATTCATTGGACAAATATATTATACTAGAACTGACATGTAATTACATTTTCACGCAATTTGAGTGGATAGATTCTGAGAAAACAGTACCCAGAACAACCACCTGTGGGACTAATAACGGCATTGATACGCCTGGGCATTGAGTCAAACAGAACTTGGATGGCGTGTACAGGTAGAGCTGCCCATACAGCTTCAACACGATACCACAGTTCATCGACAGTAGTGACTGGCATATTGTAACGAGCCAGTTGCTCGGCAACCATTAACCAGACGTTTTCAGTTGGTGAGAGACATGGAGAATGTGCTGGCCAGGGCAGCAGTCAAAGATTTTCTGCATCCAGATAGGCCCGTACAGGACCTGCAACAAGCGGGCGTGCATTATCCTGCTAAAATGTATGGTTTCGCAGGGATCTAATGAAGGGTAGAGCAACGGGTCGTAACACATCTGAAACTTTATGTCCACTGTTCAAAGTGCCGTCATTGCGAACAAGAGGTGACCAAGACGTGTAACCAATGGCACCCATCACGACGGGTGATACGCCAGTATGGCGATGACGAATACACTCTTTCAATGTGCGTTCACCGCGATGTCGCCAAACACGGATGCCACCATCATTATGCTGTAAACAGAACCTAGATTCATCCGAAAAAATTACGTTTTGCCATTCGTCATTGAGTACACCATCTCAGGCACTCCTGTCTGTGATGCAGCGTCAAGGGTAACCGCAGACATGGTCTCCGAGCTGATAGTCCATGCTGCTGCAAACGTCGTCGAACTGCTCGGGCAGATGGTTGTTGTCTTGCAAATGTCCCCATCTGTTGACTCACGGATCGAGACGAGAATGCACGATCCGTTACTGCCATGCGTCTCATGTCGACTGGTAGTGATATGAGGCCGTTTCGATCCAGCACGGCGTTCCGTATTACCGCCCTGAACCCACCGATTCCATATTCTGCTAACAGTCATTCGATCTCGACCAACGCCAGCAGCAATGTCGCGATACGATAAACCGCAATCGCTATAGGCTACAATCCGACCTTTAACAAAGTCGGAAACGTGATGGTACACATTTCTCCTCCTTACACGAGGCATCACAACAACGTTTCACCAGGCAACGCCGGTCAACTGTTGTTTGTGTATGAGAAATCGGTTGGAAACTTTCCTCGTGTCAGCACGTAGTAGGTGTCGCCACCGGCGCCAAACTTGAGTGAATGCTCTGAAAAGCTTATCATTTACATCACAGCATCTTCTTCCTGTCGGTTAAATTTCGCGTCTGTAGCACGTCATCTTCATGGTGTAGCAATTTTAATGGCCAGTAGTTTACTACAGCTAGGTGCCGACTGCGTCCTGCTGGTGGATGAGAGTGCTGGGGATGAGCGACTTCGCGGTGAAGGGGTATGTGCCGAGGCACACATACCTTTCGTTGCCGGCTCGGGCGAGCAGCCGAGCGTGAGTAGGAGGAGGCGTTGGTGGTGACCTCCTGTGGGAGCACCCAGGCTGAGGAGAGGCTGCTCCTTTATGCTCCTGGATATTGGAGTGTTCAGCATCGCCAGCCTGGGGGGTGGAAGATCCTTGCTCTGGCTGAACCACCCAATGACGCCAGGTGGTAAGTGTTGGCTTGGAAGCGGACACTGCAGCAGTTGCAGCCGCCTCCCACTACGGCAACAAGCGCCGCTTTGCACGGCGGTGGACGCCGCTGGGGTGTGTGTTTGACACGTGCCCCCACAACCACCGCTCTACGTGCACGTGCCACAGCAAGCTCTTCCCATGGTAATGTTGGCGTCTCCTTTGTAACATACGAATAATGGGGAAAAGATAAGCATTATGCTCTAGATTTTTTAAAATGTATGCTGTAAACTATCAAAGACCATTAAGTAAATCGCCATTCCTGAATAATAATTATATGCTTATGACGGTCACATTATAATCACCCTTTACATTCTGGGTCCCAGTACTGAGCAATTCAGTTTATCTTTCTACAACAATGAATAATATACCGGGTGATCAAAAAGTCAGTATAAATTTGAAAACTGAATAAATCACGGAATAATGTAGATAGAGAGGTACAAATTGACACACATGCTTGGAATGACATAGGGTTTTATTAGAACCAAAGAAATACAAAAGTTGAAAAATGTCCGACAGATGGCGCTTCATCTCATCAGAATAGCAATAATTATCACAACAATGTAAGATAAAGCAAAGATGATGATCTTTACAGAAAATGCTCAATATGTCCACCATCATTCCTCAACAATAGCTGTAGTCGAAGAATTATGTTGTGAACAGCACTGTAAAGCATGTCCGGAGTAATGGTGAGGCAATGGCGTCGGATGTTCTCTTTCAGCACCCCTAGAGATGTCGGTCGATCACGACACACTTGCGATTTCAGGTAACCCCAAAGCCAATAATCGCACGGACTGAAGTCTGGGGACCTGGGAGGCCAAGCATGAGGAAAGTGGCGGCTGAGCACATGATCATCATCAAACGACGCGCGCAAGAGATCTTTCACGCCTCTAGCAATATGGGGTGGAGCGCCATCCTAATAAAACCATTGTCATTCCAAGCATGTGTGTCAGTTTTTACCTCTCTATCTACATTATTCCGTGGTTTATTATGTTTTCAAATTTATACTGACTTTTTGATCACCCGGTATACCTCACACAACTGCACATGATGAAAAAAAGGCTAATGGCAATATATTACAACAGTGCTTACTTTGTTGCTGCATTTCAGACTCCAGCAGCAGCAGCTCAATGTCCATCAGCTGCTGCTCTAATGCTGCAACAGCGAGATCAAAAGCTTTATAAATACTTGTTACGATCTACGTACGCCAAGCGCTGTTTTCTGAACATGAAAGCTACAGCACAGAATTTGGAGATGCTAGCCCAAGCTCTTCCACTTGACAGAGCGAAGTGGCACAGTGGTTAACACACTGGACTCGCACTCGGGAGGACGATGGTTCATTCCTGCATCTGGCCATCCTAATTTAGGTTTTCCGTGATTTCTCTAAATCGCTTCAGGCAAATGCCGCGGTGGATCTGTTGAAAGGGTACGGCCGATTTCCTTCCTTGTCCTTCCCTAAGCGGAGCTTGTGCTCTGTCTCTAATAACCTCATTGTCGATGGGACTTAAACATAAATCTCTTCCTTCCTCCTCTTCCACTTGAGGGGGACTTTCAGCTTCCAACTGCTGCTCTAATGCTAGGACAACAGTAAAACTGTTTATAAGTACTTGTTACGATCTGAACACTTTAAGAAACGCTTTCTGAACATACAACTATCATACCCACAATTTTGAGATGTACTTTGAGGCGTAGCGCCTTCGCATCGCTCCTGTCACTTGTTAGGACGATATCGTTATAGGCATGAGTCATCGACAGATGTCACCGGCTGACATGGACCTAAGTTACAGAGCTGCACTTAGTTGTACTAGTAGGCGGCAGAGGTCAGCAGTTGACGGACATTGCTAGCAGTCGTAGTCAAAACAATCTTGGGAAGTTATGTTTGATTAATATTTCATGTATTTGCATAATTATAATTGATTTATATGTGTAGTAATTAGCAGTGTGACTGTTGTAGGAGTGAAGAAGAACAGAAGTAAATGAAAATTGTTTTGTTTATTCACGAAGTACCAGGTAAACTATACAGGGGATTTACTATAATTAAATTTGCAGTCAGTTTATGGTACTAATAAATCTTGAGTACAACACAAATAAATCGGTAATTTCAGAAGGAGTAATTTTACATTAGATACTTTTCTAAATTTATTTATTTAGCAATTGCCATAGAAAGAAATATTTTACTATGATTGGTAATTGAAATAAAGCGCTGGTTAGCGCGGGATAATACTGCAACCTGATTAGCTGTTTGTGATATCAGCCAATCAGAAAAATGCAGGCTCGGGCCAATCTATGCTGGGAACAAAGCCTTCGGAGTGATCTATGGCGGTCGGGGCTGACGGTTCGAACAAGTAACATCTCACTGAAAGCAGCTCCGACAAAAGTACTGTAAAATCGCGGAAAAATGCTAACTACGAGTTCGCGAAGTAGTACAAAGTGTATTTAAGTGAACGGTATAGTGGAAGTCGTGTGGAATATCGGACGGAATACCAAAATAATTGCTTTTGAATGTTAGTTAAAACGCGTGGCGTGTTGTGCGATCTAAGACTGGAAAATGTATTACATGTAGAGCAGAGTGCAAAACATTTGAGGGAGTATTTTCTTAATTAAAGGATCCGGTGAACTCTATTAACTTCAGTAACGGGTGTAAATACCATAAACTGGCTACGTCTCTGATTGTGGTGTGCATGTGAACTGTACATTGTGTTGCCACTTAGTACGGACTTGGCAAAATTAACTGTGACCTTTATCGTAAAAATACACCAGAAAATTTACATTGCCAATTTAAAACTTTTATTTCAGTAGCTAGCCACATCCAGTTTACCGCAAAATTCTATGTATGTTGCGACCTACAATAGACAGTAGTGGTTTACTATTTTCTATTACAGCTTTTAGCTGGACACTGGCAGGGCGGTAAAAAAAGTAACGTGCCGCGCTGCAACTTACATGATAGTAGCACAACCTCTTCTGCCTGCTGGAGACCTTCAGTTTCCAGTTGGCGTTCAAACTCCATTAACTTTTCGGGACTGAATAATGTAATGGTAAGAAAAAAACTTTTATAACCGCTTGTTACGAAAATGTATCAGAATCTCGAAAAATTTCGAATACTTTGCTACAAAATTTTATAACTGTCGCAATTTCAACTCATAACTTTTTTAATAAACACTTACATGGCAAGCGACCCAAGCCTGGTCGTTTCCAACCGCTGGCATCACTGCTGGCTGAGCGTTTCATGGTGCACTGCCACAACTATGCACTGTCAATGTCTGATGATGATTGTGATGGTGGTTGGGCTTTATATTGCTTCAGACTACACCCTCTGTTTTGTAGAGGACCAATAGGAACTCGAAGTGCACTAACTTGCCTTTTTTTCTTCAAACAGGCTTGGTGTTGCTGTTTGAGGAAAATATTACATCTGTGGGGAGGAAAGAAAGCTCTCAGACAAATATTCTGTGTTTGCTGGCAAGTGGATGGGAAATTGGATGCAGCTGCTAGTGTCAGGAAAACATTCTTTGTTCATTCTGAGACAGATGGAAAGTCTGACAAGCTGCATCCCTCGAAATATAGTTTGCTGTTTTACTGAAGAAACAGCTATAGGGGAAGTTGCTAACTTCGTGTTCTTTTTCTTCTTTGTGCAGGCAGTAGCTGTCAGAGACAAAAAAAATATGTGAAAGAAGTAGAGATTCTTTTCAAAAACAACATGTGTTTGCCGGCAGGTGGATGGAAAACTGGATGCAGCTGCTAGCTTTAGAAAGGCACGCTTTGTTCAGTCTGAGACAGATGAATAGTCTGACACGCCCAATGGCAGCTGCATACCTCTAAATATATATTGATGTTTTCCTTAGGACAGAGTTGCGGGGGAAGAAGGTAACCTTCAAAATCGCTAATGACCAACAAAGTGCGCCTTGAGAGCAGTATTGTGTGCTGACTTGCTGACTCCAGCTGCTGGCTGCCGCCTCCCTGGCAGAGGCAGACAAGTGGTCATCAGTTTTTTTTTTTTTTTTTGGGTCATCAGTCTACTGACTGGTTTGATGCGGCCCGCCACGAATTCCTTTGTTGTGCTAACCTCTTAATCTCAGAGTAGCACTTGCAACCTACGTCCTCAATTATTTGCTTGACGTATTCCAATCTCTGTCTTCCTCTACAGTTTTTGCCCTCTACAGTTCCCTCTAGTACCATAGAAGTCATTCCCTCATGTCTTAGCAGATGTCCTATCATCCTGTCCCTTCTCCTTATCAGTGTTTTCCACATATTCCTTTCCTCTCCGATTCTGCGTAGAACCTCCTCATTCCTTACCTTATCAGTCCACCTAATTTTCAACATTCGTTTATAGCACCACATCTCAAATGCTTCGATTCTCTTCTGTTCCGGTTTTCCCACAGTCCATGTTTCACTACCATACAATGCTGCACCCCAGACGTACATCTTCAGAAATTTCTTCCTCAAATTAAGGCCGGTATTTGATATTAGTAGACATCTCTTGGCCAGAAATGCCTTTTTTGCATAGCGAGTCTGCTTTTGATGTCTTCCTTGCTCCGTCCGTCATTGGTTATTTTACTGCCTAGGTAGCAGAATTCCTTAACTTCACTGACTTCGTGACCATAAATCCTGATGTTAAGTTTCTCTTAAACCATACTGTGTACTCATTAGGCTGTCATTCCGTTCAGTACATCATTTAATTCTTCTTTACTTTCACTTAGGATAGCAATGTCATCAGCGAATCGTATCATTGATATCGTTTCACCTTGTATTTTAATTCCACTCCTGAACCTTTCTTTTATTTCCATCATTGCTTCCTCGATGTACAGATTGAAGAGTAGGGGCGAAAGGCTACAGACTTGTCTTACTCCCTTCTTAATAGGAGCACTTCGTTCTTGATCGTCCACTCTTATTATTCCCTCTTGGTTGTTGTACATATTGTATATGACCCGTCTCTCCCTATAGCTTACCCCTACTTTTTTCAGAATCTTGAACAGCTTGCACCATTTTATATTGTCGAACACTTTTTCCAGGTCGACAAATCCTATGAACGTGTCTTGATTTTCCTTTAGCCTTGCTTCCATCTACATGACTACTCTGCAATTCACATTTAAGTGCTTGGCCGAGGGTTCATCGAACCACAATCATACTATCTCTCTACTATTCCACTCCCGAACAGCGAGCGGGAAAAACGAACACCTAAACCTTTCTGTTCGAGCTCTGATTTCTCTTATTTTAATTTGATGATCATTCCTACCTATGTAGGTTGGGCTCAACAAAATATTTTCGCATTCGGAAGAGAAAGTTGGTGACTGAAATTTCGTAAAAAGGTCTCGCCGCGACGAAAAACGTCTATGCTGTAATGACTTCCATCCCAACTCGTGTATCATATCTGCCACACTCTCTCCCCTATAACGTGATAATACAAAACGAGCTGCCCTTTTTTGCACCCTTTCGATGTCCTCCGTCAATCCCACCTGGTAAGGATCCCACACCGCGCAGCAATATTCTAACAGAGGACGAACGAGTGTAGTGTAAGCTGTCTCTTTAGTGGACTTGTTGCATCTTCTAAGTGTCCTGCCAATGAAACGCAACCTTTGGCTCGCCTTCCCGACAATATTATCTATGTGGTCCTTCCAACTGAAGTTGTTCGTAATTTTAACACCCAGGTACTTAGTTGAATTGACAGCCTTGATAATTGTACTATTTATCGAGTAATCGAATTCCAACGGATTTCTTTTGGAACTCATGTGGATCATCTCACACTTTTCGTTATTTAGCGTCAGCTGCCACCTGACACACCATACAGCAATCTTTTCTAAATCGCTGTGCAACTGATACTGGTCTTCGGATGACCTTACTAGACGGTAAAGTACAGCATCATCTGCGAAGAGTCTAAGAGAACTGCTCAGATTGTCACCCAGGTCATTTATATAGATCAGGAACAGTAGAGGTCCCAGGACGCTTCCCTGGGGAACACCTGATATCACTTCAGTTTTACTCGATGATTTGCCGTCTATTACAACGAACTGCGACCTTCCTGACAGGAAATCACGAATCCAGTCGCACAACTGAGATGATACCCCATAGCTCCGCAGCTTGATTAGAAGTCGCTTATGAGGAACGGTGTCAAAAGCTTTCCGGAAATCTAGAAATACGGAATCAACTTGAGATCCCCTGTCGATAGCGGCCATTACTTCGTGCGAATAAAGAGCTAGCTGCGTTGCACAAGAGCAATGTTTTCTGAAGCCATGCTGATTACGTGTCAATAGATCGTTCCCTTCGAGGTGATTCATAATGTTTGAATACAGTATATGCTCCAAAACCCTACTGCAAACCGACGTCAATGATACAGGTCTGTAGTTAAATGGATTACTCCTACTACCCTTCTTGAACACTGGTGCGACCAGCGCAATTTTCCAATCTGTAGGTACAGATCTATCGGTGAGCGAGCGGTTGTATATGAGTGCTAAGTAGGGAGCTATAGTATCAGCGTAATCTGAAAAGAACCTAATCGGTATACAATCTGGACCTGAAGACTTGCCCGTATCAAGCGATTTGAGTTGCTTCGCAACCCCTAAGGTATCTACTTCTAAGAAACTCATGCTAGCAGATGTTCGTGTTTCAAATTCTGGAATATTCCATTCGTCTTCCCTGGTGAAGGAATTTCGGAAAACTGCGTTCAATAACTCCGCTTTAGCGGCACAGTCGTCGATAACAGTACCATCGGCACTGCGCAGCGAAGGTATTGACTGCGTCTTGCCGCTTGTGTACTTTACATACGACCAGAATTTCTTCGGATTTTGTACCAAATTTCGAGACAATGTTTCGTTGTGGAACCTATTAAAGGCATCTCGCATCGAAGTACGTGCCAAATTTCGCGCGTCTGTAAATTTTAGCCCATCTTCGGGATTTCGCGTTCTTCTGAACTTCGCATGCTTTTTCCGTTGCCTCTGCAACAGCGTTCGGACCTTTTTTGTGTACCATGGGGGATCCGTTCCATCTCTTACCAATTTATGAGGTATGAATATCTCAATTGCTGTTGCTACTATATCTTTGAATTTGAGCCACATCTCGTCTACATTCGCATAGTCAGTTCGGAAGGAATGGAAATTGTCTTTTAGGAAGGCTTCTAGTGGCACTTTATCCGCTTTTTTAAATAAAATTATTTTGCGTTTGTTTCTGATGGATTTGGAAGAAATGGTATTGAGCCTAGCTACAATGACCTTGTGATCACTAATCCCTGTATATGTCATGATGCTCTCTATCAGCTCTGGATTGTTTGTGGCTAAGAGGTCAAGTGTGTTTTCGCAACCATTTACAATTCGCGTGAGTTCGTGGACTAACTGCTCGAAATAATTTTCGGAGAAAGCATTTAGGACAATCTCGGAAGACGTTTTCTGCTTACCACCGGTTTTGAACAAGTATTTTTATCAACATACCGAGGGTAAGTTGAAGTCCCCACCAACTATAACCGTATGAGTGGGGTATTTATTTGTTACGAGACTCAAACTTTCTCTGAACTGTTCCGCAACTGTATCATCGGAGTCTGGGGGTCGGTAGAAGGAGCCAATTATTAACTTAATTCGGCTGTTAAGTATAGCCTCCACCCATACCAATTCGCACGGAGTATCTATTTCGACTTCACTACAAGATAAACCACTACTGACAGACACAAACACTCCACCACCAATTCTGCCTAATCTATCTTTCCTGAACACCGTCTGACACTTCGTAAAAATTTCTGCAGAACTTATTTCAGGCTTTAGCCAGCTTTCTGTACCTATAACGATATCAGCTTCTGTGCTTTCTATTAGCGCTTGAAGCTCAGGGACTTTTCCAGCGCAACTACAACAACTTACAACTATAATTCCGACTGCTCTTTGATCCAAGCACGTCCTGTAATTGCCAAGCACCCTTTGACATTGCAGCCCATCCCGCACTTTCCCGAGGCCTTCTAACCTAAAAAATCGCCCATTCCACGCCACACAGCCTCCGCTACCCGTGTAGCCGCCAACTGAGTGTAGTGAACTCCTGACCTATTCAGCGGAACCCGAAACCCCACCACCCTATGGCGCAAGTCAAGGAATCTGCAACCTATACGGTCGCAAAACCGTGTGAGCCTCTGATTCAGACCCTCCACCCGGCTCTGCACCAAAGGTCCGCAGTCGGTTCTGTCAACGATGCTGCAGATGGTGAGCTCTGCCTTCATCTCATAAGCAAGACCGGCAGCCTTCACCAAATCAGATAGCCGCTGGAATCCAGAGAGAATTTCCTCAGATCCAAAGCGACACACGTCATTAGTGCCGACATGTGCCACCACCTGCAGCTGGCTGCACCCTGTGCTCTTCACGGCATCCGGAAGGACCCTTTCCACATCAGGAATGACTCCTCCCGGAATGCACACGGAGTGCGCACTGGATTTCTTCCCCTCCTTAGCCGCCGTATCCCTAAGGGGCCCCATTACGCGCCTAACATTGGAGCTCCCAACTACCAGTAAACCCACCCTCTGCGATTGCCCGGACCTTGAAGGCTGAGAATGATCCTCTGAAACAGGGCAGGCAGCTGCTCTGGCTCAGCCAGAGACAGTGCCTGAAACCGGTTTGTCAGACGTACCGGGGAGGCTTTCTGATCAGCCTCCGGGGACGCCTATCGCTGCCTGCCACGCCTTGGAACGACCTCCCAATCAACCACAGGCGAGGGCTCAGCCCCACTGCGGGCAGCAACCGGGGCAACCACAGCGGCAGACCGATCTGGGGACAGACGGGCCGAGGTTGACATCCCCGTGATACCCAAGTCCGGCTCCCCACAGTGGTGCCCATTGGCAACAGCACGACCGAAGTCAGCGTCGATTGCAGCTGTGAGCGAAGGGATGCCAAGTCAGCCCTCATGCGAACACAGCAATCGCAGTCCCTGTCCATTCTAATCGATGTTGAACAATAGTTACCGAAACACGAGTCCGTGCCTAGATAACGCAAGCGAAACACGCAAAGAATGTATCAACTAAACTGTACAAATGCCTAACGACTGCGCTACAATCTGCTGAATTTACGATTACAGTAACTAAAACTCGAAATTGCACTTCCTATACGAAACTCACACGCAATTTAAATAAGAATCTACGAAGCAAACACTAAAGCGCGATGCTACAACTGTCAAATACTATAATACTCCCGAAATATATGAATTAAACAATGCAAGTACCCAAAAACACGCAAAGAAATTAATTAAACTATCTAACAAATAAGTAAGTTAGGGTTATACGACTTGCTGCTGCAGCTGCTTATCCAACGGCGGCAGGGAGCACACTCCCATTATTAGCCGTAACGTCAGAATTCCCTCTCTCGTGCCTTTACTTTTCCTAAAGCCAAACTGATCGTCACCTATCACATCAGACAAATCTTCACCCTCATAGAGGCTTTCAATGTATTCTTTCCACCTATCTGCTCTCTCCTCTGCATTTAACAGTGGAATTCCCGTTGCACTCTTAATGTTACCACCGTTGCTTTTAATGTCACCAAAGTATGTTTTGACTTTCCTGTATGCTGAGTCTGTCCTTCCGGCAATCATATCTTTTCCGATGTCTTCACATTTTTCCTGCAGCCATTTCGTCTTAGCTTCCCTGCACTTCCTATTTGTTTGATTCCTCAGCGACTAGTATTTCTGTACTCCTTATTTTCCCGGAACATGTTTGTACTTCCTCCTTCCATCAATCAACTGAAGTATTTCCTCTGTTACCCATGGTTTCTACATCTACATCTACATCTACATCACTACTCTGCAATTCACATTTAAGTGCTTGGCAGAGGGTTCATCGAACCACAATCATACTATCTCTCTACTATTCCACTCCCGAACAGCGAGCGGGAAAAACGAACACCTAAACCTTTCTGTTCGAGCTCTGATTTCTCTTATTTTATTTTGATGATCATTCCTACCTATGTAGGTTGGGCTCAACAAAATATTTTCGCATTCGGAAGAGAAAGTTGGTGACTGAAATTTCGTAAAAAGGTCTCGCCGCGACGAAAAACGTCTATGCTGTAATGACTTCCATCCCAACTCGTGTATCATATCTGCCACACTCTCTCCCCTATAACGTGATAATACAAAACGAGCTGCCCTTTTTTGCACCCTTTCGATGTCCTCCGTCAATCCCACCTGGTAAGGATCCCACACCGCGCAGCAATATTCTAACAGAGGACGAACGAGTGTAGTGTAAGCTGTCTCTTTAGTGGACTTGTTGCATCTTCTAAGTGTCCTGCCAATGAAACGCAACCTTTGGCTCGCCTTCCCGACAATATTATCTATGTGGTCCTTCCAACTGAAGTTGTTCGTAATTTTAACACCCAGGTACTTAGTTGAATTGACAGCCTTGATAATTGTACTATTTATCGAGTAATCGAATTCCAACGGATTTCTTTTGGAACTCATATGGATCATCTCACACTTTTCGTTATTTAGCGTCAACTGCCACCTGACACACCATACAGCAATCTTTTCTAAATCGCTTTGCAGCTGATACTGGTCTTCGGATGACCTTACTAGACGGTAAATTACAGCATCATCTGCGAACAGTCTAAGAGAACTGCTCAGATTGTCACCCAGGTCATTTATATAGATCAGGAACGGTAAAGGTCCCAGGACGCTTCCCTGGGGAACACCTGATATCACTTCAGTTTTACTCGATGATTTGCTGTCTATTACAACGAACTGCGACCTTCCCGACAGGAAATTACGAATCCAGTCGCACAACTGAGACGATACCCCATAGCTCCGCAGCTTGATTAGAAGTCGCTTCTGAGGAACGCTGTCAAAAGCTTTCCGGCAATCTAGAAATACGGAATCAACTTGAGATCCCCTGTCGATAGCGGCCATTACTTAGTGCGAATATAGAGCTAGCTGCGTTGCACAAGAGCGATGTTTTCTGAAGCCATGCTGATTACGTGTTCACAGCTACCTTATTTGTACCTATGTTTTCCTTCCCAACTTCTGTGATGGCCCTTTTTAGAGACGTCCATTCCTCTTCAACTGTGTTGCCTTCTGCGCTATTCCTTATTGCTGTATTTATAGCGTTAGAGAACGTATCTCGTCATTCCTTAGAACTTCCGTATCCCACTTCTTTGCGTATTGATTCTTCCTGACTAATGTCTTGAACTTCAGCCTACTCTTCATCACTACTATATTGTGATGTATGTCTGCTCCTGGATACGCCTTACAATCCAGTATCTGATTTCGGAATCTCTGTCTGACCATAATGTAATCTAATTGAAATCTTCCCGTATCTCCCGGCCTTTTCCAAGTGTACCTCCACCTCTTGTGATTCTTGAACACGGTATTCGCTATTACTAGCTGAAACTTGTTACAGAACTCAATTAGTCTTTCTCCTCTTTCATTTCTTGTCCCAAGCCCATATTCTCCTGTAACGTTTTCTTCTACTCCTTCCCCTACAACTGCATTCCAGTCGCCCATGACTATTAGATTTTCGTCGTCCTGTACATACTGCATTACCCTTTCAATATCCTCATACACTTTCTCTATCTGTTCATCTTCAGCTTGCGACGTCGACAAGTATACCTGAACTATCGTTGTCGGTGTTGGTATGCTGCGATTCTGATTAGAACAACACTGTCACTGAACTGTTCACAGCAACACACCCTATGCCCTACCTTCCTATTCATAACGAATCCTACACCTGTTATACCGTTTTCTGCTGCTGTTGATATTACCCGATACTCATCTGACCAGAAATCCTTGCCTTCCTTCCACTTCACTTCACTGACCCCTACTATATCTAGATTGAGCCTTTGCATTTCCATTTCAGATTTTTTAGTTTCCCTACCACGTTCAAGCTTCTGACATTCCACGCCCCGACTCGTAGAGCATTATCCTTTCGTTGATTATTCAATCTTTTTCTCATGGTAACCTCCCCCTTGGCAGTCCCCTCCCGGAGATCCGAATGGGGGACTATTCCGGAATCTTTTGCCAATGGAGAGATCATCATGACACTTCTTCAACTACAGGCCACATGTAATGTGGATACACGTTACGTGTCTTTAATGCAGTGGTTTCCATTGCCTTCTGCATCCTCATGTCGTTGATCATTACTGACTCTTCCGCCTTTAGGGGCAATTTCCCACCCCTGAACCTCTATCCCCTCCTCCGCCCTCTTTGACGTGGCCGTTGCCAGAATGAGGCTGACTTCTTATGCCGGAAGTCTTCGGCCGCAAGTGCTGATTATTTATCAAATTTTAGGCAGTGCCGGGGACCGAACGGAAGACGTTTCGATTATGAATCAAAGACGCTACCCCTAGACCACGGGTACACCCAGCAGAGTACCGAATACGTGGTCGAGTGGCGCATGGGTCGCGGTTGGGTCATTAGGCCGCCAGAGAGTTACGAGCTCGCACGGCGTAGAGCCTTAATGTCACAGGCCTGCAGCTTCTCAGGCAGCAGTGGCTAGACTCCCTGGCAGGACTTTTTTACCTGACGCAGGAGGGGTGGGGGGCTTTTGGCGGCCACGTGGAAGCTACAATCGCGAAGTTCCTACCCGACGCGACTGCGGTAATGCGCGAGCTCTGCAGTGCACAGCAGAGCATCTTAATCACTTTCCGATCCCAACATATGAAGCGATGAAGTTATCGGAATGCACATTATTTCCTTTTCGGAGCGTAAGAAATGTTTTTTTTTTTCGATTCGTACCACCTATTTCCGTTTAATAAACAATTTCCATCAATAATTTTTTAAATATTATTTCCCCTGAACTGCCAATCGATTTGTAGAGCGATAATTTGGAATTGCTGTCATAATTCGAAATTCCCTCCAAAATTCGAAATTCCCACCAATCGGATGTATTGGAGAAGGGGAGGGATAGGATAGAGATGGGGGACAGGCCTGAGCCTAAGTGCAGGCTGAGAAAAACTCTTGATGTCATCCAGCATCAGGGGTAGAAGTGGTCGGGGGCGGAGAGTGAGCGGGGGTGGGGGTGATTAATCAATAAATTTAATAAATTTGCGTATCAATTTAATGAACACTGCTAGACGATAAGCGGGTATTCATTGGAGAAATATATTATACTAGAACTGACATGTTACTACATTTTTACGCAATTTGGGTGCATAGATACCGAGAAATCAGTACCCAGAACAACCACCTCTGATCGTAATAATGGCCTTGATAGCCTGGGCATTGAGTCAAACAGGGCTTGGATGGCGTGAAGAAGTACAGCTGCCCATGCAGCTTCAACATGATACCACAGTTCATCAAGAATAGTGACTGGCGTATTGTGACGAGCCAGCTGCTCGGCCACCATTCACAAGACGCTTTCAGTTGCTGAAAGATGTGGAGAATGTGCTGGCCAGGGCAGCATCCGAACATTTTCTGTACCCAGAAAGGCCCGTACAGGACGTGATACATGCGGTCGTGTATTATCCTGCTGAAATATAGGGTTTCTCTGAGTCGAATTAAGGGTAGAGCCACGGGACGTAACACATCAGAAATTTAAGTTCCACTGTTCCAAGTGCCGTCATTGCGAACAAGAGGTGACCGAGCACTGTAACCAATGGCACCCCATACCATCACGCCCGGTGATGTACCAGCACGGCGATGACGGATACACACTTCCAATGTGCGCTCACCACGACTTCGCGAAACACGGATGCCATCATCATGATGCTGTAAACACAACCTGGATTCATCCGAAAAAATGGCGTTTTGCCATTCGTGCACCAAGGTTCGTCGTTGAGTACACCATCGCAGGCGCTCCTGTCTGTGATGCAGCGTCGAGGGTAACCGCAGCCATGGTCTCCGAGTTGATAGTCCATGCTGCTGCAAACTTCGTCGAACTGTTCGTGCAGATGGTTGTTGTCTTGCATATGTCCCCATCTGTTGACTCAGGGATCGAGACATGGCTCACGACCCGTACAGCCATGCGCATAAAATGCCTGTCATCTCCACTGCTAGTGATACGACGCCGTCGGGATCCAGCACTGCGTTCTGTATTACCCTCCTGAACCCACCGATTCCATATTCTGCTAACAGTCATTGGATCTTGACCACCGCGAGCAACAATGTCGCGATACGATAAACCGCAATCGTGATAGACTACAATCCGAGATTTATCAAAGTCGGAAACGTGATGGTACGCATTTCTCGTCCTTACACGAGGCGTCACAACAACGTTTCACTAGAAAACGTCGGTTAACTCCTGTCTGTGTATGAGAAATCGGTTGGAAACTTTCCTCATGTCAGCACGTTGTAGGTGTCGCCACTGGCACCATGGCACCAACCTTGTGTGAATGCTCTGAATAGCTATTCATTTGCATATCACAGCATCTTCTCTCTGTCGGTTGAATTTCGCGTCTGTAGCTAGTCATCTTCGTGGTCAGCACGACAGACTCTCAATCCTAATGGCCCGGGTTCGATTCCCGGCTGGGACGCACATTTTTCTCCGCTCAGGGACTGGGTGTTGTGTTGTCCTAATCTTCATCATTTCATCCCTATTGATGCGCAAATGGCCGAAGTGGCGTCAAATCGAAAGACTTGCACCAGGCGAGCGGTCTACCCCACGGGAGTCTCTCGTCACACGCCATTATTGTTATTATCTTCGTGGTGTAGCAATTTTAATGGCCAGTAGTGTAAAAGGTGTCCTTGTAACCTCTACGCCCTATTACTGATTCGAATTAATTTATTTCAGAAAGATAACTCAAAATAGCTTCTAAGCGATACATTCTGTGCAGGGTAGGACTAATTACATGACACGGAAAATTATAGCAATCGTAGTCTATAATAAAACACCTGTGTTCTTTTGCAACACATTTTCACACCAGATTGTGTCTTCTATATAGATAACGTTACACTAGGCTTTGCAATGGATAACATTAATATTATATCTTCTTTCTGAGTTGTACATCTCATTAACTGAGGATAACGGCGACGAATAAGTTAGCTGTGGTATACAAAATGGAAACCAAATATCGTTGTCCTGCTCCTGATGGAACATGGAAGTGTGTATAAAATGTGTTCAGAGTGCAGTTACTGACTTTGCGAACTGAACAAAATCCTTGCACAACCTTTTCACAAACAAGTTTTTTCAGGAATGTATATACAAGACAGCATCGTTCCCTAAAGATAAACGTAACAATATTTTGGAGTTGTTAGCAGCCTTGTGCTGTGTTCAATAGGATTTTAGTCCTAAAGCCCAACAGGCCGTCTTGTTGTCCGTGATTTTCCTCTATTACTTCATGGAAACACAAACAATGATTGTTTAGGCATATCAATAGTTCCGTAGCGTACCTCCAACTGAACTCTTCAACAATTTTAGTCGGGAAATTTTACCACCTTCAACATCATCCATCGAATAGGTTTGTTTATAAATAAATAAATCTTCTGGTACCAGTTACGATTTTTCTTCATTTTACTATTCGCACGGCGTGTTTCGAGAAATAATTCCCATTTTCAAGTGCGTTTTTTTCTGTGTATTAAGCCATTTCTTTTGATGTTGTCAGTGTGTGTGAGTCTGCTTCATTTTGTTGACTTTTACTGTAACACATAAGAAACACGCGATTTTTTAGTTGGGTAGTAATTCTTTTTGTGAGATTAGTCGCTGAAATTTAGAAGAATTTGTACTTACAGTTTTCTAACGGACCATTTGTGTAGAGTCTCACACACACTTATCATCACACACACAACTTGTTGTACATTTTACACATCAAAATATCTTATATAAACAAAACAGTTACAAAGATCTTCGTACAGATCGTCCACAGAGATAACATTATAGGTCTTCCACAGAATATGGTATGCTTTTGTGCAGAGGTTATTTATCTTAACAATTTGGCTAATAAATTATTTATATTGATATTACAATTGTGCTTATTTCTATGTTTTACTATTTTTATTTAAGTATATTATCGAAACATCTGAAGAAATTCACTGATTCAATTTCACGTTTTTCATTTAATATTTTATCTTCATATTTTCTGTGATGTGAATACCATTGAATCAAGAAAATATTTAACAAGAAATAAACACAGTGAAAAAGATTGCAGTTGCCAATGGTTACAATGCTTCCATGGTTGACACAATCTTAGACAAAGTGAAGAAAAAGTCAGGTACAAACTGCACCACAGAAGAAAAAGAGGAAAACAAATGTATGCCTAGCATTCCATACATAGGCAATGTAGCACAGAAGATTGCAAATATTTTCAAATACCACTAAGTAAAAATTGGGTTTTCTACATCAAATAAACTACAGCAAAAACTAATACATAAGATAAAGTGTAATCATGATCCATATTCAGACTCTGGAATATACAAGGTAACATGCCAAAAATGCTCCAAGTTCTACCGAGGACGAACAGGCTGAAATATCAGCATCAGGTACACAGAGCACATTAGAGCATACACACACAACAAACACACTACATCAGCAATAGCAACACACGTACATAACACAGGACACTTATTTGGAAAAATAGAGTAAAATGTCGAAGTACTCCACCGACTAAATAAAGGACATAAAATGGATGCGCTTGAAGAACTGGAGATATATTCACATCACAGAAAATATGAAGATAAAACATTAAATGAAAAACTTGAAAGTGAATCAGTGAATTTATTCTGATGTTTCGATAATATACTTAAATAAAAATAGTAAAACAAAGAAATAAGCACAATTGTAAAATCAATATAAATAATTTAAGAGCCAAATTGTTAAGATAAATAGCCTCTGCACAAAAGCATATCATAATCTGTGGAAGACCTATAATATTATCTCTGTGGACAACGTGTAAGAAGATCTTTGTAACTGTTTTGTTTATATAAGATATTTTCGATGTGTAAAAAGTACAAGAAGTTGTGTGTGTTATGTTAAATATGTGCGATACTCTACACAAATTAACCATTAGAAAACTGTAAGTACAAATTCTTCTAAATTTTAGCCACTAATCTCACAAAAAGAATTACTACCCAACTAAAAAATCGCGCGTTTCTTATGTATTACAGTAAACGTCAACAAAATGAAGGAGAGTCACACACACTGACAACATCAAAAGAAATGGCTTAATAAACACAAGAAATGCACTTCAAAATGGGAATTATTTCTCGAAACGCGTCGTGCAATAGTAAAATAAAGAAAAATCGTGACTGGTAGCAGAAGATTTATTTATTTATAAACAAACCTATTGTTGCTACAGTCTCAGGCTTTTCAAAACGATTTACACACAGCTAAGGACAGGACAGACCCCTCACAGGTCCAGAGCAGCGTTTGAGTAGTGGTCCCAATGTTTAGTGATTGTAAACTGGTTTGAAACAATTATTAATTATGCTTGAAAATGCTGTTAACAGAACTTTCTAAAAGTAGCCATGATTTGCTGTTTATTGTAACGTTTATATCATCCGCAAACGAAACAGACGTAAAATCTTCTTATGCGACTGTTGATAGGTCAAAATACACAAGAATTGCTACGCCAGTATAGATGGAACTTAATGGCTGTTCACGGTCGGAAACAAACCGATAGCTTTCTTTCTAGATGACTTTTTCCCAATGGTGACCTTTAGTTAGGGTCAGGGAAACAGCAGGACAGTAGGACTGAACGCGTTTGCATCTATAACGGAAAATGTAGAATGAAGGTCTGGGAAATAAAACTATGCGTTCACTGACCTGGAGGCAACGCTCTCATTACGTAATGGGGCGGGATGCTGACCGCTTCCACAGGCATACATCCAAAGAGATAATTTGCCGCAGCCAATAGCGCTGACCACAGCGCCTAACGCACAAAAACGGACACAGTCAGCGTGTGGCACCAGCAAAGAGCAGTTGCCCGTCGTGTTTTGTCTTCAAACTCATTGAAGCAGAACTGACCGCCCTGGCAACATGTCCTCTGTTATTAGAACTAACACGTTTCGCTGGTGCAAGCGTTACACGCTTTCGTTCCCATTTCCAAAGTCAATGACGCTTCGTTGCTGAATATGCGTTGGCGTGCGAGATCACACTGAAATCAGTTGTAAATTTCTGTGAAAAGGTCGATAACTTTATCAGTTGACGTCCATCTTAGTAAAAAAGGAATTTTGCTTGCTCATTTTCACAGCCACAGTTTTGCACGTAAAATGGGAATTATTGCATCTTTCACGACTGGGAAAATCTTATTTTGACCAGACGAATTTCGCTAAATTTTAAAGCATCATCAATAGTCTGTTTTTTTGACTTCTGCATAATTTTCATGTTATTACAAAACCAAGGGGTACTTTTGGATATATAAAAACACACGAACGAGAAAATATTGTGACTACGGCAGTGCAGTGTTTTAAAAATCGGACGCCTGTATGTAGAATTCATGGAAATAAAGCAGGTAAAAAATTGCAAGACTAAGGTTCACCATAAACATAAAAGAAAATATAAGCCGTACTCTGTAATAAAATGTGTTAAAATGTGTGTGAAATCATATGGGACTTAACTGCTAACGTCATCAGTCCCTAAGCTTACACACTACTTAACCTAAATTACCCTAAAGACAAACTCACACACCCATGCCCAACGGAAGACTCGAACCTCCGCCAGGAACAGCCGCACAGTCCATGACTGCAGCGCCTTAGACCGTTCGGCTAATCCCGCGTTGCTTTACTCTGTAATACAACTGTACACAGGTAATAAACAAATTGCGAAGTACTCTACAATCTATCCTTAAATATCAGACAAATAAAGCGTAGTATGATGTACATACAGTATTCTTGTAAAGACAAAGCATGAATATGGAAAATGATAAAACACAAATTTGTGTAAGTATGTTGTGTGTATAGCTTGGTATGTCGTTCCTAATTCATTCACTACATGAAAAAATGGTAGGTTCTATAAGAACAAATAGTCAAGATAATGGAATAGATTATTATTACGCAAGAAAAAATCATAGTATACAGTAGTAATTAGACCATAAATGTACATTGCAGTAAGATGTAGCATGGCTGTAGCCTGTCGTGTTGCTCTCATAGAGAAAAGGGGAAAAAAATACCTAGTGTATCCAGGGTTGAAAAAAAATCTTTTAAAAAAACGCCTCAACAGCATATCATACAAGAGAAACTTTAGTGTAGTGGCAAATAGCTGTAGAACAGTTGCTGTTGTCAGCCTGCCATGACTGATCTAGACTCATGTTTTACACTTATAAACCACAAATATCATCACGTGACATAAAATGGATTCCAACAAAATCAGTGTCTCTAGGCCATAACCATTACCTCAGTATTATTCATCATCATCATCATCATTATCAACATCTCATCAGTAACGTCACATAATACATCATATATGTAAGCCACATAAATCATAATCATACACCTCATTAAATATCATCCTTAATCTTCATCATCAAATAAACAAAAATGCAATAAACTTTATAATACAACTCATCTGAAATACACCAAAATAAAATTTCCTGTTTTCTCTATATTATTTGTCTCCCACACGGAAAACACTCAATAGCCATAAGTATAAAACATTAAATATTGTACACAAAACACTTGCCACGACAATAGACTCAGAGAAATGGAAATGTAGCTCCGAGAAAATATTCCTTCTGATAGTAGACAAAAAATGTATGGAACCAACAGGCTATGAATAGAATCAGATACCTAAATGGTAAAAAATTCTCCTGAGCTACAGCATTCTAAATCGAAATGTAAGTGCAAGTCTAACGTTGTAAGATAAGACAAATGGACTGTATTGTTATCAGATCACAGTGTAAGTGTGTTGTCTGTAAACCTGTGTACCTGTGTCCTATTCGTGAAACTCTTTGACATTCGTAATACGGTGTACCAGTCTATATATCTGTTTGAAGAAAGGAAATGCGCCCTGTTAATGACTTGTTCCCCACCAGAGAGGTTCTGATCAAAATTTAAAGAAATCTTACTGTTTCGTTTTATCACGTAATGGAAGAGTTGTTAAAATTCCGCACTGCTTTATGTCTGTTCAAGAAATCGATGCCCAGAATGACTTCAGTTGTTAATAATGGAATGATAAGAAAGTTGGCGAAAAATGTGTGACATTCCATGGAAAAATATGAGTGAGTTTGAGATTTGACTTCAACGATTTTACCAGGTACAGCACCATTTAGTTTCATTTTATTGAGAGGTAACGTTGGACGAGAATCATCATAATTGCAGAGGTTGAATATTGCGTCACTCATGATAGTAACGGGAGCACCAGAATCCAGAACTGCTTTTAATACATGTTTTGCCAACTTGAATGGTAATAACAGGATGACAAAAATGTTTCATAGGCTGTTCATATTCACGTAACAGTAAATCCCTGATGTCTTCTAAGCGGATGATATGCTCTTTAATATCTGTAGAATGCGATGTACCCTGTGTTGGAGCGCCGTTGGCATCATCTAACGCCTGGTCCGCTAGCCTCTGTTGCATAGCGTCTGTAATGTTTGGGGTATTGGTAGATGCGACTTCAATTATTTGAACAGTTCGCTGGGGTTCTGAAAGGTTTTGATTACCTAGTTGCGGATGAAAACGTGAATCTGGTTCATTTAAGCACAAAGACTGGTTGTTATTAAAGTACCCTATATTCTTATAATTATGATTAAAATTTCTATTTCCCTGTTTATTCCTGTTGTGACCTTGAAAATGTTAGGCATAGCCCTAGGAGTTTTGCTAGTGCCGCTACTGTCAGTAGCTCTGAAAATTGTTCCTCTACACAAAATTATAGCCAGAATCATTTTGCGAAAATGATTGCTACTGCAAGACTTGTTGTGGCAAAGGCTGGCTTATGTGCTGTCCAGAATTAACACATTGCTGACTAGACTGTTGAAAGCTGTGATTCTGCTGTTGGTAGTCATTAAGAAAACTTTGGCTTTGCTGAAAATGGCGTAGCCGATTACCATTAAAATTCTGATTATGGCTGTCAGTCTTCCAGTTATGTCTTTCATTCCCAAAATAGTTACCCTTATTGCGATTGAAAAACGTACCAGAATGACCACCGTTGTTTGTAGTTGAAATTACGAGTGTTGTTAGAAAAGTTATTATTACTCATCAGTTGAGAAAATAACTGAGCAATGTCAAGAAAGTGCAAAAACGTCACGAAACGCATGTATCTTAATTGTTTGTTGACCTGCTCTTAACGTATTTTTCAGATTTCTTGGAAGTTTGAAATGCAGAGGTGAATCAAACATTGCAGGCTGAATGGCTCAATTAAATGCCGGTTTTGTTGTACCATGTATTCAATATATTGTGTTAACGTCTTAAAATTGGAGTTGCTGAAATTTGTAAAATTAACTAAACTGTCTTTTACTGTAAGCTGTGTCGTCTCAGACCAGTAAGCTGCGAGGAAAGCGCTTTGGAATTCCTCAACCGAAAAACATTGGCGAGCAATAGGTCGCATTCTCGTACTCCAAAAAGCTGCAAATATCTTCTAATTTATGAGAGAGAGGCCAGTTTGGCGGCAAAGAAAAGGTGAGTTGCTGAATCCAGTCCAAGGGATGTAGAAAATAAGGACCATTACGAAACACTTTGAATTTCCTGACAGATAATAAATAGTTGTAATCGAATCCATCGGTTCTCAAATTGTCAAAAAGAATGCTGTCAGTTGAAAAAGGTGTGAGAGTTACCATGTGACTGTAAAAAGTCTCTGTCTCTGCCCGGCTGAGTAAGCTGAGGTTGGGGAGAATGTTCTGTATGCTGAATGGTACAATGCGTGGCAAAATTATGTGAGTAGTCCTGAGAAATGGAATTGTTCTGATAGTAAGACCGGAGAGCATTAATTTTATTAAATTCCCGTTTGATTTGGCAATCAATTTACATTTGTCCCCGTCGAAAGTTTTCAAGTGATTGGTAGTCTTCAGTGCAGTAATGTGGACTGGTTGTGTGCGTTCAGACTGATTGCGGTATTGTGTCGGCGAGTTCATCTTATTCCTTTTTGAGATTGTCGTATGGATCGTAGATTTTAGTGGTATCAGCTTTAAGTGCCTGTAACTGTTCAGAATGACTACACGTTTTCTTTTGCAGAGTAGCAACAATTTCGCCAAGTTTCAGGAATGGGTATTACGTTGTTCATCAACGGCTACTTCTCTGTCTGAAACACGTAGGTTAAGGTTCTGATGAGCTATAGTTAGTTTGCTTAAACGATATGTGACATTGGTCACGTCGGTTGAAACATTGTTTATACGGTGTGTTAAAGTTTTGTGGCTGTCTTTTAATTCATCAGAGAGTGATTTCTGATTGTCACGGACCGCATCTAACGATTTTGTATGTTCTACGAATTTGTGATTAAGTTCTTGCAAATGAGTAGCCTGTGCAACGAAACTTTCTGTAGGAGATTCATGATTTTTAGAACATTTATCATTAAGTTATTAAAACTGCATCCTTATAGGGACTCGTCAAAACTCGTGGATTGTTTATCAAACTTTTCGTAAGTGTCTAGTTGTTTTCTTTAAGTTTCTTAGCAAAAAGAGTTGACTGTTACTCAAACTGGTTATTATTTTCGTCAGATAAGGTCTTAGTGGCTTGCAACAGACGTTCAAAATCTGATTGAGAAAAAGAATGGGAATTGTTTGTTGTCAGAGGAAGCTGGTGCGTAACAGAATTTTCGGAAAAGTTTTTTCGAGGCTGGGTGTCGGATCTTGTCAAAGGGAGGGAATCTTTCCTATTTATCTGTGTGCAATTACCATGCTCAGAAAATAAAATATCTGTTATACCACAAATATTATTACCGGAATGCGGAGTCAGGTCAGGATTGAGAGTGTCTGCAATGTTTGTGCATTCACTATCTGGGTTCAAAGACACAGCGTTTTCTATTATTACGCCAGAAGTATGGTTAGCATTAGTAGTAACAGAATGGTCAGCTGTCGGTTGCATTTTGCAAATCAATTTGTGCGAATTCATAGTAGTGCGTGCTTTACTGACTAACGTACTACGGGCATGGTAGCATAAAAAAATTTAAAGACAAATCACAAATGTGAAAGACAGCACCGAGAACAATAGACACCGGCCGGGGTGGCCGAGTGGTTCTAGGCTCTACAGTCTGGAACCGCGTGACCTCTACGGTCGCACGTTCGAATCCTGCCTCGAGCATGGATGTGTGCGATGTCCTTAGGTTACTTAGGTTTAAGTAGTTCTAAGTTCTAGGCGACTGATGACCTCAGAAGTTAAGTCCCATAGTGTGCTCAGAGCCATTTGAACCAGCCAGAACAACAGAAGTCAAATCTGAAAAGTGATGCACAATGTTAGTAGACAAATTGGCGTTGCGCCATAATTATAATAATAAGTAAGACGGAGCAGTCCACAATTCCTGAATCTTTCTCAGAATGTTACTGCGTCACCCTTACTATACAGGGATACCGCCAAGTGAAACTTCTCCTTAAAAATCTATATGATTGACGCACTCTGTTTTGAATAATGAGAGATGAGCAGAGACTGCAAGAATTTTGAACAGTATAAACTACCTGAATAATGAACTTTGACTTAAAACCTACGACAGTTAAACTTCATGGCAGATTAAAACTGTGTGCCGGACCAAGACTCGAACTCGGGACCTTTGCCCTTTGCGCCGCAAGTGCTCTGAGCTCTCCAAGCACGAGCCAGGAGCCCCCCTCACAGTTTCCACGAGGTACTGGCATAATTGAAGCTGTGAGGAGGGCACCTGACTCGTGCTTGCGGAGCTCAGATGGTAGAGCACTTACTCACGAAAGACAAACGTCCCAAGTTCGAGTCTTGGTCCGTAACACAGTTTTAATCTGCCATGAAATTTCATATCAGCGCACACTCGGCTGTCAGTGATAATCTCATTCTACAACAATTAGTTTTAGCAAAACTGATCCCAGATCCCAGAACTAGACTAACACACAACATAGAAAAGTCTAACTGTCTCTAAATGTCATAATTTGGCCCTGACTGAATTAAAAAATCATCAAAATACTTATTCCTTATCTCTGTTCTGCGCAAATCTAGATAATGCGTTGCAGTACTTCTCTGTCTTGCGCGCCGCTATGCTACAGCTGCAAATTACTATATGTACACAGAGATCCTCGTGAGGTGCAATGAGTTCTCTGCTAGCTGCAAATCAAAGTATTTTCGAAACGCACTAGGTTCCTTTTCAACTTCTGAATAACTATGATCAGTTACAAATTATAAGTGGAAGGTAGCTGAGAAATGAAGCTGCCATGATAAATGAGTAACTTCTCAAAAATTACCTTATAATTCTTCTTCACGTAAATAAAGGATTCCATTACACTCCCTCCTTCTCAGATCAATTACCATTACATAATCATCTTCATTACACACATCGATAAATTGAGACTTTATATTTGAAAAATAATATTAGAACTGCTTCTTCAGTTTAACACAGCCAACCCTTATCTGGTATTGTGCCTAAGCGCACACCAGAGATGGTTACCCCTGCGATACAGCTTACAACTTCACCGCTCACCCACATGTAATAGGACCATATGTAACAGCCGGCCACTGTCGCCGAGCGATTCTAGGCGCTTCAATCCAGAACCGCGTTGCTGCTACGGTCGGAGGTTCGAATCCAACCTCGGAATGGATGTGTGCGATATCCTTAGGTTAGTTTGTTTTAAGTAGTTCTAGGTCTAGGGGACTGATGACCTCAGTCCCATAGTACTTAGAGCCATTTGAACCACATGTAACAGCTCGAGAGCAAAGATATCACATTATTGTACAATCTATTAATACTCAAACGACATCTATCGTTTCCCTCAGTCTGGTGGACTAGCATTTGACAGGCGAAGTGTTGTCAGTGACACTGCTTAGACGGGATTTGTGGCTTCCTGCGCTGTGAGAAAGATGAACGGCACGGCTCGACACCTGTTTCAATCTCACCTCCACTTGTTAAGCACGAATTGTCACCATAATACTCACGTACATCGTCCGCACTGTCGAGCTTATACGACACCACACATTCCACTGACTCACCTTGTAGAAGTGCTACTATTTTACCTGCCACTTCTTTCGCACACTGCTAAATTCCTTGGTTTCCTTTCTGAGGAGATGTCAATTTCGGCAACTGGTATTTTAGGTATAATGCAATGATTACTTCGTTTATCGTTGCCGTTGCCCTTCATTCAATCAACGCCACTAGCACTGTAGCATTGTTGTGAGTTAACTCGCCAACTACGCAGTTCGACTACGCTCCGTAGCGTCGTGGAGTGCTCACCATTGGAAACCTCCACTCCCGCCCCCTGTTGCCATTAAGTACTAATACGGCTATTTACAATTTGTACAGAAACCAGATGGCAGTTATAAGAGTCGAGGGACATGAAAGGGAAGCAATGGTTGGGAAGGGTGTAAGACAGGGTTGCAGCATCTCCCCAATGTTATTCAATCTGTATATTGAGTAAGCAGTAAAGGAAACAAAAGAAAAATTAAGAGTAGGTATGAAAATCCATGGGGAAGAAATAAAAACTTTGAGTTTCGCCGATGACATTGTAATTCTGTCAGAGACAGCAAAGGACTTGGAAGAGCAGTTCAACGGAATGGACAGTGTCTTGAAAGGAGGATATAAGATGAACATCAACAAAAGCAAAACGAGAATAATGGAATGTAGTCGAATTATGTCGGGTGGTGCCGAGGGAATTAGATTAGGAAATGAGACTCTTAAAGTAGTAAAGGAGTTTTGCTATTTGGGGAGCAAAATAACTGATGATGGTCGAAGTAGAGAGGATATAAAATGTAGACTGCCAATGGCAAGGAAAGCGTTTCTGAAGATGAGAAATTTGTTAACATCGAGTATAGATTTAAGTGTCAGGAAGTCGTTTCAGAAAGTATTTGTATGGAGTGTAGCCATGTATGGAAGTGAAACATGGACGATAAATAGTTTGGACAAGAAGAGAATAGAAGCTTTCGAAATGTGGTGCTACAGAAGAATGCTGAAGATTAGATGGGTAGATCACATAACTAATGAGGAAGTATTGAATAGGATTGTGGAGAAGAGACGTTTGTGGCACAACTTGACCAGAAGAAGGGATTGGTTGGTAGGACATGTTCTGAGGCATCAAGGGATCACCAATCTAGTATTGGAGGGCAGCGTGGAGAGTAAAAATCGTAGAGGAAGACCAAGAGATGGATACACTAAGCAGATTCAGAAGGATGTTGATTGCAGTAGGTACTGGGAGATGAAGAAGCTTGCACAGGATAGAGTAGCATGGAGAGCTGCATCAAACCAGTCTCAAGACTGAAGACAACAACAAGAACAACACTGTGGTCGCATGGTAGGCAATATGTGGGGCGTCGAATGACGTAAACATGATTGGGCTTTTGCGACATCGCACTCAATAGTTCCTTGTAAGCTTACTTTATAAGTAGTACCATTCTTTCATTGGTTTCATTGCTTTGACGCTGCGAATTTTGATGTTAAACCATTATTTATTCCCCTTTCTACTACTCTTCATAGCCTTCCTCTTCGGTTTGTTCTAAATTAGGTCATATCGTCTGCCTTTCAAAAAGTCTTCTGAGTAATTCTTGTATCTGGCTCAAATGCCAGCATCTTCTGCGAGTCTAGTCACTGATTATGTTCTCGTTGCATTTTTGTTCTCCATCTTAAATTTTCTTTCACGTCCACATTTCGTCTTTTATGTTTAACAACAGTGGTGAACAACATTATTGGTAACATGAAAATGTCTTTCTGGGCAATTAGTTTCTGTCAGTACCAATTCGGTTTTGTAGTTGTTGAAGATTACTCATCTCTCAGTGTACTTCTGCCCCCATCCTCTACGAACTGTAATATCGTTATCTACTCTACGTTTTCGTCTACTTTGTTTAGTTTTATAGAAGCTAGAAAGGGCCTTCTATTTGCCTTCCAGTACTACGTGAAAAGTAAAAATTTCTAATCTGCTAACTTGAAGTCAAACTAACCTGCTTAAAGGCCTGACCTTAATTCTTTTTTATACACTTCCGTTAGGTATTTTGCTCAGTAGCTTCCAAGCGTTACTAGTCGGGGTAAATGACCGGCAGATTAAACATGTTTATCCGACTGGGACTCGAACACAGGAGTTTTATCTTTCGTGGGAAAGTGCTCTGCTGACGGAGACATCCATGCATATCCTCATAGCTCTACTTCCACAAGTACCTCTCTCGTACGTTCAACATTGGATACTATCCCCTACTCTGTGACAGTGCCATGTCTTCGGAATATGCTTTGTTCGTAGATTGCTTGTCGCACGAAGTATGCAGGAAACATGTACTGGTGGGTGTTAATCTTCGAGTGTGGGTCGTGCTTCGACAGCTGGGGCAGGAGATCAGTTGCCCGTGAAAAACAAAGACTTAAGGTTAGAGTGCAGTCCGGCAAACAATTTCCATCTACCAAGAAATTTAAAATCGCTCACACTCTTTTACAGATTGAAAATACGTTCTGCAAACGTCCGGTACTTTCCAGATTTTGTACACACGCACTTAGTAACACATTTCACGAAGTTTCGGATGGATGTGACGAGCAGTTGTCATTAGGAAGCCATGTAGATTCATATGAGTGATGTGTGACATAGCAGATGGACAAAACGCAGTTTATAGCTGTTATCAAACATTCGGATTTGTATAGCCTTCGGTCTGTCCAGTCCTGATTTGCTTGAACTATTTGATTCCAATTCCCTGACATTAAGATCTGGGTAAATGTAACAATGTTTGCCAGATTAGATGGTAACTGCATTAATGACAGAGTGCTCCTATGATGTTCAGTAACTTATTTCTCCCGCTGGAGAAAAAAGTAGTTTATATACTCTTTTGGGTCAAGTGTCTAAAAAAGAGAAAATTCTTTATGGAAAATTCAGGTGACAAATTAAAACTGCATTCGGGATTGGAAATTGAATCCCTGTCACTGACTGGCATTCGTATGCTTCATGTATCCACCCCGGAAATGAATATGCCTCATGGTACTTTACATGAAGGTGACATATCTCATATGACAGTAAAATGATCCATATGTGTACGCACTGTTAGTGAGGCTGTCACTGGTGAAGTACAGACAAATTTCTTCCTCTTCTAATGCGTTATTAGCACTTAAAGGCATTGTAATTCTCAGTGGAAGTGAAGAAGAATTACACAATATGTTGAATGGAATGAACATTCTGATGAGGGCAGGTTATGAATTGAGAGTAAATCAAAGACAAAAGTAATGAGAAGAAGTAGAAATGAGAGCAGCCTGAGCCTTGGCATCAGAATTGGTGATTATGAAGTATGTGAAGGAATCCTGCTGCTTTGTCAGCAAAATAACCCACGACGGAAGGAGCATATAAAAAGCAGACTAGCACTGGCAAAAAGGACCTTCATTGACAAGAGAATTCTATCTGTATTAAACATGGGTCTTAATCTGAGGAAGCAATTTCTGATAATGTACCTTTGGAGCACAGCATCGTATTATAGTGAAAGCCGGAACAAAGGAAAACCGAAGCATTTGTCTTGTGGCGCTACAGAAGAATATTGAAAATTGAGTGGACTGATAACGTAAAGAAGGAGGAGGATCTCCGCAGAATAGACGAGGTGAGGAATATATGAAAACACTGAAAAGAAGGAGGGGTAATTCCGTGGTAAAGAGGGAACTGTAGAGGATAAAATCTATAGAGGAAGAACGAAATTGAATACATCAAGCAAGTAACGCAGAACGTAGATTGCAAGTGCTACTCTGAGATGAAAAGGTTGGCATAAGAAAGGAATTAGTGGCCGGCCGAATCAAACCAATCAGAAGACAGATGACTCAAAAAAAGGCATCAAAACATTGAACTTTCTTCCCAACATCAATTTTTGTCTTGTGGGGTCTGTGATCTATGCAGTGAGCATAGACAGAGGAATAGCTCGTTTATGAGCGGGGCACGAATTACGTATACCTCCACTGATCTATAGGAGCGGTTCTAGGCACTTCAGTCCGGAACTGCGCTGCTGCTAAGGTCGCAGGTTCGAATCCGGCTTCGGGCATGGATGTGTGTAATATCCTTAGGTTGGTTGGGTTTAAGTAGTTCTAAGTCTAGGGTACTTATGACATCAGATGTTAAGTCCCATAGTGCTCAGAGCTATTTGAACCATTTGACTGAGCGTCCGAATACAACCAAGGCTTTTTTGTGTACCATAGCTAACTGCCGGCGGCATTGGATTAGCGACAGTTACAGCCCTCCTCACGCTTACAGAGGGAGCACACATGATGTATCATGTATGTACCGAAAAGCTTTCAAGAGTACTTTGGTATCAGGGACACACGGTCTCTGGCACCTAGTTACAGAAAAATAACGTAATTATGACTTTTTCGATTTGTTACAGTAATCACCGTAGGTTGTGTGAAAAATCATATAAAACTCTGAAGATGACTGTACTATGCAATAATCAGAACAAACGACCGACAGCACAGGGTATTGCACCAACCCTCAGACGAAACACGTAAACTATTATCGCGGTGCGTGCAGCCTGTTCTGTGAGTGAACAGTACAACACGTAACAGATGCAAAACTGACGCCTTAAGGCTATAGTCCAAAATTTCGACCCCCGTGATCACGGCGTATTATATAGTGACGCACCAGAGATTGTCTTCCATGACTTCCGAAAATCACTTCTGCATCTGCGATAATCCTAGCGAGCAGTCAGTGCGAGTATCGACCAGAGTCTCGTAAACTAAGCTCTTCACATGCCCCCAGAAGAAAAAAAAAACAACCAGTGTCATGTTTGGTGAACATGTAACAAGACCACTGCGATCAATCCGTTATATTAGTGTGGTTCTGATATCGAGTACACAGAGTTTGCCTGCGCTTCGTCATGCTGAATGCACATAAGCTGACGCATTCTTAGCGGCAAATTTTCTAGGAATTGTGCGAGGACATGTTAATGAATGTTCTCTACACAACTATATTCCGTGTATCAGGAAGTAGGTAATGTCCAATTACAAAATCATTAACAATGCCAGTTCATACATTCGCCGTATTCTCCTGTTGACAGAATCTACACACCAGTGCGTGTCTATTTTCGTCATCCCATACGTGGCTATTGCTGCTGTTGAAGGTACACTCTCTTGTGAACATGTCCTCGTTTGTAAACAACGAAAAAGTAAGAAAACTTTTTCTGAACATCGCTGTACGAACTAATTTGCAAATGTCAGCCAAAATGGAAAGCTCACTCTCGGTACAGTGGTTCACCTTCTGTGTATGACTCGGTTGCAGTTGTCGTTAACGTAAGATTTTCAGAACAGCTGATAGGTTTGTCTTCAGAATTTGTGCAACGTGCCGACTAGTATGGCTAGGATTGTTACCAAGTGCGTGTAACACGTTCTTTTGCGTAGCACTCAGCCAGGGTTTCCTTTGTAACACGGAAGGTTCCAGTTGCTCGTAGACGCCTATGTCAGGGTGCAAAAGTAATGCGGTGTGGTTGCCGTCGGCACGGAAACAGCTCGGCATAACCCCGTTGTGAGGCTCTTCCATTGCACCGAGTGAACCGTTACGCGAGGTGCAGAGCGGCCATCTCTTCATCAGTTAACGTATCCATGGTACCACTGTGTATCACAGTTACAGCACAACTAACACTGCCGGAAAATAAAACACCACAGAGCACCAAACGGTACTGAACGCTGAGTTGAGGGCAGCGAGGTAAGGAGGGCATTACTGTTATCAGCAGCAGTTACTGTGAACGAATGAAAACAAGACACACAGCGCCTACCTTTAGAATTACCTTTAGTATTTGCACTCTTGTATGCTATTTTCAGTGCGGTAACGGTAGCCGCGCGTGATTTTTTTGGGGTGTCTTGTCACGGTCCACGCGGCTCCCCTCCGTCGGAGGTTCGAGTCCTCGCTCGGGCATGTGTGTGTATGTGGTCTATAGCGTAGGTAGGATTAAGTAGTGTGTAAGTTTAGTGACCGATAACCTCATTGGTTTGGTCCCATAAGACCTTACCACAAATTTACAAAAAATTTAAAATTTTGCAGTAAAGATACAGAGCTGATTGGGGCAAGAAACCAAAATATACATAATACTACAGGAAATGTAACAGGATGTGTCAGGAGAGACGCCGTGGAGGAGTACGCGACTCGCGTGGAGTCGCTGACCGCCGCCGCGCCCCACTTTCGGACACCAATCTGCCGGTATTCGACCGCGCGCGCTATCCCCTGAGCTAAGCGTAAACAACGCTGCCGTCTGATTAAGCTTGCCTTTATTCACAGTAGCTGCTCAAAATGACACCCCTCTGTGGTAAGAGCACCCTGACACCTCCTGAACACATTAGCAAAGACTTTACGAATTTCAGCTGCCGAAATCTGTGAAACAACTAGCCGAACCCTGTCTTACAGCTCTTCGGGGGTGTGCAGATTGCTTCCACACACTTGGTCTTTTAGCATTCCTCAAAGATAAAAATCACACGGATTTGTACCTGGAGAAGGAGGAGGCCAGTCAACTGTTCTATCAGCAAAAGCACTTCGTACTGCTGTCACAGAAGCATTGGCGATGTGTGATCATTGTCCTACATGAAATAGCCGTACATGCATGGGTGTTAGTTCTCCAAGAAAGGATTCAGTATATTGTTCATATACCTGTCAGAAGGTATTATTTCTTGGAAAAAGAGGGGTCAGGAATCAGTCTTGCACTTACTGCACACCATAATTCTATTCTCACATTATGCAGAGATTGTTGATGTAATTCATGAGGATTTTCGGAGCTCCAGTGTCGATTGTTCTGGCAGTTCACGTAACCTGATAAAGGAATCTATGCCTCATCAGAAAACAACGCAACTCAGGATCAGTTTCCACAGTGTAACAGCCAGATGCAATAAGGACATCGAACAGCAATATCTGAGTTCCTCAGTTGATGCTCTACCGTTATTTTGTATAGTTTCAATTTCAATCTGTGCAAGCCGGCCGATGTGGCCGAGCGGCTCTAGGGGCTTCAGCCTCGAACCGCGCGACCGCTACAGTCGCTGGTTCGAATCCTGCCTCGGGCATGGATGTGTGTGATGTCCTTACGTTAGCTAGGTTTAAGTAGTTCTAAGTTCTAGGGGACTGATGACCTCAAAACTCCCGTAGTGCTCAGAGCCATTTCAACCATTTGAATTTCAATCTGTGCACAGTTCTGTGAGCAGACGCTCTAGACACACCAGTCTGAAGTGCCAAACGTGGCAGACATTTTCTCGTTCTTTCCAAAGCCTCCCCTATTCCGTCTAATTTAATTTTGGTAAAATTACTAGGTTAGCCCTTCGCTTCTGTAAAACAGATCAAGACTCTTGAAATTCCTTCACCAATCTACGAATCGTCGATTCATTGGGAACATATATACCGGGAAATTTTCGTACGAATTCAAGCTGTTATTGCACATACGACTCTGTTTCTCCTTAATTCAACACAAGAAACACTCGTTGATCCTTCGTGTATACCATACCTAATGGAAACTCGACAGGAAACTCCAAACAAAACACCCAAACACTCATCCGTACAGTATAGAAGACACGCGCACGGTTTTTCTGTCAGAGGACCGGGCCACCGACACACGGACAAGGAAAGACCCGGACTCATCGTTACTACAACAATGACATCTAGCAACAATATTTCAAGCGATCAAACTGGACAGCCGGCCGGTGTGGCCGAGCGGTACTTGGCGTTTCAGTCTGGAACCGTGAGACCGCTGTGATGTACTTAGGTTAGTTTGGTTTAGGTAGTTCTAAGTTCTAGGGGACTGATGACCTCAAAACTCCCATAGTGCTCAGAGTCATTTCAACCATTTGAATATCAATCTGTGCACAGTTCTGTGAGCAGACGCTCTAGACACACCAGTCTGAAGTGCCAAACGTGGCAGACATTTTCTCGTTCTTTCCAAAGCCTCCCCTATTCCGTCTAATTTAATTT
This sequence comes from Schistocerca gregaria, assembly GCF_023897955.1. Classification (NCBI taxonomy): domain Eukaryota; kingdom Metazoa; phylum Arthropoda; class Insecta; order Orthoptera; family Acrididae; genus Schistocerca; species Schistocerca gregaria. Next base: position 584,192,604 of record NC_064923.1, read on the forward strand.
TGGTAAAATTACTAGGTTAGCCCTTCGCTTCTGTAAAACAGATCAAGACTCTTGAAATTCCTTCACTAATCTACGAATCGTCGATTCATTGGGAACATATATACCGGGAAATTTTCGTACGAATTCAAGCTGTTATTGCACATACGACTCTGTTTCTCCTTAATTCAACACAAGAAACACTCGTTGATCCTTCGTGTATACCATACCTAATGGAGACTCGACAGGAAACTCCAAACAAAACACCCGTACACTCATCCGTACAGTATAGAAGACACGCGCACGGTTTTTCTGTCGGAGGACCGGGCCACCAACACACGGACAAGGAAAGACCTGGACTCGTCGCTACTACAACAATGACATCTAGCAACAATATTTGAAGCGATCAAACTGGACAGCCGGCCGGTGTGGCCGAGCGGTACTTGGCGTTTCAGTCTGGAACCGCGCGACCGCTGTGATGTACTTAGGTTAGTTTGGTTTGAGTAGTTCTAAGTTCTAGGGGACTGATGATCTCAGATGTTAGGTCCCATAGTGCTCAGAGCCGTTTGAACAAACCAAACGTCACAAAAAAACGCAAAATAAAACCCCAACACACACTGTCGCACAGTGTAAGGGCACGCGCAGCGTACTAGCGTCCGACAACTCTGCATAGCGACAACTGGCGGACGCAGCGGCCACAAGCAACAAATGAGGGCGCCACCCGTGGACCCCTTGCAGGCGTCTTTCGTGAGACACCCTATATTTGAAGTGAGAATTAAGGGCCACCTCCAACTCTAGAGTGGATTGACGACATTGAAAATTTGAGACGGACCAGGGGTCGAACCCGAATTTCCTGCTTGTCGAGAGCGACTGCCTTAACAATTTCGGTCAACCATGTACGTACGCCTCACGGCCAGACCCAAATTACCATTTGTCATCGTCCAAGCGTCTTTAACCTTCACACGTTCACTTACTGTAATTCCTTTACACGGGAGACATTTTAATCCAAGGTTGCTAGCCTGGTATCGGCGGATAAATGCGATATTGCAATGTCTTTGTTAGCAAGAAGTACGATCCAATGCATCTTCTGACATTAGTGCATAGCCGAAGGAAGGGGCACTGCGGCAAACAGAGCAGTTATGAAATACAGGAAATATATTCGCAGCTGCGAATATGGGCAACCTCCAACTACAGAATGAAATGACTTCATTGAAAATTTGTGAAGATCCGAGGCACGAACCAGGATTTTCCGTGTGTCATCAGCTTTTGCTTTAACAGTTTCGACTATCCTTCCAGGCTACAAGACATGATTCCAGACTTCCATATTTCGTCACCCATGCGTCATTAACCGGCACTAGTACATGTACTGCAATTTCCGTGCAGGGGAGAGTTTTAATCGAAAGTCACTAGTCCAGTATCGGTGAATAAATACGATATTGCAGTACCTGTCGCACTTAGGTAACTCTAGAACTAGCCACTGGATTTTGGTTGGTTGGTTTGGGGAAGGAGACCAGACAGTGAGGTCATCGGTCGCATCGGATTAGGGAAGGAAGTCGGCCGTGCCCTTTGAAAGGAACCATCCCGGCATCTGCCTGGAGCGATTTAGGGAAATCACGGAAAACCTAAATCAGGATGGCCGAACGCTGGATTGAACCGTCGTCCTCCCGATTGCGAGTCCAGTGTCTAACCACTGCGCCACCTCGCTCGGAACTAGCCACTGGAGACTGTGAATCCCTTGTATCAAATTTCCCAGAAGCTATATCTGAGCAGCCCCTGGAAGTTAGTCTGTGGGGCACTGATCCATCCTGTATACACCAACCACACGTTACTAACACATCTGAAACATTGCTCTCCCATGGCTCACGGCTTACCAGATAATCACAACCGATTAAGTCAACATAATGGCAGGCGCATAATAACTTTAATAAGAATAATAAAAGTGTAAGCCCTCTTCCGAGCAGCATATGATTGTACTAAATGAAAAATAATTCCCTCAGCGAGTTCTTAGATGGAATCAACGACAATATTCCATTAATACAGTTTTAAAAATATTGTCAGCTATAGTCATTTCAGTGTGAGACTTTGAAGGCACCACGTTTGAACAAAACTTTCTAAAGATACAGAAATACGATATTACTACTTACTGTGCAACTTTAATTGAAATAAGAGGTTATCCTGAAACCGGATGTTTCAGTTGTAGGTGAGTAAACGTTACTCGGTTTAACTTTTATAGTACAGGCACTCTAATCAGATGTACGAAAAACAAAAAGCAGCTTTATTATTAGGTTTCTGTTTACTATCATTATGTGTAAGGAAAATGTTAATCAAACTGAGTCTCAGTTCCAATTACGAAAATTACTTAGCATAGCTGACTCACCATAAATTTAAACCCAAATCAGTTGTTTGAAAGAAGGTACTCAATTTTTTTGTTTACTCCTCCTTTACAGTGGAGTGGATTAAAGAGATCCAGTAAGCGTAGATTTCTAGAACTATAGTTCTGACTGCGACTGGAAACTGTCACTGAAAAAACTGTTTCTAAGTATTAGTAAACAATAAACGATGACAATAACCAGTATGGCATTAAACAGTTATATTTAAAAATTGGATTGCTTTGAAAATTCGACTTATACAAACACAATTAGTTTATCGTTTTTTTTTAGGCAGAAATATTTCTACACCTATGTGTCACCTTTGATGGGTCAGTTTTTTTTTAATTCAATTAAATACAATATCAAATTTATAACAATTTAACTATTTTAGTTCTAAGAATTACAATACTCACAATTTGCTTTGTTTTGTTTAGATGCTCACATTCAAATTCCATCGTTAAATGAACTGCATTATTATATACCGGTTTTTTGTCCCCTTTTACGTCGTTTTTTTGGATAGCAAATAATTTGCGAACTAGCCATGAAGAAAACTATTGCGTATTTGTGAAGAACTGTTTCATGGCTAGAGATTATGTGGTTTACATAACTAGAGAAACGCACATAACCTCTACCCACGAAACAGTCATTCTTGAGGACCGACGTATTACACCTCCGCAGTTGGCACTGCATCTGTCACTCAGTAAAGTGAGTGTGGATGCAATTATCTGCGCTATTGGATATTCAAAAGAGTATGCAAGATGAGTCCTTCGGTGTCTAACGGTATATCACAAATATTAAAGAAAAAAATTTCTTCATTTGTTGCAACGTTTTGAAGCTGAGGGGGAGGCCTTCTTGTCCCGGATTGTGACAGGTAATAAACCTGGGTTCGCCATTTAAAATTTTTGAGTTCACCAAATTCGCAGTCACCCATGTTTATCTCGGTATACCTGGCTGTAGCCATATGTTTATCTTTGTACCTGTTTATAGCTGAACAGCCTAAGATCATAAAATTAAACAATCAATGTTGTACAACATTATAAAAGTATTTTGTGCTCTTCGTTGATGATGTACAAAATACTCTATCATAAACCAACGCACAATCAGTTGACGCAGTAACTATAGGTTTAGGAAACATCAGTTGCTTAAACAATTAGCGTGCCATCATAACACCATCCCCTATGACATTTGTACCCTGTTTGAACCACCTCCTATGTTCATTTTAAGCACTAAGAGACACGATTATCGACAGAATATTGCACTATTACGCCGGCGCATGGTAAGTTAAGAAGAGAAGCATGGGAATGACGTCGACCCATAGCAGATGTAACATTCCAACTCTAACAGATGTCGCACCATCATTATTTCCGAATAAGTCTCGAGCGACAACAAAATGATGGCGGACTCCTCCGTAACGTCGTAAGACCTGAGAGGGGAATAAAAGACTTTTACAGTAATTTAGGACAAGCAAGTGAAACAGAGAGGACTTTTATTATAATAGGAAGTATTCTGGAATTCAAACGTATGTTGTTTAGACAGTTCAACAATTTATGTCACATTTATTCTATAATGGAAAAGGTATGTCACAGTGGATTTACTCGTATTATTCGCTGGACCGATTTCTGCAAGAGACAAATCCATTATATCAAGCTGATCCTATTATAGTAGTTACAATGGTTTCTTACCACCAGAGACGAATGTGGGATTTGGTCCTTGTGGTGAAGTACGCAATTAAAATCGTCGGCGAAGACGCTGTGGTCTTATCGCCCAAGGAAAAGGGGAGCGACATCTGTGGAGTCCAGGTCAATGGAAGGATGGTAGGACCAGTACCCATTAAGAGGTCTCTACCACTTTCAGACATGTCAGAAAGAACAGATACCATCGGTGACCATGCAGCTCGTTAGAAAGAAATTAGAATGTTAAGGCTCCCTGGCCACTTGATCATCTTCTTCTTCTGTGCGAATGCACAAAAAATGCCCGAACTCTTACTGGAGTATGTGTCCTCGGTGGCTCATACGAATTTTACGCGCCGTCGGGTACCACAAAACGTCACGACCGCGCCAGATTCTACTCCACAGATGTCGCTCCCCTTTTCCTTGGACGATACGACCACAGCGTCTTCGCAGACGATTTTAATTGCGTACTTCACACCAAGGCCCAATTTTCACATTACATGCCTTGTCTGGAACTGGGTGCGATGATCCAAGAACTTCACTTGTGCGACACGTGGGAAAAAGTGCACGGTAACCGCTCTGGCCACACTCATCTTACCAGTCATTCGGCCAGCCGACTTGACCGCATATATGTGTCACAAGATCTCACACAAGGTGTGGTGGTCGCCGAACTATGGCCTCAAGCCTATATCTGCACTATACACCTACACCCCCAACAAGTCTGGCGCAGCAATGACATTTGGCAGCTGAACGTACTCATCTCCAGGACCTGGATTGCCGTCGGCAAGCTGCAGCGACGTGGACTGACTGTGCACGCCGACATCCACGATACACTTCGACCCTGGAGTGGTGGCTCCTCTGTGCCAAATCAGGAATCCGTAGGACACTTATGCAATATGGCAAGGACGTGACTGTGTGGCATCGACAGACCCTCGATTTTTACTACGCGGCACTCAGGGACCTCGACGCCTTACCCCCTTCCCCGGAGAGACAACATGACCAAAGCAGAATCAAAGCTCACATACTATCATTGACGAAGCGCCGACTAGAAGGTGCAGTAGTCCGCTCGGGACGGCACGACCGAACGTTTGCTGAGGAACCCACTATGCACCAAGTTGTGGCGGATAAGCGCCGACAACGCCAACATTTAATCACACAACTCAGGGCACACGACGGTCGCTTATGTACGACCCAAGCAACCATAGTAAAGGCGGTGGAGGATCATTTTCGTCATCTTTACAAGGAAAGAATCGTCGATGACGAGGCCACTACTGAAGTGTTACAGCAGGTAACACGTACTATCGACGACGCTACTGTGAATGCACTAACAGAGGAACTCTCACTTTAAGAAGTCGAAGACGCCATGGACAAAAGTGCGGCCAATAAGTGCCCTGGACCTGATGGATTGCCCATCGAATTCTACCGGACTTTCCGTGACATCATGATGCCTCGCTGAGTTATAATGTTCCGCTAACTTATGTCTCCAGACTGTGTTGTGCCGCCAGCGTTTGTAGAAGGTCTTCTCATACCGGTACACAAGCAAGGTGGAGGGCTATCAATTAACGACTATCGGCAGCTTACAATGCTGAAAGCCGATTACAAGATTTTCACCAGGAATATGGCGAGCCGTATTAAGACGACTTTGCCGATGATCCTCGCTCCAGAACAGACGTCGCAGGAGGGGAGAAGCCAACATACACATGGCCACCGGTGACTGCAGGGACTTAATAGCGATCGCTTCTGCGTTCCGTCTGAGAGCGGCGATTGTCTTCGTAGATTTCAACCGCGCCTTTGATAGAGTGCACCACAACTTCCTCCTAAGAGTGATGGATTGTATGGGATTTCCCCCGGGCCTCATCGACACCCTACGGCGTCTTTGGACCGCAGCCAGCTCACACGTCCAGGTCAATGGGAGGACGGGAGGACCAGTACCCATTAAGAGGTCTCTACGACAGGGTAGTCCCCTTTCTACCTACCTATATGCCATCGCACTCGAGCCACTCCTAGGGGGCCTTAACCACCGCCTATCTGGCATCACGCTGCGGAACGTCAACTTTCGCTATAGGACATACGCTGACGACCTGCTACTGCTGGTTCGTTCCGATGACGAAGTTTAAAGCGTACTAACCTGGATTGAGCGATACGGACAGGCCACAGGCAGTCTTCTGAAGATCAACAAGTCGACGGCGTTGGATATTGGGCGTGGTCTCGGACCGGAAGCCCTCGCTCCCCTCCGACCAGTTTCTGATCTGCGATATTTGAGAATCACGTCCAAGAAAGATGTACGTAAAACAGCTTCAGCAAACTACCGACGGTTATTAGAGATCATAAGCGCAACGGTGCGACAGAACCTGCTCCGGGACTTTAATTAGCTACAACGTGTTGAATACCTGAACCTCTACGTGGCATTAAAACTCAACCACGTGACACAAGTCCTCCCACTACCGCTGCAGATAGGTCGCCGGCTTCAGGCGGCCTTCAGTTACTACGTTTCCGCAGGTCATATCTTTAAAGTACAATACGACACTCTTACCCTCTCAGTGCACAAAGGAGGGCTAGGATTGGTCAACGTCAAGGCGAGAGCAGTTGCCCTTTACATGAGCAACATGAGGAAACGATGGAAAAATCAATATACCTCTCTCACGGGTCGTTTACTACAGGTTCTGATGCCAGTCTCTAACGTCCCGCCGGTGTCGGTTGCGCACGTCGCACCACAGCTCTCTCATGTGTCGACCTTCATTCTTGATTACAGCTATGTCAGCTCAAACCTCTCCGCCACGCGTCCACCAAAGGCGAAAGATTTTTATACCAACCTTCTGCGTGCTGTTCCCCATAACGTGGTGGAAAACAAGTACCCTACGGTTCACTGGCCAATAGTGTGGAAAACGATACACCACAACTTTCTGTCCTCCACGGTGCGTTCGAAGTGGTATCAGATCGCCAACAAAAAGTATGCCACACTACAGCGTCTTCACACTATTGGACTGGCAGACTCCCCTTATTGCCCACATTGTCACCTTTTGGATATCGATGAACATCGTTTTACTTGCGCATCATCGTCCGGAGTTTGGCGACTAACACAGAAGATGTTGGCTTGTAACCTCCGGGTCACACCTGATATGATTCACACTCAGACCCTACTCTGTCCCGATGAAACTTACTTTCCGGCTGCAAAATAACATGCGCTTACATGGTTCAAAGGACTTACCGTCGCCAACATCTTTAGCGACGGAGAGAAAGAGCAGCTTGATTACTGGTGGTTCCTACAAAATGCTCACAATGCCCTCTAACGCACATCGAAATACCGTACGCTCTTCGCAAATTATTTACGCAGCGTTTTCGTTAACCCCCCACTCAGCTGGGGAGTGCCACGCAGCGGTTAATGTTCTGTGCCGCATCACACAAACGGCTGAACGTTCTGCCGTGTCAGCCATGAGCGACGGAAGAGACATGCTGCTGCAAGGATGCTGTTTTCCTTGAGGCACTAGCGAAGCTCAATGCCTCCGTTGCAGATGCCCTTCAAAGGCGCAATTGGAGATATCAGATAACGATGACGAGGCTCCAAGTGGAACCAGTTACATTATTGAAGAACTTTTTAGTTGGAATTACATCAGTGATTTATGTTTCTATTTCTGGATTACTCTTTTATGCTACCTTTGTTGTTGTAACACTTATTTGTAACACTTAGTTACTAGAATTCCTAATTGGACAGGTTCCCTAAATGGAATCGTGTAAAAAAAATGAAAAAGTGGCAAAGGATAGCCCTAACCTTGATTTTCCATATTTTCCCTGATATATAGGCACCTCTCTGGGATGGGTTTAGTGAGGAGCCAACGCCTGAAGTGGATCAGAGTTTTTGTTATAGGATGAAAAGTGGTGGTGGCACTTAGGGTTTTTTTAGTTCCATTTTCCTAAGGGTCTTTTCAAGGGAGAAAAAAAAATAATAAAAAATAAAAGAAGATGGATAGAGCGTCTGCCATGTAAGCAGGAGATCGGGGTTCGAGTCCCGGTCGAGACACACATTTTCATCTGTCCCCCTTGACGTATGTTAACGCCTGTAAGCAGCTAAGGGTGTTCATTTCATTGTAATTTCATTCTAACGACCTGCATGGTCACCGATGGTATCTGTTCTTTCGGACATGTCTGAAAGAACAGATACCATCTTAGTATATATAGAGTTAAGGCTCACTGGCCACTTGACCATCTTCTTCTTCTGTGCGAATGCACAAACAGTGCAACTCGCCGCGAGTAATGAGTATAATGGGCGGGGGCACTACGAATGTAGTGCGGGACAAAACGTTGAGAATGTGGGTTTCGCAGGAGGCATACCAGAGATAAATCCCTGCAGTCGCGCGTTGGTCTGTGTCCTCGGTGGCTCAGATGGATAGAGCGCCTTCCATGTAAGCAGAAGAGCCACAGTTTCCAGTCCGTCTTTAGCCGCGGAGCAGCTCGGACTTGTTTACGTCCCGGCTGCGAACGTTCGCGGAAGAAGCGGTGTTTACACCGTCTTCAGTCGCGTGTGTTAGTGTTTGAATCGAACGCCATGGCACATAATTTCCGAAAAACCACGATACAGTTCACGTTCTGTAACGAGTATGCACGACCGAAGGCTTTCGAAATCGAACGTTTCTTGAGGGACGAAGTGCAACTTAATTACACGGAGATCATTGGAATTCATTTATCCATCGTGAGCAGCACTCTCTACGTAAAGATGATTGCCGACGCAGCATGCGATAGGATCATTGAAGCCGCCAAACGAGGATTCCAGTTCCGACACTCCGATGGTCATATTGGCGAAGTTTTAGTCGCTCATTCGGGCCTGGGCGTGCGTACGATTCGAGTCTTCGAGCTGCCTTTCGAGGTACCAGAATCATTGGTCACTGAATCGCTCCAGCCATATGGCAGAGTTATCAGTCATACGGCCGAACGTTGGGCAAGTTTTAGCACGTATCCAGTGCTCAATGGTGTCCGACAGGTGCGAATTGCCCTTACGAAACATGTGCCATCGTACATCAACATCGGCGGCTGTCGAGCTATTGTCATCTATGATGGACAACCCCGGACATGCTCCGGGTGTGGTGGTGAAGGACATCTTCGATCTGCGTGTATGCAGAGGAGACTAGTGCAACTCCCTAGCGGAGACCTCCAGAATCCGACTACACCAACGTCACTGCCGATGACTTACGTGGCGGCGCTTCGCGGGGAGGTGACGCCGAGGTCGGAACGCACTATCGAACCGACGCCGCAGTTGATTGAGGCGCCTTCGGACCCCACTGACGAAGGAATGGCTCCGACCAACCTCCAATCCCAGACATTACAGGTGGTGCAAAAAGAGGTTGACAGCGTCACAACAGGCATGGAGGCAGAAGTGGAACGGCCCCAGGGCGTTGTGGCGACGGCGAGACTGCAGGAGATACAAGATTCACCGACACCAGAGGCTGAGGTGAGGGCCCGCAAACAACGCTCGCCAAAGCGCCGCAAGAAGCGCCGACTAAACTCTTCGGAGACGCTATCTTCTCTTCTTGGAAGCCCAGAGGAGACTAACACTATGGACCTGTCTGACTTGGAACCACAAGCTTCCGATGTCGCAGACCATATGAATTCGGACAGTGAAAAGATGTCATGTCGCTCAGACGACGCACCCACTCAGGGGCCTGCTACCCCTTCTGCGGTGGAGTCTAAAGCTTCGAAAGAACAACAGCTGTCACTCATCAATGCTGCACAGGAAAATTTGGAGCACCACAATGATATCAGCTGGTATGAGCAGGACGATGAAATCACCGATGCGGACCATTCTACTGGTGGGGACTCGCATCCGTCTGCATCCCAAGAAACCAAATACCGCAGGGACACGTCCGTCGGGCGACCCTTTGCGGATGTGCAAAGGGACTGTCGATACGGTGCCACTTTGTCATTTTAACATCATGTGGAGATGACAGCTACTCGACCCCAGGCATACAGAATAGGGACAGTGAATGTAAATACCATTAGATCGCCCGTTAAACAGCAGTTGTTTAGGGACATGATATACGCGTCGGATGTGGATATACTGATGGTGCAGGAACTCTACATTCCTGAGTTCCAGGAAGTCCATGGCTACATCTCCTACACCTCGCCGCACTCGAACAACGACAGTGGAACGGCGATATTGGTCCGGGACGGGATTCCGGTTCGCGACCTGGCTTATCTACCTTCGGCACGAGGACTGGCGATAACTGTTAATGGAATTCGCATTCTCAATGTTTATGCCCCTTCCGGCACCGACAACAGACGGGCGCGTGCGAGATATTATTCGGAAGAGATTGTGCCCTTATTTACCGGCAGATTCGATCATTTCATTATAGGTGGTGACTTCAATTGTGTTTTAGCCCAAAAAGACCAGACTCCACATTACAATACCTCTCGTGAATTGCATGTGCTATGCCGGGATCTGGAGTTAAGCGACACCTGGGACATGATTCATAGGAACCGTGAGGGATATACTTTTTATACCAGTCACTCAGCGAGCAGACTCGATCGAATATATGTTTCGGTTGGCCTACAGGATAAGGTGATCGATGCGGAATGATGGCCTGCGCCATTTACTGATCATCTGGCTTACATTTGTACCATATCACTCTCTAGGCAAAGTGTGTGGAGAAGCCGCGGGACATGGAAGCTCAATTCGTCACTTTTGGCAGACACCGAATGTCGTCAGAGAGTCGAGGAGGTATGGGCCACATGTCAACGCCGTCTACCAACATATACCTCCGTGCTTCAATTGTGGCTCGAGTGTACTAAGCCGGCAATAAGAAGAGCGCTCATACAGTATGGTCGGGATAAGACGAGATGGCAAAGAGACACTCTTGATTATTATTACACCATGCTTCGTGAGCTGTCCTTCCAGGTGCCGTCTCCAGAACATCAAGCGGAAGTTCATCGTGTCAAAGCACAAATCCTATCGATCACGCGACGACGACTGGGTGGCATCCCAATACGGGCACGATGTCTCGACACCATCACTGGGGAACGTACCTCGATGCACCATGTGTCGCGGGAACATAAACGTTACTGCCGGTCATTGGTAACAGTGTTCCACGGTTTAGATGGCCGTCAACTGACAACACAACAGGACATTGCAAATGAATTTTTAGAGCATTTCCGCCACCTCTATGCCGGTACACCGACGGACCGTCTCGTGGGGGAAGAGATACTGCAACATCTGCAAACGACACTGACAGAGACGGATAAGGCAGCGCTTATGGAGCCACTCACAGAAGACGATATAAAGGTGGCACTCAAAAAAGTAGCGGCCCGTAAATCACCAGGGCCAGATGGGATTACGCTAGAGTTTTATCGCGAATTCGTGGACATGATGATGCCACAGTTGGTGTCGATGTACAATGAGGCGATGCGTCCGGACATGCGCCTACCGTTGGATTTTGTAACGGGCTTTCTTCTTCCCATCCCGAAGATGGCGGGGAGTCGCAATGTTAATCAATATCGGCCTCTCACTATGCTAAACACCGATTATAAAATCTTTGCAAGACTACTAGCGTCTCATCTCAAGCTGGCGATATCCAGGACAATATCCCCTGATCAGGCTTGCCTAGGGGTGCGAAGCAACATCTCCTCGGCGTTAAGTGAATACCGTGACGTTATCGCCCTTGCGGAAACGTGTAAAATGCGAGCAGCGATGATATCTGTGGACTTCGATCGTGCGTTCGATAGGATAAACCATGACTTCTTGGCGTCAGTCATGAGCCGAATGGCGATTCCACCTGTTTTCATCTCCATCGTTATGAGGCTAATACGAGGGGCTACATCGAAGGTGATTGTAAACGGCCGGGAAGCGGGCTCGATTCCCATTAACAGCTCAGTCCGACAAGGGTGCCCACTCTCCATGATGCTGTTTGCGGTAGCGCTTGAGCCGCTGATGTGTGTTATGAGGCGCTCACTTACTGGGATAGTGGTTAATGAGAACTCTTTCGTTTGCCGCGCATATGCAGACGACATGATCCTCCTTGTCAGATCAGGACATGAAGTGCGTCAGGCTGTTGAACATCTAGACTCTTACGGGACGGCGGCAGGCAGTGTCGTTAACATGACTAAATCCAAAATTATGCACATTGGACGGGGTCTGGAAGACGTATCGGGACCGTTTCAGACGGTGGAATCGCTGAGATGTCTGGGGATTACATTTACCCGTTCACTACGGCGGTCGGCGGCGGCGAGTTCTCGGCGGCTTCTGCAGAATGTTCGTCTGACGATACGCAACAACTCACTGAGAGCCTTTGACATGATCCAACGTGTGGCATACACCAACGTTCACATAGCGTAACGACTGCCCCATTTAGCGCAGATCCTACCAATACCGAAGGGTATTGCAGATCGCCTCATGGCTGCCTTTGGTTACTATGTTAGTACTGGGATGTTATTTAAGATCAAATATGATACGTTAACGCTACAGTTCCGGAAAGGTGGCCTCAACCTCACAAAGTGAGAAACAAGGCTCTGACGCTTTACATGCTAGCGATGATACGAAATTGGCAACAAAGAAGGCATACCATAACGTCAGCTCTGATAGAAGTACTTGTTCCGCCTTCGTACGAACCCCCTATTGCGATGGGCAATATTTCGCCTTCTCTTGCACACATTGCCTCATTTCTTGTTGATTACAGTTATGTTCGTCTGAAAGTACCTTTGACGAGAATACCCACGACTCGGGAGATCTATAGATGCTTTATGGATCCCCATGGTCGCAATATAATGGAATTCAAATACCCGTCGAGAACGTGGAACCACATTTGGTGTGCAGTGCATACTCCATTACTGTCAACAGCAGCGAGATCAATGTGGTATATTCTTATAAACCGTAAACTTGTGACCAGGAGTCGATTACATACAATTCATATGGTCGATTCTCCTCTTTGCACCAACTGTGGACTGTTAGCAACGGAAGAACATGGTTTAATGTGTGGCGCAGCGAGGGACGTCTGGAAGCTGACGCGTCGAATACTGGCCTTCCTTCAGCGCACTAACTACACAGAAATCACATCGGATGTACTTTTTCTACCGGACAAGACCTTTTTTCCCAAACAAAAGACATATGCGGTCAATTGGATCGCTGGACATGCGACGAAATATTTGTTTTCGTACGATATTAAGTCCGTGATGGATTATTGGATGTATTTACAAGAACAACACGAGCTCATACGGAGTCATACGAAATACAGGACTTACTTTTCCAATTTTTTAGGAAGTGTTTTTCACAATCCTCCCGATAGCTGGGGGGTCCACCCGTGACTAGGATTGTCATTTACTTTATTGCTGTTACAAGAAAAAAAAAAGAGGGCGGCCTTTGTGTTGATTTTTTTGTTTCTAAATTGTTTTTGCTGTCTCGATACTTTTCTTATCCCTAGGACAGCACAATTGTACGAATAAAGAATGTTTGTTTACCCTGCCTTCCTAAAAAAAAAAAAGTGGGGTAGCGTCTTTGATGGGAAAATAAATGAATTATCAGTTCGGTGGTTGGGGTTCGATTCCAGCTGTTTCCATCATATTTTCTTTCATTTTATTTATTTCCTACACAAGTAATAAAAAGTAAATAGATCATTAGAAAAAAGTGGTCAGCGTTACGGAATGTCAAGAAAAAAAAAAGATGGAGAGAGCGCCCTCCATGTAAGCAGAAGAGCCACAGTTCGAGTCCCTATCGGGTTAAACATTTTTCATTTGTCTCTGTTGACAGATACAATCTTAGCATGTATATCTTTACAGAATCGCATAAATCAGCTCACTACTTAAGAGACTCGCTGAATGCATTTCTTTTTCTATTATGTGACAGCCACTATCTCTTGTGCTATATAATTATCTAAGTCAGGTTCTCTTCGAAATAAAATATTGTCCTCTTTGCAGATAGCTCATGGCAGTATTCCCCTCATTTCTGTGATATCAGTGCCTTGATGTCGACCTTCGAGGCGCCTAGGTAATGCTTTTCGACTCTGATTGCTACTGTACTTCAACGGCTATCATACTACGGCTCACAGTCCGAAACGAATAATACTGTCTGCTGCGCGATTACGGGCAGCATGGTGTTCACGCCTGAGCCTCAGGACGTGCGCTAGAAGCGCACGTCGTGTGTTTCAAGCGTGTGTGTGTGTGTGTGTGTGTGTGTGTGTGTGTGTGTGTGTGTGTGTGTGTGGTGTCCCAGATATCTTGTCCACCCAAAATATCTCTGGCACAATAACAGCTATTAGAAAACGACTTTCACCGGTATCAATGTAGGGCTGGGGCCCATATGTGTTTTTTAACACAAACTTATGTTTTTTTTAAATGGACCTCCTATATCTTTTCTTCAGCAATCCATAGCATGACCAAGCACATACACAATGGCGTTGATTGCATCGCAATATTACCATTACATCGCGAGATATTAAGAAGCGAAGTTAATGCTTGAAACACCCGAAAAAAATGGTTCAAATGGCTCTGCAATGGAGTTTCCACGACACTTCTAGGATTTATGTTAGCCCAAATTCTGTAGTTGTGGGCGTTGACAGACCCTCGGAGCGTGAAATGAGCTTCGTCGGTCCACAACATGTTACTCAACCAATCGTCATCTTCCCTTTTGAAACGCCCACACTGCAAATGCCCTCCGCTTCACTAAATCGCCAGATAACAGTTCATGATGCCGATGGATTTTGTACGGATAGCATAGGAGGGTACCCCTAAGTGCCAACAAAACACTAGTGTGTCGAATGCCGGTGCGACGTGCGACTGCACGAGCGCTGACACCCCCGTGCATAGACGAGCCCGCTACAGTCTCCATTTCTTCCTGAACTGTCTCAGCAGCATTACGCCTTGTGCTCGGTCGGCCACTGCGGGGTCTATCGTCTAAACAACCCGTGGCTTCGAACTTCGAAATCATTCTCGCCACAGCTGCATTTGTCAATAGACCTTTACCCGTTCGAATCCCGTTCCTATGGCGATTGGATCGCAACGCTGAACTAGCACATTCCCTATTCTGATAATACAGCTTCACTAAAAGCGCCTTTTCAGGTAGCGTTAACATGCTGTGACTGCTAGCGCATCGGGTGCTCTCTCTCATTACAGCTCCTTTCCTAGACGATTGTCATGCGCCGACAGTGACTTTCAGGTTTGTGTTCGCATGATATCTCGTCACATGGTGACTTCAATCTACCCTCGATATGGTGGAAAAATTATACGTTTAAAGCCGGCAGCAGGCGTAAAACACCATCCCGTCATCCGAAATTGTCCTGAACGCTTTCTCAGGAAATTATTTTGAACAATTATTTCATGAGCCCACTCTAAGAGTAAATGGTTGCGAAAGCATACTCGACCTCTTAGCAACAAATAGTCCTGGACAAATAGTGAGTATCGCGATGAATACAGGAATTAGCGACCACAAGGCAGTTGCTGCTAGGCTAAATACCGTAACACCTACAACCATAAAAAAAGAAACGCAAAGCATACACATTTAAAAAAAGCTGATTAAAAATGCTCTTAACGCCTTTTTAAGAGACAGTCTTCACTCCTTCCGATCTCATCACGTAAGCTTAGAAAATTTATGGAATGATTTGAAAGAGGTAGTATCGACACTAGTTGAGAGATATATACCACATGAACTAATAGGTGATGGTGCTGTTCCACCATTGTACACAATACGGGTCAGATCGCTGTTGCAGAAGCAACAAAATGGCATGCCAAATTTAAATGAATGGAAAATCCACAATACTGGCAAAATTTTGCAGAATTTCGAAATATAGCGCGTGCTTCAAGCGATATGATTTTAATAGTTTCCCAAACGAAATTCTGTCTCGAAATCTGGCAGAAAACCCAAAGAGATTCTGGTCATACAAAATTCACACTAGTGGCAAGACGCAATCAACACCTTCACTGGCGATAACAACGGTGAAGTCACTGATGGCAGTGCAACTAAGGCAGAGTTATTAAACATGGCTTTCCGAAACTTCTTCACCAAAGAAGACGAAGAAAATATTCCTGAATTTCAATCAAGAACAATTGCCAAGATGAGAAACATAGAAGTAGATATCCTCAGTGTAACAAAGCAGCTTAAATCACTTAACAAAGGCAAAGCCTCCGCTCCAGATTATATACCAGTCAGGTTTCTCTCAGAGTTTGCTGATACATTAGCTCCATATTTAGCAATTACATACAACCGCTCGCTCACAGAAAGATCAGTAAATAAAGACTGGAAAATTGCTCAGGTCACACCAGTACCTAAAAAGGGAAGTAGGAGTAATCCTCTGAATTAAAGCCCATGTGACTAACGTCTATTTGCAGTAGGGATTTGGAACATATACTGTATTTGAACATTACAAGTACCTCAATGGAAACGATTTATTGACACATAGTGTGCATGGATTCATAAAATATCCTTCTTGTGAAACAAAACTAACTCTTTATATTCTTGAAGTTATGAGTGCTATCGCCAGGGGATGTCAAATTAGTTCCATATTTTTAGATTTCCAGAAGGCTTGAGTATCGCCTCCGTTGTGCGACTGAATTGGTGATTTCCTGTCAGAAAGGTCACAGTTTGTAATAATAGACGGAAAGCCATGTACTAAAACAAAAGTAATATCTCGCGTTCCCCAAGGAAGTGTTATGGCCCTCTGTTATTCCTGATCTATACTAGCGACATAGGAGATAATCTGAGTAGCCGTCTTAGAATGTTTGCAGATGATGGTGTCATTTACCGTCTTCTAAAGTCATCAGATGACCAAAACGAATGTCCGCCCCGATAGCTGAATGGTCAGCGTGATGGGCTACCGTCCTAAGTTCACGGGTCGGGGATTTTCTCCGCTCAGGGACTGAGTGTTGTGTTGTCTTCATCATCATTTCATACCCATCCGGCGAGCAGGTTGCCCAATGTGGCGTCGAACTGCGCCAAGGTGGCCGGACCTGCCCCGCAAGGGGCCTCCCAGTCAGTGACGCCGAACGCTCATTTCCATTTCCAAAACGAATTGCAAAATGATTTAGATAAGATATCTGTATGCAGGGAAAAGTGGCAATCGGCCCAGAATAAAGAAAAGTGTGAAGTTATGCACATGAGTACTAAAAGAAACCCGTTAGATTTCGATTACGCGGTAAGTCACACAAATCAGAAGATTGTAAATTTTAATAAATACTTAGGGATTACAGTTTCAAATAACCTAAATTCGAATTATCACTTTGAGAATGTTGCGGGTAGAGAAACCAAAGACTGCGATTTATTTGCTGAACACATAGAAGGTGCAACAGGTCTACTAAAGAAAGTGCTGACACCATGCTCTTCCGCACTATTTTCGAGCACTGGTATGCGGTGTGGGATCTGCGAGTAGGGGGATATGGTAGGTGTGGCAACAAAGCACTAATATCCAAGACAGCAGCGAGGATGTAATCCAAGATCACAGGCTGTAGTCTTGGACAACAGCGAATGATGTCATCCAAGATGGCGGCCGTGACGTCAGCTGATGACGCAAGTACCGTTACCCAAGATGACGTCTTTTGGCGGGAAAGTGCCACGCCCCCCTGCGACACCCGCCTGGTGTGAAGTTCAAATTCGATCAGGACAATGCAACACACCATGGCTACCTCCATTAACCTACAAAAATGGTGTGAACAAAGGCCGCTTGGGCTAACCCCACAAGCCTAAGTCACCTGACTGCCACCTCTCCCTAGTAACTGGTGGAATAGGACTTGGCCTGTGCTGGACATGTCTTCATTTTTCAGTCAATTAGAGGCAGTACCACCATCAACTGTGTTCGCCATGTTGTCCAAAGTCTAACTGACCTAGTACACAGTACCGTCACCAGAGGGGGCTGTCATCCCTTCCATGCTGTAATATAATATGATGAAGATGATCACAACAATTAAATAATTCAATGGACAAACATCAAGCGCTCATAAAAAACGCTTTAGAAGTATAGTCCATCACAACATTCAGAGGCTCCAACATGTGCACACATTGAAGCCGCCTTCAGCCACCTCCATTACCGAGCAATGCACAGGTATCTCTTTTGGTTCTGAAAGCATAAGATGGCATCATCGATTTCATACATGACATCTGATTAATTCCTATCGAAAATTTGTGTTCACCTAGGTACCATTGCTGACATGATGTTGCATAGCTGGTGTGTGGGTCCAGTGCTGATAGGTGTGTGCATAGCAGTTAAAAGGTTCGCGTTGTTATACTGATGTCATAGGGAGCACTGTAGAAATATGTTCTACTGCAGTCCTACCTGGACAGCCCGTTTGTCACTTAATGTACCCACTAAACTCCTGCGGGTGTGGGAGCACTGTCCGCCATTGTTTTCTACAAATGAGGCTGTCATTCGCAAAAGCCTTTTTTTTTTCTTTTTACAGATGGCCATATTGGACTGATAGTTATACCCTGCAAAAGCGACTTACATATCATCAAATACGGAAAGACTCTTACTCAATTCACTGCTCTGCCACTGAGGATGGGAGCGAAGACCAGACAGGAGCGAAGACGTATTTGCACAGCGACTCACCCTCGTAGACACTAATGAAATCTGTTCCATTGCTACCCAGAATAGCACAGACTGCTTTCTCTTCCTCGCAATCCTAATGGGACCTTCGAGCTGCATGTAACCTTTCACACATACTTACCTGCCCAGCTTGGCTGATGCAGTGCCACAAAATGCGCATGCATAGCTACGTACCAAGGCAAGTGCATCTAAAAAGATTCTCAATTTTATACTGATGTCACATGGCTATGTAAAATAAGAACCAAGTCGACCTCTCGGAAATTATATAGTGTTCCAGAAACAATTAATGCTCGCTTTTGTAGGAGTTTTTGTGATGTCTCAGCTTGTATGCATGGAAATTCTTGCCCTAACAGAAACTTTTTACGAAAATAAAGTAGAATAACGTCGAATGCATTCTTCCTCACGGTCCTAACATGGCACCCCATTCATCATGTGCTACCCTTCCTGCTTTTAACATACACAAATGTTCTCACAGCTATGAACAGACTCCTATATCCCAGCACAAAGGATGTCTTGTGAATGGTTCTTATCGAATTTACCTGCTAAATTACTGAGGCCGCCTGTGTGGAAGCACTGTCTGCTTTTTCTTTTTCTTTGTGCTGACAACATTTTCAATGGCAAAACACTATTTTACACAGATCACCATATTGCACCATCAATGAAACCTTGCAAAGTGCTCTACATATCATCAAATACAGAAAGACTCATACTCAATTACACTGCTCTCCCACTGAGTACAGGAGATTGAATATTAGAGCACGAAACCGATCTCCAACCCAGCAATATATATGACTGAGTACCATGTCTATGTGGTAAACATGCAATTTGTATACTGCACCATTCAAAATCACCCATTTACATCATTCAGACATATACCACGAATATAGACAGCATAAGCACCTGCACCGCAGGTATACTCAATGCAATAGATGTTTTCTTCTAGGTCGGGTGGCCATCCACTCCCAAGAAGTGACCAGAGCACCCTCAGTGGATCGAAGTCACTCTCAGAACTGTTGTGCAAAGATGTGCTCTTTTCCCCCTGGGCACAAATGCGTTACTGTTTCTGGTATGGACCTGCTACCTTGCTTGCTTTTCTATACACATCTTCAGACTCTGGGGCTACGAGAACGTACGTAATTTCACATGGTTTACTAGAATATCATACCATTTTCATGGTACTTCTCAATATCAAGCACTTTGCAATATCGCTTGCATAGCAGTATCGCTTGCATAACATAATTCCCGAGATACAGACTGGAAATCATTTCTCTAGAAACCCTGAACTACAGCTAGGTGTCGTGTGCTGTAAATCATAGAGTAACTAAAAACTTATCCAGTCTGCGAAGACCTATACACGAAAATCAGTGTTGCTGGTGTAACAGATTCTTAATCATCCTTTTAATTTGCAAAGTCAAAAAAGGTGTTTCTCATATCTAGAGTGCTGTAGATGTGTCTTCCACCTGCTGGATGCACACACCACAATCGATCTTCTCTCAACTAAATAAAAAAGTCAAATGTGAAGAAGAGTCAAGAGAACAACTGACATAGGAGGGAATTATGGCTCATCACAAACACATGACCATATTGAATCTTGTCAAATTTCAACACTATCACGATAGCTGTCCAATACATACTAAGTATCAGTTCACTATTGGCCGTCTACATGACTATACAGTTAAGTCAACTACATTCCTGCATTGCAGCAGCCCTGTCCATTTGGATGGTCCCTGCCGTTAGTGGTAAACGTAAATATTTCCCAACACATGCCACACATAGACAGAATTTCCTATGAAATCGATCACATATATACTTGATCACTATACTTACAATTAAATTTTAGGGTCGCAGTTTCAATTGAATGACATTCGACAGTGAGCGAAGTATTGGAAATACACACTGCTGATGGCTATGACTCTGGAAATAGAAATATCTGTACCATTGTTATGACTTAACATTCACCTCCCTTTGCCATCACAGTATTCCACGTCAAATACCTACCTTCCTTACGACTGGACATTGTCATATCCTTTTACACATGTCTGAACACAACCACATACCTTAAAAGCCTGATGCTCAAGGCGAACCTATTACACATCCCCTACTACTGAATGACACTTCGTCAATAACTGATCGCCAGCAATACGATATAATGATGACTGAAAATCAACCATGTGTGGACTTGTCTAATAAGTTTTCTTGTGATTCGTACCACTGTGTCCTAGAAAGTGAGAAGTAATCGTCTTAGAAACTGCAAGACGTTAAGAAACACAACCATTTTACCATCAGAAGTGGTCTTGGTTCTACACATGCATACAAGTAACCATGTTGAAAGCTACACCCACTTTATAAATAGAGGCACGACATTACCTCTGAATCTGGTGGTTTTCTGTCCGCATGAAAGTCGTAACTATGAATATAGGCCGTGGTAGCTAGAGTATGTAGAATCAGACCAACTGTGTGCTTATATGTCGCTGACAGTGCAATCTCATAATAAAATTACCCAATTTAGAAAGTAATTTGGATAAGGAACATGGTGTGAAACTGGTATTTGCGAGATATTTCCCCAGTATTTGTGACGCATTCAGTCTCAATGCCATGTCAGAGGTTCAGTGATATATCAACTGCACTATAGGCGATATTTGATTGAGAAAGATCACAACAGCGGATGGTATGATGATATAGGTCGTAGCTTTTCAAGTCTCTAGTGCTACGCTATCAGCTAGAAAATTGAAATCCACGCCTCTCATTCAAGCACATACATGTGTTTCATCCTATGGATAAGTCCTTTATTGATTACAGCCACAGTGAATAAAATTTCTGGCACTCTCATATCTTCAAACGAGTGAAATATCTAGTGCAGTAAGAATACCTGCGGTGCATGTGCTTATGCAGCCGCGATATATATACTAATGATGTAAAGGGGAGATTTTGAATGGTTTAGGATACGAATGGCATGTTTACTACATCGACACAGCACATGGTGAAATATTGCTGGGTTGGATATCAGTTTCATGATCTAATATTCAAGGTCCTGTCCTCACTGGAAGAACAGTGTCATTGCGTCAGAGTCTTTCCATAGATGACGATATGTAGTGCATTTTCCAAGGTTTCATTGATACTACAATGTGAAGATCTGTGTAAAATAGCTTTTTGCCATTGAAAGTCTTGTTTGCGGAAAGAAAGAAAAAAGGTGTACAGTGCTTCCACACTGGCGGTGTCAGTAATTCGGCTGGTAAATTCGAAAAGAGCCATTCACAAGATATCCTTTGTGCTGGGATATAGGAGTCTGTAGATAGTGGTGAGAACGTTTGTGTATGATGAAAGCAGAAAGGGTAACATGTGAGGGATTGGGTGCCATGTTAGGACTGTGAGGAAGAATTCATTCTACATCACTCAGTCCTATTTTCGTGAACAGTTTCTGTTAGGGCAAGAATTTCCATGCACACAATCTGAGAAACACGATATCACAGTTCATCAAGAGTAGTGACTGGCGTATTGTGACGAGCCAGTTGCTCGGCCACCATTGATCAGACTTTTTCAATTGGTGAGAGACATGGAGAATGTGCTGGCCAGGGCAGCAGTTGAACATTTTCTGTATCCAGAAAGGACCATACAGGACCTACGACTTGCGGTCGTGTATTATCCTGCTGAAATGTTTTTTAAGGGAAGAGCCACAGATTGTAACACATCTGAAATGTAACGTCCACTGTTGAAAGTGCCGTCAATGCGGACAAGAGGTGACCGAGACGTGTAACCAATGGCACCCCTTACCATCACCCTGGGTGATACGCCAGTATGGCGATGACGAATACACGCTTCTAATGTACGTTCAACGCCATGTCGCCAAACATTGATGCGACATATCATGGTGTTGTAAAGAGATTCTGGATTCATCCGAAAAAATGACGTTTTGCCATTCGTGCAGCCAGGTTCATCGTTGAGTACACCATCTCAGGCACTCCTGTCTGTGATGCAGCGTCAAAGGTAACCATTGTCATGGTCTGCGAGCTGATAGTCCATGCTGCTGGAAACGTCGTCTAACTGTTTGTGCAGATGGTTCTTGTCTTGCAAACGTCCACATCTGTTGACTCCGCGATCGAGACGTGGCTGCACGATCCGTTACAGCTATGCCGATAAGATGCCTGTCATCTCGACGGCTGGTGTTACGTGGCCATTGGGATCCAGCACGGCGTTCGGTATTACCCTCCTGAACCCACCGATTCCATATTCTGCTAACAGTCATTGGATCTCGACCAACGCGAGCAGAAATGTCGCGATACGAGAAACCGCAATATCGATAACTACAATCCGATCTTTCTCAAAGTTGGAAACGTGATGGTACGCATTTCTCCTCCTTTCACGAGGCATCACAACAACGTTTCACCACGCAACGCCAGTCAACTGCTGTTTGTGTTTGAGAAATTGGTTGGAAACTTTCCTCATGTCAGCACGTTGTAGGTGTCGCAACAGGTGCCAACCTTGTGTGAACGCTCTGAAAAGCTAATCATTTGCATATCACAGCATCTTCTTCCTGTCAATTAAAATTGGCGTCTGTAGCACATCATTTTCGTGGTGTAGCAATTTTAATTGCCAGTCGTGTAATTACATAGCCATGTGACATCAGTATAAAATTGAGAACGTTTTTAGATGCCCTTTCCTTGGTACGTAGCTATGCACGTATATTTTGTGACAATGCATCAGCCAAGCTGGGCAGGTAAGTACGTGTGCACGGCTAGACGCAGCTCGAATGTCCCATTAGGATCGCGAGGAATAGGAAGCAGCCTGTGCTATTCCAGGAATCAATGGAACAGATTTCAGCAGCGTCTACAAGAGTGAGTCGCTGTGCAAATGGGTCTCCGCTTCTGTCCCATCTTTGCACCCATCCTGAATGGCAGAGCAGTGTAATTAAGTAAGAGGCTTTATTTGACGATATGTAGGGCTCTTTTGCAGGGTTTAATTGTCAGTGCAGTATGGCGATCTGTAAAAAAGAAAAATGCTTTTCTGCCGATGAAAGTCTCGTGTGCAGGAAGCAATGCTTGTGGAACCCGCATGGACACCTGTGCATGACTTGGCAGCAGTGGTGGCTTGCAGTCTCAGCGACACGTCAGCATATTAGAGTCTCTGATACGTCGTGATTGTCTATAGTTCGAATGCATTTTGAATGTGCACTAATTGTTTGTACAGTACAATATTATCGTCTGTTTAAGTTTTGTGAGCGTGTTAGCAGAACGTTATATATGCAATAATTAGGTAATTTACGAGTTGATTTCGTGTCTGTACATCAGTGTATCGCGATATTTTGATAATTTACAAGTAGTTCGTGTGCTGTTTATTGCATTATTGTGAATGTTTAGAATTAATGAGGGTGTCTGCAGAGCGTTTAACATGTGTTATTTCGGTAATTTACGAGCAATTTGCGGGTTTGCGGGTAGTTTGAGAATTGGGACCCCAAGCAGTCAGTGTTTGTGTTTTCTATTAGTGTAATAAATAGACTACATGAAACTCATCCCTAAATAAATTCTTCCAAAAATGTATAAAGTACATTCCTTCCTCTCTCCAGCAGCCCAGCACAGGTTGAGTAATTTTCTCGCCATTTCCCCGCTCTAGACCGCCATCTTATATTCGTCATGGAAGGGTCAACAGCATCCACTGGTGGCGGTACTGTGTGCTTGGTCAGTTGGATTCCGGATGTAATGCAAAACACTGAAAATAAAGAATTGTCCAGCACAGGCCAACGTCATGTCCTGCTTCCAAGGAAGAGATGGTTATCGGGTGACAGGTTAGTGGAGGTAGCCCAAGTGCCCATTTTCCCGCCATTTTATTAGGTTAGAAGAGGTAGCCATGCTATGTTGCCTTGTCCTGATGGAATCTGAACTTCCTGCCAGGGGAGCTTGACAAGGGTAGTGGCACTTTCCCAGCAAAAGACGCCATCCTGCGTAACGGTGCTTGCATTATCAGCTGACATCACAACCGACATCTTGGATGACGCCATTGCCGCCATCTTCGATAACGGTACTTCGGGGCCACACCCTCCTTGTCACTCCAGTTCCGCATCAGGTGGGACTGACGGATGACATCGTAAAAGTACAAAGAAGGGCAGCTCGTTTTGTATTATCGAGAAATAATGGAGATAGTGTCACAGACATGATACGTGAATAGGGATGGTAATCATTAAAACAAAGGGGTTTTCGTTGCGAGTGGATATTCTCATGAAATTTCAATCACCAGTTTTCTCCTCTGATTGCGAAAACATTCAGTTGGCACCCACCTACTAAGGGAGAAATGGGCATCACGATACAGTGAGAGAAATCAGGGCTCGCACAGAAAAAATTAAGTACTCGTTTTTCCATAGCGCCGTTCGAGAGTGGAACGGTAGAGCGACAGCTCGAACGTGGTTCATCGAACCCTCCTCTGCCACGCACTTCATTGTGAATAGTAGAGTAATCACATGGATGTAGATGTAGACGTGGGTTCTTTTTGGGCTCACTGCTTTCCTAATTTATAGAAACTTCGCAACCTGGTTCAAGTGATTTTTTATTAAGAGTGGTCTTGTCAGCATTTCTGTGTTTCATCCACTAGCCCGCCTGCTCTTACCAAGAGACATGTTACCACAGTGCAGTGATCCTCCTAAGCTATGAGCGCACCCCTTCCCCCTTTTCATGTCCACACTGCTAAGTTTTCGCTCCTGAACTACTTTCACACGGTCCTGTGTTATATATATCGAGGGGGAGGGGGCTTTCTCACATCATTTACGTGCATTCTCTTATATTTATCATTAATGAAACTGGACAGCCATGATTCCGAAATATCGATGATGCAGCACCAGCCTTCAACCAATCCAAGTATTCACTGCAATCAGCATGCAGCTTAGCACGGCAGAACCAGTACGTATAGTGATCCACACAAACTATAAACCTGCAGACCAGCCCGCTTCGTTTAAATTAAAATCAGTTCCGGAGATTGCGAATTAGATGGCAGCGCAGTCATACAGTGGGTCCAGAATTAAATCCGCGTTGCAAGCCGAACTCATCGTAACAACTGACAAATGACCTGGCTGACGACCGCTAAAAGTTTTAATGGCAAACTGTAATATGCAGCGGCATTACTGCCAGCAAAATTACTTGTTTTATTTCAGAGCCCCCATTTTAATGCAACACTGAGCATAATTTGATATCAGTTTTAAATCATAAATTAACATTCGTTGAAGTGCTCCCCTCCACTAATGTTGGGGCAGTGACAGAAAGATACATCGACGAGATCTTTGAACGCAGCGCAGCGCAATGTTTTGCATCTGTCCGTTCGCAACTGCAATTAACTAATGCAAACAATCAAAATCGTTTTGCGACATTTAGACAGGAACGTACAACGTTGAAGTGAAGGTAGACCAAATGTGGATGAGAAAGGTTTCTTATGTTTAGTATAAATAGTAGCCATAAAGTTTTAATTACGATCTAAAATAGTCACATAATTCATTTTGAACAGTAGATCACATACAGTGATGAGAGGTACCGAACTGTATACATTTTATAAATACTTCGTATAAAGGGTATAAGTGCAAATATTTCTGTTGGTGACTGTAACTGTGTACTGAACAGCGGTACCTCAATATATGTGCCACTTGCTGACTAATAATTGTACCTATTTCAAGTCGAATGTTTTTAAGTTGGGCAGAACCTCAAAGTACATGTGGCAAGAGCAAGCCATTGATGCTTATTTTTCCCTGGGCAGCAGGTCAGGTGTTCAACTGTAGACGCGTGGAAGAGAAACGGGTTATCTATACTGACAAGTGTATTGCATTTAGTGGTGCAGTTACAACGACACAGAAAATGTCAGGTTTGAGTCTGTGATATGTTTGTTGGAAGACTGTTTGACGCAGGGAAAAAAACAAACAACACACTCATGTATGTACATATTATAATACCAAATATAAAAATATGTACCCATTACGCCCTGTATTTATTGTAACAATCTCAGTTACGAATAGTCACATAGGTAACTAATTTCGAGTGAGGAATTAAGCTAAAAATTAAGACTTTTCACAACTCATGATTAATCATATCTGACGATGATCATTAAAGGTGATTGAAAGTATTTATCAAATGTAACTATTTCCAACTGTTGCTATGAATATTTTTTATATCGTCAAATAAAGCCTCTTACTTAATTACACTGCTCTGCCATTCAGGATGGGTGCAAAGATGGGACAGAAGCGGAGACCCATTTGCACAGCGACTCACTCTTGTAGACGCTGCTGAAATCTGTTCCATTGATTCCCGGAATAGCACAGGCTGCTTCCTATTCCTCGCGATCCTAATGGGACATTCGAGCTGCGTCTAGCCGTGCACACGTACTTACCTGCCCAGCTTGGCTGATGCATTGTCACAAAATATACGTGCATAGCTACGTACCAAGGAAAGGGCATCTAAAAACGTTCTCAATTTTATACTGATGTCACATGGCTATGTAATTACACGACTGGCAATTAAAATTGCTTCACCACGAAAATGATGTGCTACAGACGCCAATTTTAATTGACAGGAAGAAGATGCTGTGATATGCAAATGATTAGCTTAATTTGTGTTTGCAATTTCTTGCTGCAGTCCCGGTACACACTGAAATCAAGACGCCACATTAACGTAGACCGCTACAAGTAGAGCCAAAATAAAATGGTGTGGCAGCGCAATACAGGCAGCAGCGGAAATGTTGAGGGATGTCAGAACAATCCATTTGACATCTTCGGCCGCCTAATCACTATGGCCAAGTGGTGCGTATTTCACTACTTTCCCGAGACAAGGGATCAAAGGTGACAGTGTAAAACATAGTTTCTGCAACAACAAGGAAGGCCAAGACCAAACTGTCATCAACCGAGGTGATACATGGTAATTTTTGGGACTGCCATGGTGTTGTGCAAACAGTTTGTTTTCGTAAGAGGCGAAACGAACACAAACATACTGCCGAAATATCCTGATGAAATTAATGGTGGCTGTCAAGACGAAACGTTGCGTGAAGCTGTCAAAAGGAATTATTTGTTCCATGATAACGCAGCATTTCATTCTGCACGGGACACAGTACATATTCTGCTGCTTTAGGCTGTCAAACGTTAGCTCATCCTCTCATTCTCCTACTATGGTACACGGTGGCTACTTCTTCTTTTCCCGAGTGAATAAATCATTGCTTGGTAAACGTTTCCTGAATGACAACGAGATGATTTTAGAGGTGGAACGTTTCGCGAACAACCAAAATACAGACTTCTAGAGCCAAGATCTCTGCCTACTCATCCATCAAAGGAGAAAATCAAGTAGCATCGGTGAATGAAGATACAGAGAAGAATTTAATAGATTTTTCTAAATGATAATTATTACTTTGTAATTACTTTTCGTAAAGGGAAGCATTCTGATACATATTGTACAATAGCTGGGCTTGTCTCTGAATATTCTGGCTTAACAGCTACATATGCACTCTAGGACAAAAAAAAAGAACACCACGAAGGAATTAAGTTAATGGAACGAAAATCAGTAGACGTGAATTACACGTACAGACAAACAAATTGGTACAGAAAAATTGCTTGAGTTGTTCACGAGAAAGAGCTTCGCAAGTTGAGTAAGTGAATAAAGCATTGATCCTCGTCTCATCTTTATGCAAGCAATTATTCGGCTTGGCATTGATTAAGAGTGTTGGTGGATGTACTCCTGAGGAATATCGTGCCAAATTCTGTTCAGTTGTCGATCTTACATCGTCAAAATACCGAGTGGTGGGAGAGTTTGGCCTGTAATGCAAAAAGAAGAAAAAAACCACGCACATTCTGAAATCGGAAGAGGTACGGAGACCTTTCTGGCAAACACGAAAACAATCAGTAGAAATTCTCGTCGTTTGTGGACGGGCATTGTCTTGCTAAAATCTAAGCTCAGGATAATTCGTCACGAAGAATAACAAGACGGGGCGTAGAATGTCAACGACGTACTGTTGTGCTATAAGGATGCAGCGAGTGTCAACCACAGGGGTCCGGCAGTGAAAAAATAGCAATCCAGACCATCACAACTGGTACATGAAATGTATTCGTTGTTGAGAATATGAATAACCATCAGCTGTATAATGGAATGGCAGCAGTGAAAATTGGTTCCGGACATGCATGTATGCATGGAACATTGCACCGTAGTTCGGAATAACACAGCCATTGCAGTATCGTATGACTGTTAGTTATCGTGCCACATGACGGGTGGCCGTAAGGTTGGTATCCCGCTGCTCTTATGGGCTCAGATCCAAGCGGGCGTCATCACAGAAGACAACTCTGCTCCAGTCAGTTACGTTCCAGGCCGAATACGTGGGTTAATAACTTGACTGTCGCACGTCATAGGGCCTACAACCAGGAGTGATGCTGTGAGGTGCCATTTCTTTTCATAGGAGGACCCCTTTGATTGTCGTCCGTGGTACCCTTACACCACAGCAGTACTTCTAGGATATTCTACGCCACGTTTCGTCTGCTTTCATGTCAAGTCATCTGAGCTTACATTTCAGCAAGATAATGCCTGCCCCCATAGGGTGAGAATTTGTACTGGTTATCTTAGAATATAGATTAAGGAAAGGCAAACCTAACTTTCTAGCAGTTCTAGACTTAGAGAAATCTTTTGACAATGTTGACTGGAATACTCTCTTTCAAATTCTGAAGGTGGTGGGAGAAATTTACAGGGAGCGAAAGGCTATTTACGATTTGTACAGAAACCAGGTTTCAGTTACAAGAGTTGAGGGACATGAAAGGGAAGCAGTGGTTGGGAAGCGAGTGAGACGGGGTTGTAACCTATCCCCGATGTTATTCAAGCTGTATATTGAGCAAGCAGTAAACGAAACAAAAGAAAGATTCAGAGTAGGAATTAAAATACATTGAGAACAAATAAAAATTTTGAGGTTCGCGGATGACATTGTAATTCTGTCATAGAGAGCAAAGGACCTGGAAGAGCAGTTGAACGAAATGAAAAGTGTCTTGAAAGGAGGATATAAGATGAACATCAACAAAACCAAAACGAGGATAATGGAATTTAGTCGACTTAAATCGGGTGATGCTGAGGAAATTAGATTAGGAAATGAGACACTTAAAGTAGTAAATGTGTTTTGCTATTTAGGTAGCAAAATAACTGATGATGGTCGAAGTATAGAGGATATAACATGTAGACTGGCAATGGCAAGGAAAGCGTTTCTGGAGAAGAGAAATTTGTTAATATCGAGTGTAGATTTTAATGTCACGAAGTCGTTTCTAAAAGTGTTTGTGTAGAGTGTAGCCATGTATGGAAGTGAAACATGGACGATTAATAGTTTAGACAAGAAGAGAATAGAAGCTTTCGAAATGTGGTGCTACAGAAGAATGGTGAAGATTAGATGGGTAGACCACTATGAGGTATTGAATAGAATTGGGGAGAAGAGAAATTTGTGGCACAACTTGACGAGACGAAGGGATCGGTGGGCAGGACATGCTCTGAGGCATCAAGGAATTACCAATTTAGTATTGAAGGGCAGCGTGGAGGGTAAAAATCGTAGAGGGAGACCAAGAGATGAATACACTAAGCAGATTCAGAAGGATGTAGGTTGCAGTAGGTACTGGGAGATGAAGAAGCTTGCACAGGATGGAGTAGCATGGGGAGCTTCATCAAACCAATCCTTGGAGTGAAAACCACAACAACAACATCTTCCTGCTTGGCAAAAACTACCGTGGCCAGCACGTTTGCGGCATACCCACCTATAGAGAACGTTTGGAGCATTATGGGCAGGGCCCTACAGTGATCTCGGCATTTTGACGATCTAATGCGTCATTTGCACAGAATTTGGCACGGTGTTCCTTAGGAGGACAACCAGCAACTCCACGAATGAATGCTAAGCCATATAACAGCTGGCACAAGCGTCGGAGGTGGAAAAAAATGGTTCAAATGGCTCTGAGCACTATGGGACTCAACTGCTGTGGTCATTAGTCCCCTAGAACTTAGAACTACTTAAACCTATCTAACCTAAGGACATCACACACATCCATGCCCGAGGCAGGATTCGAACCTGCGACCGTAGCAGTCGCACGGTTCCGGACTGCGCGCCTAGAACCGCGAGACCACCGCGGCCGGCGTCGGAGGTGGATCAACTTGTTACTGACTTGCTCAATTTGTGAAGCTGTTTCTGTATAATAAATCACCCAGTGTTTTTGATATTATAATAATTTATTTGCCTGTACATACACATCACAACAGCCAAGGTAATACCGCTAGCTCGATGAAAGTTCCATACCGAAGGACGGGATAAGTGTACAGGTCGCAAAAGTACAGGGAACAAAGAAATATAAGCAATCTGCAAAATCTTACACCCATCTTGTTAACACTTTTCACACAGGACTCTAATCCAGTTACCTCATGAATAACCTCTCAGGTAAGGGACTGTATTCGCGTTTTCGTGTCAGAATCGTAACAGTACGTACTAACTTATCGGACCCTTCTAGAGAATCCGAAGCTATATCTAGCTCTCCCCAAAGAAGAAAAGTAGCCTGCAAGCTTTTCTTTATCTGATAACTGAGTTAGGAAACTCACTAAGGACTTTTCATAGATTTCTTGTTGATAATGTAATCATTTATCAGTGAGTAAAGTCAATACAAGATAAAATCGATATCAAAATTGTACGGAAAGTGAAAACTCACCCCGAACAACAAAAGGTGTGAGTACTAGGAAAATTCCTGTGAATTTCTGCACGATAAATGGCACAAATTTAGACATCGACAATTTATCTTAATGTATAGGAATTACTAGGAACAACTGAAACTGTAATGACCCTCCAAAATAAATTGCAGGAAAGGATAACGAAATACTTTGCTTTATTGGAGAAAAATTTGTAAGGAGCTACAAACCCAACAAAGAAACTACCTGCACTACACTCGTCCATTCTATTCTAGAGTAGTGCTCTTTAGTATGGGATTTTTATCACACAGAATTAGCACAAAAAAATCATATTATGGCGTCCTTTTTTTTCATAAGACACCGGAAACGGCGTCATGTATTTGATAAGAGAGTCGGTATGGCAGTCATTAAAACCAAGCTTTGAGCTAACATAGTAGGCTCCGACCTCACACCACTTATAAATTATCTGGGTTACGGAAAGACCGAGCCATCCTCTCTAAGCCAGAGTAAAGCCCTCTTCCACTGATTACCAGAGATTGCTTCTTGCGTGTTTAAGCGACACGGAGTGTTCGTGAATTATATGTCGCATTGTGGCAGCAAAAAGTATAGAAGGATTCAAAGACTTTACTATAGTAAGCAGGCTGAAATGGATATAAGTTGCGGTAACTGTCAAGAGAAGCGGCTTGAAGAGTACAGTCTAGGATGGAGAGCTGCATCAGACAAGTTTCTGGACTGAAGACAATGTAACTCCACTGACACTTCGGATATTTAACTTGTGACACTACAATTGACCGAGTGACACAATCTGTAACAAATTCACGGGAGAAAAATTTTTCGGCTATCGGACTTCGTTTTTTCTAGTATCGTGTCACTTTCAACAGCAATATCATTCCGCAGTCATAAATTTCAAGATATTGTCACGGCAAACCGGCAAACTTTCATCTCATTCTCCGTGAGCTCTCCGTTCCTGTAAGAAAAACCGGCCGGTAGCAGGTCGTAAAATTTACTGCCGCAACACCCCTTCGTTGTCGTCTACGTGCTCTCAGCTATCGTCCCCCCCCCCCCCCCCCCCTTCGTAATACAGAGTTCGGCGAAGTGATGCCAGTTGTAGCTGCCGTGACGAAGTTCGCCACTAAATTCTGGGGAAGAAATCTTGAACTGGGGAAAAAATAATTAACTTACGGAAATATTTACTCACAATTTCAAATATCTTGATCTGTTCCTAAGACCCATTGTATACGACTGCGAGTTGAAGAATAATATCTCAGAATTTTTTATTTGAAAACGCGTATTTTTTTTAAAATAAAGCAAACGTTATTAACATTCTACATGTCTACACATTTGCCGCCCTCTACCCCTAGATAGTTCGGAATTGTAGCGTCGCCGCGCTGAATGGCCGCGCGGTTTGAGGCGCCATGTCAACGCGCGGACCCTTCCGCAGGAGGTTCGAATCCTCCCTTGGGCATGGGTGTGTGTGTCGTCCTTACCGTAAGTTAGTTTAAGTTAGATTAAGCAGTGTGTAAGCTTAGGGACCGACGACCTCAGCTGTTTGGTCCCATAAGACCTTACCACAAATTTCCAATCTTTTTTATTTGTTATTTGACCATGCGTGCATTCGTTATTTAATTGCTGTCTCTGACACATTAACTCATATTTTGCACCTTATTTTCTGTGTGAGGACATGTGCGCTTGTCACAGTTCTTTGGGTTTTTAATTAATTTAAACTACATATTCGATTTACCTCTACAGACTTGTTGATTAATTTGAAGTGTGCGTTCTAATTCCTGTTCGAGGCCAGATGCGTTCATAACATTCTCTGAGGCTTTTGCCATTAATTTACATCGTATGTCCAATTTATCTTCTAACCCTGGTTGGCGATTAGTTTAATGTCCATAGCTTGCTCACCGTTTAGACGCATACACATTAGTTGAAATTTTTTGACACTGGTTAAATTCAAATGTAAATCCTATTTTTCTTTTAAAAGAAAAGCTGTTGCGACTAATTATTTCAGTCTGAGTAACGTATTGATTTGGATTTTGTGAAGCATCCCAATTAAATGGTCGTGTCGGGGCTTAAACTTGTTGCCTTGAATGTGAGCTGATTTTATTCATTTTACCTGTCAGCCTTGTGTTTTGTAAAGGAACTCTGTGGTTACAATAAATTGCATTTAAAGTTATTATGTACTACGAATTATGTTCAATCCCTCTTTGCCCTGTCCTTCCACCTCCAGGGCAAATAAAAGGGCTGGCTGTGTTTCAAATGATAACAGAGTGTAGTTGTCTTCGGGAGTCGGACTAATTAAATAATTTTACAGTAATTGGATATCATTCGTAGAATGCAAACGTCTTTGGTAAATTTACATGTTGGAGCCTGTTGGTGTATTTGCACTTGTGCTCGGTGATACGGTGCCTATGGGGTCTGGCTGCCTGCTGAAGGACCAACTGAAGTACGAATTACGCATATGAAGCCAGTTGGTAAGGGGCCCGGAGGGGGCCGAGGGGGGTCGGTAGAGCTGTGCTCATGGGTGCACGGCGCGGTGGCATGACCTGTGCAGGTAACCGTGACCTAAACGTGCCTTCTGAGTGCCGCAGTTGAGCACTTCACCGCTTCTGTCTCACATTCAGAAAAGAATACTGCATTCTTAAAAGGTAGTCACTCGTCTTGCGCTCAGAGATATGGGGAACAGGAGCAGCTCGTGCACTGGTTGCATTGGGTTGGGACTTCAATCTGACAGTTATGGTTCTGCCAAAAAAGCTAGCTGTTGTTGAATTACAAGCTAAGGTAATGTAATAGCGAATGAAATTGAGCGCTTTTAATGGGTCGATAACTCAAGGCAGAGAGAAGAAGTAAGTTTTTCTTCATTAGAAATTAAGAAGGCCGCTCCTAATATGAATAAAAGGAGAGGAGGTTGTATAATATGCCGATTTTCTAAATTCCCAAACGCTCTTTGAAGCGTCCTGCGTGGGGCGAAATGTGTTTATACTGATATTTTGGAGTAGTTAATAACTTTTTGGTGATTTTTCTATGACCCTAGAGAGACAGATGCATGTTTTTAAATTCAGTAGAGAGGTTATTTTGCAGATTTAATACTATTTGTGTTGACGCTCCATAGCTGAGATGGTGACTGTTGTCTTTGCGAGCAAGGTTTCCCGCAGGAATTGCAGGAAAGTTCTCTGAGAGAGCCAGAACTAAAAGTGATTTACTTAATCAGTATTTCTTCGGGTTCAGTGCATAGGGGAGTGTTTGACCGAGTGTATAGGCAAGATATGCAAGGCAGAGCTTGCTTTTGACGTGCAGCTATCGGAAATAGAGGTTACAGCTAATATTTTACAGGGTATGAAACCAGAAGACAGTCGCGAGTTTTGTTTGTTGAGAGGTCATTTATGCATAACGACATAGAACGTCTTATCACTAGCATCGACGGCGATAAACAGACCGATCTTAAGCGAGGGCGTGAGGTGGCAACCGTCCAGTCGAGTGGCAGAATTAGCCCCGTTATAGTTTGCCGAGATCCAGTAATAAGGTCAGAGATAGTTGCTACCGTTGTGGTGGGCCCGGACACTTTGCTCTCCACAAGGGCTTTGGTCTCGACTTGCGCCCTACCGACTGCTTGTGACAGGTTAAGGGTGGTGGCAAACAGCAGGCTAGCATTCTTGTGTGCTGGCGTTAACCATGAGTCAGTATGTGCCTTATTGGACTGAGGAAGCATTAGTTGCCGTTGTACTAAGGTCTTATGGGACCAAACTGCTGAGGTCATCGGTCCCTAAGCTTACGCACTACTCAGATTACACTAAGGACAACACACACACCCATACCCGAGGGAGGATTCGAACCTACTACGAGGCAGCCGTGATAAGGCGCCTAGGACTGCGCGGCTACCCCGCGCGGCGAGTAAGCATTATTTTACTATCATACTATGAGTGGTATCACAGCTACCGATCCATTCGTAAATTTTCCAGGTTGGTTTTCTCTTACTCAGACTCGTAGTATCGTTAATCGTCCACCGATCGCCTTGATCGGATCATTGCGGCGTAATAAAACTGGAGATTGTTGCTGGCCTTTGGACTGAGTTGTGACAAAGGGTTTTAGTCTAATCAGGTGGGCAGTTCTACTTTGGTTTCCTGCCATTGCGAAAGATCAAGTTATGCCATCATTCCAAGTGACTGCTTCTCCTCCCCTATGGTCAACAAGGGTACAGCCTGCTTTGTCAGGATGGCAATTTGTTTTCAGAAAGCTCATCCTCAAATGTGCAGAATTAGCGGCGCCTTTGAATAAATTGCTGTGGAATGGTGAACAGCCAACGGGCGGTGCTAAGAGTGTTAAAAACTGCACGATTACTGCTCCCGTGTTAGCGGTGTGGGACTTCGAGCGGCCATTCATCGTGCAGACAGATGATTCGATCTGGGGGGCTGCAGCTGTACTATTGTACGAGCAGGATAGTGACAGAAGGCCGCCAGTAGTGTATACACCCAGGCCTTTGTCCCTGGTGGAGAGTCGTTACTCTACCTGCGACGTGGAGTCGCACTCCTGAAAAATTAAATTATCTCTGTAACACTGGGAATTCTTGCTTGAGACAGATAACTAGGCACTTTCTAGGGTATTAGCGCATCACCACGGAACTGTTGAATAGCATGCTTTGCAGTACGCATCTGCACCTTTCATTTTTCGTTTAAACTTATAAGAGGATAATAAAATGTTGGGGACGTTTCCATTCCGAGGGTCCTGAGGGGAAACAGGGATCAGTGCTGTGCTCACTGAGGTAACCATCTCGTTCCTGAAGGAACACCAAGAGCGAGACACCGATCTAGGTCTGGGCAAGGTGCAGTTGAGATTGGGAGAGGAGGTAGCAGGCTATGAGCTACAGAGAGGTATACTTTTTTAACACATACAGCGGGGGGGATTGGAGTTATGACTCTGCCGTGAGTTGATGCCAGCTGTATTTAAATATTATCATTATTCCATAGTGGTAGGTCCTTTGGGGACTTATAAGTCGATCGGATCAAGGACACATTGCCTTCGCCATTTCTGCGTAAGGACGTTAGGGAGTTGGCGAGCCAGTGGCAAATTTGTAAGGGTGCCAAGCATAATTCGGTTGGATGTGAAAGATTCCTCCAGTACACACGTGTCAAGCACCCGATGGATCGCTTGTTTATAGATTATGGGGATCTACTGCCTCGCTAATTTTCTTAGCCTTAGATATTTTCTCCTGTTTTACGTGAAGTGTGCCAATTGGAGGAGGGGGAGGGGTGACGGTGGTAACCAGCATCTGACATTTTACCTGAATTTTTTCCCTGTTCGGCTCACCCAAGGTCACGTTGAGCGACAACGCTGCAGCTTTTGTGTCTAGGCAATTCGATAAACTTTGTTTCCACCATGACATAACACTCACCTGCACGATGCAATATTACCGTCAGCCTTGTATCGCTGAGAGGGTAAACCGGAATCTAAAGCCATGTTGAGTATATTCCAAGCTGATGCCCAAACCAATTGGGATCGTTCATTGCTGTGGCTAAACTTAGAGTTCAAAACTTCGAACCATGAAGCCCAAATGGCTACTTCATTAATTTTTCCTGTTCTTTAAATTCCCCACTGTCTCATGTTTGATACACAAAGGACTTGTTCCGGCTATCATCAACCCAGAAATGATTAAGGATAATTTTCAGTGGGCCTAATTAAAAATTGGAAAGGCTCTGCACAGATAAGTGGCACAGTACAACCATGGATGGTATCTGGATTGTTTCCAGTTGGGCGACCTGCTCTTTATCATGGGTTTTGGAGGACAGAATCATTGTAATGACATGCCAGGCAAACTGGTACCACATTTTGTGGGGCCATGTCGGATCCTAGATGTGCCGACCCCTATCACACTCTGGATCAGCAGTGAATCAACAGGACAATACCATAAAGTGTAGTTGTGTCAGATTAAGCCCGGCGGTCGAAATTACGTATATTATCTACTGTGTTTTAAACTCTACGTCGGCGCTTAGCGTTTAAGGGAGGAAGGCTGAGCATGCCGCAAATCGATAGATGGTTCAAAAATGGTTCAAATGGCTCTGAGCACTATGGGACTCAACTGCTGTGGTCATTAGTCCCCTAGAACTTAGAACTACGTAAACCTAACTAACCTAAGGACACCACACACATCCATGCCCAAGGCAGGATTCGAACCTGCGACCGTAGCAGTCGCACGGTTCCGGACTGCGCTCCTAGAACTGCGAGACCACCGCGGCCGGCAAAATCGATAGATCGCCTTACGTTCTCAAGTGTACTTGAGCCAGAGGTCGTGGCCCGCGGCAGGGTGTGATGCGCCGATTGGGTTTTGGGCTTGGAGTTCGGTGATCGGACATGGTGGTGTTTGCCGAGAAGCAGAGCCAGAAGCAGATCGCAATTTTGTTCCATGTTAGCTGTAGTGGCCTCGTGTTATTCAACGGGTTACGTCGCCAGAGCCTTTTCTGGTGCATGTGGAACGCACTTACCGTGGACATAAGTACCGGACGAAGGAAGATTTGCTTTAAGGCCCCGTCGAAATCGAGTTCATTAGAAACGGAACAGAAGCTCTGATTGTGTCAATGGGAGGGAAGGATATAGGCCGTGCCCTTTCGGAGGGACCATCCCAGGATTTTTCTGGAGCGATTTAGGGAAATCGTGGAAGACTTAAATCAGCATGTCCAGACGCGGGTTGGACCTGTAGTCCTCCCGAATGCGATTTCAGTGCAACTCTTGCGTATCAGAGCGGCGCAGGCACACAGAATAGCCCGCCTGACATTTATTAGCGTGTCATTGTTCCTGTGGTCAGCGGTCAGCAAATCGGGACTCCTACCACTGTTGGAAATACGACGTCACACCGATGACCTGTTCTCTAGCAGCTTGTAGGACACTTTATACGGATGAGCAGGTGTCGGAACGTTCCTTGGTGTTGGAACGCACATTGTGGCCTTGGTGCAACAACATTTTGTGTGCAAACAGTTCCTCCAGCCTCTTCGGGAGCGTTAACCGACTGCGCTGCGCGTTCTGTTATTCGTGTTATTGACTGCCATAAATTCCAGTTCCCGGAACCAAAGAAGTGGGGGTTCGGATAGTCAAGCTACTGTATGGTAGTGTCAGCCTCTCTTAAGGTGTGCACCTAGTTTCCCTAATTTTTATTAAGGCTTTTAGCAACTATTCTCCTTTACATTTTGCGATTTATAAAAGAATTCTGTAATGCACTCCTCACTTGTGCTTCGCAGCTAAGAGAAAATCGAATATATAATTCGGTAACTTATGCTGTTGAGCGAAAATATTCTGCTCTCTATCACTGTGTCTCGGCGGGGAGCTGTATCGCTTACTTGGTGCAGTAGCTCAAGGTGCTGGGGGGCTCAGGTGTTATTAATAGCACGAAGCGGCTGTGTTTATCCAATTTGTTGTTTTTTGCTGGTTTGGCGAGCACAAAGTGTTCTCCTTTGGTCCATTGGTTAAGGAACTTACGCCTTATTTAATTCAAAACGTGTATTTTACACACACTGAACCACCAAAGAATCTGGTGTAGACACGTTATAGTCAGCGCACGAGCGATGGGACATAGATTCTCCGAGATAGCGAGAAGTGGATACTTCCACGAACGGCCATGTCACGAGTGTACCGTCAATATCAGAAATCCGGTAAAACATCCGGAAAAAGATTCTAGGAAAATGGGACCAATTACGACTGAAGAGATTCGTTCAACGTGACAGAAGTGCAACCCTTCCGCAAATTGCTGCATATTTCAATGCTGGGCCATCAAATCGAATGGCTCTGAGCACAGTGGGACTTAACATCTGAGGCCATCAGTCCCCTAGAACTTAGAACTACTTAAACCTAACCAACCTAAGGACATCACACACATCCATGCCCGAGGCACGATTCGAAACTGCGACCGTAGCAGTCGCGCGGTTCCGCACTGAAGCGCCTAGAAGCGCTCGGCCACCGTGGCTGACGCTGGGCCATCAACAAGTGTCAGCATGCGAACCATTCAATGAAACATCATGTATGCGTGCTTTCGGAGCCGAAGGCCCACTTGTGTAAATAACAGCACGACACAAAGCTTTAAGCCTCACATGGGGCCGTCAACATCGAAATTGTACTGTTGATGACTGAAAACATGTTACCTGGTCGGACGAGTGTCGTTTCAAAGTGTATCGAGTGGATGGACATGTACGGGTATGGAGACAACCTCATGGGTTCATGGACCCTGCATGTCACAGGGGACTTTTCAAGCTGGTGGAGGCTCTGTAATGCTGTGGGCCGTATGCAGTTGGGGTGATATGGGACCAATGATACGTCTAGATACGACTCTGACATGTGACATGTACTTAAGTATCGTATCTGATCACCTACATCCACTCCAGACAGATGATGGAGTTACATTCATTGCATCCAATCATGTCCATTGTGCATTCCGACGGACTTAAGCAATTCCAGCAGGGCATTGCGACACCCCACACATCCAGCATTGCTAATATTGCCTCCAGGAACACGCTTCGCAGTTTAAACACTTCCGCTGGTCACCAAACTCCCCTGACACGAACATAATTGAGCCTATCTGGAATGGCTTTGCAAAGTGCTGTTCAGAAGAGGTCTCCACCCCCCCCCCCCCCCCCGTACTCTTACGGATTTATGGACAGCCCTACTGGATTTATAGTGTTAGTTCCCTCCAACACTACTTCAGACATTAGTCGAGTCCATGCCACGTCTCCTTACCGCACGCAAATGGGCTCTCGGGGTCCCTACGTGATATTACGCAGCTATACCAGTTTCTTTTTCTTTTCGGTGTATTTGTTTATTGAGCGCCAGAGCGTTCGTTATTTAAAAACCCTTGCTTTAAATTAACTCATAATATGCACCCTACATCCCTTGCGAGCGCATGTGAGCTAGATAAAATTTATTGGGTTTCTAATTGATATCAGATATACACTCCTGGAAATGGAAAAAAGAACACATTGACACCGGTGTGTCAGACCCACCATACTTGGTCCGGACACTGCGAGAGGGCTGTACAAGCAATGATCACACGCACGGCACAGCGGACACACCAGGAACCGCGGTGTTGGCCGTCGAATGGCGCTAGCTGCGCAGCATTTGTGCACCGCCGCCGTCAGTGTCAGCCAGTTTGCCGTGGCATACGGAGCTCCATCGCAGTCTTTAACACTGGTAGCATGCCGCGACAGCGTGGACGTGTACCGTATGAGCAGTTGACGGACTTTGAGCGAGGGCGTATAGTGGGCATGCGGGAGGCCGGGTGGAGGTACCGCCGAATTGTTCAACACGTGGGGCGTGAGGTCTCCACAGTACATCGATGTTGTCGCCAGTGGTCGGCGGAAGGTGCACGTGCCCGTCGACCTGGGACCGGACCGCAGCGACGCACGGATGCACGCCAAGATCGTAGGATCCTACGCAGTGCCGTAGGGGACCGCACCGCCACTTCCCAGCAAATTAGGGACACTGTTGCTCCTGGGGTATCGGCGAGGACCATTCACAACCGTCTCCATGAAGCTGGGCTACGGTCCCGAACACCGTTAGGCCGTCTTCCGCTCACGCCCCAACATCGTGCAGCCCGCCTCCAGTGGTGTCGCGACTGGCGTGAATGGAGGGACGAATGGAGACGTGTCGTCTTCAGCGAGGAGAGTCGCTTCTGCCTTGGTGCCAATGATGGTCGTATGCGTGTTTGGCGCCGTGCAGGTGAGCGCCACAATCAGGACTGCATACGACCGAGACACACAGTGCCAACACCCGGCATCATGGTGTGGGGAGCGATCTCCTACACTGGCCGTACACCTCTGGTGATCGTCGAGGGTACTCTGAATAGTGCACGGTACATCCAAACCGTCATCGAACCCATCGTTCTACCATTCCTAGACCGGCAAGGGAACTTGCTCTTCCAACAGGGCAATGCACGTCCGCATGTATCCCGTGCCACCCAACGTGCTCCAGAAGGTGTAAGTCAACTACCCTGGCCAGCAAGATCTCCGGATCTGTCCCCCATTGAGCATGTTTGGGACTGGATGAAGTGTCGTCTCACGCGGCTTGCACGTCCAGCACGAACGCTGGTCCAACTGAGGCGCCAGGTGGAAATGGCATGGCAAGCCGTTCCACAGGACTACATCCAGCATCTCTACGATCGTCTCCATGGGAGAATAGCAGCCTACATTGCTGCGAAAGGTGGATATACACTGTACTAGTGCCGACATTGTGCATGCTCTGTTGCCTGTGTCTATGTGCCTGTGGTTCTGTCAGTGTGATCATGTGATGTATCTGACCCCAGGAATGTGTCAATAAAGTTTCCCCTTCCTGGGACAATGAATTCACGGTGTTCTTATTTCAATTTCCAGGAGTGTATATTCATCTTATCTATTTCAACTTGTTGATTAATTTAAAATGAGCGTTCTATTTCCTGTTTGAGAGCAGGCGTGTTCGCTAAATTCTTTAAGGTTTTTGCCTTCTAAACCTGGTAGTTAATTAGATCGTGCTAAATATCCTGCTAGAAGTTTCGAGTCATGCGGTTTGTTAAAATTCTTTGGTTAAAATTCTTTGGCGTTGAATAAATTCGATGGTAAATTCAGTCTGTCTTCTAAAAGAAAAACTTGTGTGACGAATTAATTCTTATTGTGTAGCGTACTGAAATGGATTTATCATTGAAGATTTCA
Source organism: Schistocerca gregaria (assembly GCF_023897955.1). Lineage (NCBI taxonomy): Eukaryota > Metazoa > Arthropoda > Insecta > Orthoptera > Acrididae > Schistocerca > Schistocerca gregaria. The sequence goes on from NC_064923.1 coordinate 584,234,425, forward strand.
TTGGAAAAATTGTTCGAGTTATTTATATTGTACGTAACTCAAAGTTGTTTTATATAGGGTGTTACAAAAGATACGGCCAAACTTTCAGGAAACATTCCTCACACACAAAGAAATAAAATATGTTGTGTGACATGTGTCCGGAAACGCATACTTTACATGTTAGAGCTCATTTATTACTTCTCTTCAAATCACATTAATCATGGAATGGAAACACACAGCAACAGAATGTACCAGCGTGACTTCAAACACATTGTTACAGGAAATAATCAAAACGTCCTCCGTTAGATAGAATACACGCATCCACCCTCCGTCGCATGGAATCCCTGATGCGCTGATGCAGCCCTGGAGAATGGAACCCCAGACGCGCTGATGCAGCCCTGGAGAATGGCGTATTGTATCATATCCGTCCACAATACGAGCACGAAGAGTCTCTACATTTGGTACCGGGGTTGCGTAGACAAGAGCTTTCAAATGGCCCCATAAATTAAAGTCAAGAGGGTTGAGGTCAGGAGAGCGTGGAGGCCATGGAATGGGTCCGCCTCTACAAATCCATCGGTCACCGAATCTGTTGTTGAGAAGCGTACGAACACTTCGACTCAAATGTGTAGGAGCTCCATTGTGCATGAACCACATGTTGTGTCGTACTTGTAAAGGCACATGTTCTAGCAGCACATGATAACGTGCTCCATTGAGCGTAGGTGGAAGAACATGGGGCCTAATCAAGACATCACCAACAATGCCTGCCCAAACGTTCAAAGAAAGTCTGTGCTGATGGCGTCATTGCACAATTGCGTGCGGATTCTCGTCAGCCCACACATTTTGATTGTGAAAATTTACAATTTGATCACGTTGGAATGAGGTCTCATCCGTAAAGAGAACATTTGCACTGAAATAAGGATTGACACATTGTTGTATGAACCATTCGCAGAACTGTTCCCGTGGAGGCCAATCAGCTGCTGATAGTGCCTGCACACGTTGTACATGGTACGGAAACAACTGGTTCTCCCGTAGCACTCTCCATATAGTGACGTGGTCAACGTTACCTTGTAGAGCAGCAACTTCTCTGACGCTGCCATTAGGGTTATCGTCAACTGCACGAAGAATTGCCTCGTCCATTGCAGGTGTCCTCGTCGTTCTAGGTCTTCCCCAGTCGCGAGTCATAGGCTGGAATGTTCCGTGCTCCCTAAGACGCCGATCAATTGCTTCGAACGTCTTCCTGTCGGGACACCTTCATTCTGGAAATCTGTCTCGATACAAACGTACCTCGCCACGGCTATTGCCCCGTGCTAATCCATACATCAAATGGGCATCTGCCAATTCCGCATTTGTACACTGGCCAACCTGAGTACGGCTGTTAGGCGGCTTCCCACACTCATGAAGGCAAGTGCTGGGCTGGTCTAATTACGCCTCAGAGAACATTGTACAAATACTTAAAATACAAAGTTCACACAGAGATGACGCCCATGACTTTCCGTCCTCAAGTTATCTTCACGAGTGTGGCGTCATGAATGGCATCCGACTACAGTGGTCAATAATAAAATAAAATTTCTCAAATCCTGAAAAGTAGACCTCATACTAGACGCGATATGCGATAGAGGAGCAGGAAAGGTATACATAGAAAATTAGAATACTGAAATGGATTTAACCAGTAACATGTAAGATGTAATCATTTCAGTTTCTTATTTCAATACTTTTGAGTTTGTTCCGTTCTAGAATAAGCCGTCGTCGCAGACAGAGTGTTGTATTTTCTCGAGTACATGACGTATGATCCCAAAATGAGCGGCCAGCTCCTGTAATACAATTATTTGTAGTTACCGACGTCCCCATAGATTTAAGATAGCTCATTACATTCTTTACTATATGTAGATAATTATCTTAGTGTGCCACTAAACTGGTTATGGTAATCATCATCAATCGATATCAGGAAAAAAGAAGGAAACGTATTTCATCCAAGTTGGCTCTGATGTTTTCTCTTCATTTCTGATTTTCTTTTTCTTTTTGCTGGCAACTCAGCTAAGCAGGCACGTACAGCTTCCTATTATTGTTCGTCAATCCATTCTCTTATTTTCATTCTTTATTTTAATCTTCATTTCAAGTCGATCCACTGCATTTTCAAGGCAGTGAGCACCTCTTCCCTTTCAGAGCACCGTTACCCCAGTCTGCCACTACATACCGACGAGATTAGATTGTGTATGTTAACCAGCTATATTTAGAAAATGGACCTGTGTAACTATCCAGTGAATTACAGGTTTTTCATAACTTTTTCATGTAAAAGAGTATCACTAATAAATATAAGACTGCCTTCTTATTTTCTGCCTGCAGAAAATAAATCGAAACTGGCCTGTTTCATTTGCTTCAGACTCAATCATCCCACCGTTAAACTGACGCAGTCTTCTAGATCCTGTTACTTATTGCAGGAATCGGCAGAGTGCAGCAGTAGTCGTATTTTACCGTGTTTATCGGAATCTTCAAGTACTGAATACGTACTATTACCCACCGCGGAAAATTACCCACGTCTCCTTTGCATTGGATTTGTGGTGAACTATATATGTCGTATTGCATCAGATATTGCGGAATTTGGAGGCTGTTAAGCTACCTCAGTACAGACAGTCGAATGTAGAGACAAAGCTATGTTTCAATTAATACTGAAATATTTAATGTAGTCGCAATAAATCTCTAATTATCTGATACACACACATGAGAGGGAATACTTCTATGCCAGGAATTGCTCTTTTGCACAAAATGAAAGGGAATTATTTGATTCGGAAAATTATTATTTGTTTTAGAAGGAAAAGTTGATATTAATTTATTGTTAAATGCCACTCATAAAGCGTTCTTCTTACATACGCAGATCAGTTACTTCATTACGAATCGCGATTGTAGACCAATAGGGATATATTTTGTAACTATATTTTATTAATTTTATCTTTTAATATGATGGAGTTTAGGAAATAAAAGTATTCTTGACTGTGAGAAGTCTTTCGACATGGAAAGGGCTTAGATGATCTTCAAGAACGACCAACTTTTGCTTTGGAGAGATTATCTAGGCACAGCAACGAAAGGTAATTATTATTGACAGTGATTTGTCGTAGTGCTATATATATTTACTGGTGTGGGAGCCTGGCTGGGAAATGAAGTCACTGTTCTAGTACAGTCCAATCGCCATACTGCTGAGAGAGTAATAGCACGATAGATGTATTTCAGTACAAGACATTTGTCTATGTCAAATCAGGTATCAAAGAGAAAGTTGTGTTCTCGTCGTAGTTAGGATAGTGCTGTTACACTGTGGTGGGTCAGTTTCTCTTACTGTCATGCATAAATTCTATTCAAATTAGGCAAGCAACAATAAGACGTACTTTCTGTGTTGCTAACGTAACTAGGTAGAAACTGCTTGCTATGTGAATAATGAACTAGGGAGCTCTTAGACGGAACGCGTAAATGCGCTTCCCCGCCCATAAGCTTAAATTTCACTAACATATTTATGATGGAGTTTCGGCTCTGACAAGAGACGGGAGGTTCTAGTAGGAATATATGAGGGGACATATCAGTACCCGAGATTTGCTTTGTAACGATCGACATATCCAATGTAGTTGAAGAATGGAGCAGCCCCACATTTCTGTGCGTGCGTGCGTGTATGTGTCCGTTTTCTATTTGTTTTTTTTTTTTTTTTTGTTTCGTAAACAATGCGATGGTTCTTTTCTGCTCAACCAAAACTAACAGAGACTGGAGTGAAGTGATAATCAATGTAAGAGAACGACTGGAGAACACAGTTATTCGTTGTTCTGCCGCTCACGGGCTGAAACTTTCTCGAATTTTCATAGGTCGCGATGTTATTGCTTCCGTGAGTATCAAACTATCCCAGTATTTGAGTTCGAGAAGTATAATAAAGAACAAACTCAGTTTTCGTTTTTGGAGACAGGTTATCTATTCCACGAACGCAAAACATAGTTTTCCATGAAGTAAGTTAGGGGGATGCAACGAGTTTATCGGTAAGTCACATGCTTAAGTGCGTTCTGATAATACCTCGTAGCTGAAAATAAATTGGGAGTCTAATCAAATTATTCGTGTAGAAAAGTTGCACCGTCATAATTTGGTAGATTTCTATCTTTAGTAAAGAGTTGTTGTCCACAAACATTGTAATATTGGAAAACCGAGAGAATTTTAATTTCAGCACCTCTTCCTAAACATTAGTTGTTGGGACACAATATCGTTTTTGAAGCGTCATTTAATTAACACTCACGAGGATATCTGCTTGCACATTAATGTTAACAACTACTTTGGTCGACGTGAACGTGCAATAACAACTCACAGACAGCAGGTGGCAGCACTGGTAATACACTACGAAGACGACGTGCTACAGACACGAAATTTAACCGACAGGAAGAAAATGCTGTGATATGCAAATGAAGAGCTTTTCCGAGCATTCACACAAGGTTGGCGCCGGTGGCGATACCTGCAACGTACTGACATGAGAAAAGTTTCCTACCGATTTCTCATACACAAAACAGCAGTTGACCGGCGTTGACTAATGAAACGTTGTTGTGATGCCTCGTGTAAGGAGGAGAAATGCGTGCCATCACGTTTCCGACTTTGATAAAGGTCGCATTTTAGCCTATCGCGATTTCGGTTTATCGTATCGCGAGATTGTTGGTCACGTTAGTCGAGATCCAATGACTGTTAGCAGAATATGGAATCGGTGGGTTCAGGGGGGGGGGGGGGGGGGTAATACGGAACGCCGTGCTGGATCCCAACGGCCTCGTATCACTAGCAATCGAGATGACAGGTATCTTACCCGCATGGCTGTAACGGATCGTGCAGCCACGTCTCGATCCCTGAGGCAACACATGGAGACGGTTGCAAGACAACAACCATCTGCACGAGCAGTTAGACGATGTTTGCAGCAGCATGGACTATCATCTCGAAGACCATGGCTGCGGTTACCCTTGACGCTGCATCACAGACAGGAGCGCCTGCGATGGTGTACTCAACGACGAACTTGGGTGCACGAATGGCAAAACGTCACGTGTTCGGATGAATCCAGATTCTGTTTACAGCATCATGATGGTCGCATCCGTGTTAGCGACATCGCGGTGAACGCACATTTGAAGCGTGTATTCGTCTTCGCCATACTGGCATATCATCCGGCGTGATGGTATGGGGTGATATTGGTTACACGTCTCGGTCACCTCTCGTGAGCATTGACGGCACTTTGAACAGTGGTGGTTACGTTTCAGATGTGTTACGGCCCGTGGCTCTACCCTTCATTCGATCCCTGCGAAACCCTACATTTCAGTAGGATAATGCACGACCACATTTTGCATGTCCTGGATACAGAAAATATTCGACTGCAGCCCTGGCTAGATCATTCTCCTGATCTCTCACCAATTGAAAACGTCTGGTCAGTGGTGGCCGAGCAACTGTCTCATCACAATACGACAGTCACTACTCTTGATGAATTGTGGCATCGTGTTGAAGCTGCATGGGCAGTTGTACCTGTATACGCCATCCAAAATCTGTTTGACGGAATGCCCTGGTGTATCAAGGCCGTTACTACGGCTAGAGGTGGTTGTTCTAGGTACTGATTTCTCAGGATCTATGCACCCAAATTGCGTGAAAATGTAATCACATGTCAGTTCTAGTAGAATATATTTGTCCAATGAATACCTGTTTATCATCTGCATTTCTTCTTGGTGTAGACAATTTTAATGGCCAGTAGTGTAAATGTGACTAGGGCCTCCCGTCGGATACACCATTCGCCAGGTGCTAGTCTTTGGATTTGACGTCACTTCGGTGGTTTGAGGGTAGATGGGTATGAAATGATGATGATTAGGACAACACCACACCCAGTCCCTGAGCGGAGAAAACCTCCGATCCAGCCGGTAATCGAACCGGGGTCCTTAGGATTGACATTCTGTCGCGCTGACCACTCAGCTACTGGGGATGGACAGCACTGGTAGTAAAGCGTATGAAAAGCGGGTTGGGGTAAGCGAGAAACAGTGCAAGCGTTGTCGTGATGCGAAATCGGGGCGACTTACTTGCAGACACAAAGGTTATCATTATTGGCTATACAAGAAAACTGGTCACGTGCCGCGCTGGACAACGTATTCCGTGCACGGTAAAATGGCGCTATCCGAAACTGACATTGAGGCGACTGGTGCACGATTGCTGAGATGTGTAGGGGTTAATAGAAGTGCAGCTGTGGAGCAAATGACCAAGCAGATGAACCTAGGCGCTACCATTAGCGTCAGCTCGAAGACTGTTCAGCGAACGTTGCTGCGTATAGACCTCCGCAGCAGAAGTCTGGCACAAGCCCCCACGCTGAGCTCTGTTCATCGGCGACGAAGGCTGGAATTTGCACGCCAGTACCTCAACTAGGCGTTCACTGAGTGGTGATAGGTGGGTATTTCAAATGAATCACGTTTTGCGCTTTATCACACAGATGGCCGTTGGCTTGTAAAACTTGAAACGTCGGAAAGCAAACACTGCTATATTCCTCGGAAGGATCAACACCGGAGACCATTTCCTGGTGATCTCGTCGTTCTGGAGGACACTATAGATAAAAACATGTATTCATCAATCCTCGGAGACAGTGTCTACCCCTAGATGCAGTTTCTTTTTCCGAGGCACGATGGTCTCTACCAGCAGGACAATGCAGCGTGTCACACAGCTCGCCGTTCATGTCCGTGGTTCGAAGATCACCAGGATGACTTAATCGTGCCAGACTCTTCGGGTACCTCCTTCATTGGGCTCTTCGCGCCATAGATACTCAACCGAGAAAACTAGTGCACCTGGCGACTGCACTGTATTCTGCATGGCTCCATATACTCGTCGGTGTCTTCGAGGACTTCGTCGCCTCCCGTCCTGAAAGTCTTGTAGCAATCCGCGTTGAAAAAGTCGGTTGTTTATATATTTGAAAGGCGCTGACATTATCGTGACTGGACTAGGTATTTAGACAATTCTGGTGTTAGATTATATAGGATTTTGGTACCATCAACTTTTAGCTTTCAATTTCTTCGTTATTAATGTTTTACTCAATAATTTGCTAACGGTTTCAATTTTTCATTGTAATTATAAGATTTCTCGGGTTCTTGAGAACATACTTGTGTTCTTTTAATCACGTCTATCAACTTCCTGCTCTGGTCATATGCGAAAAATTTGTTTCCTATTACGGTGTTTCGCAATAAAGATATTTTATTTCTGTTTAATTTTACTGCTGCATAGTTCATTTCAGGGTAAAACAAATAACTTCAGAAGACATTATCCATTAACACTATAATGACACACCAACAACTAATTTCAGTAGCATTAGTTTTCGCCGAAATTAAATTCATCGCTATCATTTTCTCCTACCACGACGAATTTTAGTTTCGGCGTCGCTTTTATAAATTACTCACAAGGAAATACTTTCCATAGTTGAATGTATTATCCTCATAGGAATTTCCGCTTTGGCCACGGTATAATTTAATTTCGGAAATTCCTTTTCGCTGATAATCTCTTCATCAAAAAGCAACTTTCTCAGTTAATTACTGTACATACCCTATTCTCCGTTTCTTCCTTCCAATTTTCGCCTGTAATGTTCCGTCTGGTACCACTGACGTTACATCGAAACTTTTTAACACACGTTCAATTTTTTTCCCTTTTCTTTACTTACTATTTTTCACGCACCACTTCCCTCGCCGATTCTCTAAAAATTCCCATTTCTCTCTTGTCTACTTCATACCCGACAACTTCCTGTAACATCACGTCTCAAGTGCCTTGACTATATTCTTTTCCAGTTTTCCCAAATTCCGTTATCCACTTTCATACGACATTGTGCTCCAGTCACACATTCCCAGAAACTTCTTTCTCAGGTTCTACCTACAGATATCTTTCGCTGAGGAATGCTCTCTTTCTCTGTGCTGGTGTGTTTCTTTTGTCATCAATGCTGTGTTCAGTTTCCCAGGCAGCAGAATTTCTTCAAATGTGCTGTCTGTTCCTTCGGATATGTCTGAAAGAACACACGTTATTTTGGACATGTCAAAAAAAAAAAACAGACACCATTTTGATCAAGCAGCCACTATGAAGAAAGACACAAAGGAATTAAGGACACAGGCTGCTAGTGGACGTTGATTAAATCGACGGAGGAAGATGAAATTTGTGCCTCGTCGGGATTCGAGCTCGGATCTGCTGCTTACTAGGCGGATGTGCTGCTCACAGTGTCATTCAGATGCAGTGGACATCGCGACTGCACCGTCTACCTTAACACTCCTCTCGTCAGACCCATAATCTGAAATTATCCACACACTATTAAATTTGGTGTTCACTGCGAACTTTTGGAATCCCTAAGAAAATAATGGTTCTCGTCGAGTGCATGTATGAGAACTACACATGCCAGATTCAACATCAAGGTTTGCTTTCAGATAAAATAGCAGTGAAAACAGAAGTTAAGCAAGGTTGCATGCTCTCACCGACACTTTTTACAGTAGTACTTAATCTTGTAATGGCGCAAGCAATAGATGAAGTAAGAGGAATAAAATGGAGCAATGGAACACATCTAGAAGACGTAGAGTTTGCAGATGACCTTTGCCGTCTATCTCACAGCCTCAACAACATGAAAGAGAAGCTAGAAGATCTGAAATCTGCAGCGAAGGAAGTTGGCTTGAAAATTAACGTCCAAAAAACTAACGACATGTGGGCAAATGATAACAGCACTGCAGAGCTTAAGCTCGGGAGCCAGATAATTGAAAAGGTGAATAAGTTTTGCTACCTTGGAAGCATGATTACACCAGATGACGGTGCAACAGAGGGCATTAACAGCCGCATTAACAAAGCGAGAGGAGCTTGTACAACTCTGCGCACTATCTGGAGATCGAAGAAAAGGTCACTAAGTACCAAATTGCTGATATTTGAAAGTAATGTAAAATCTGTTCTCCTTTATGGATGTGAAACATAGGAGTGACAAAACAGTTAATCCACAAGCTGCAGACATTCAACAACAGATGCCTGAGGAACATCCCGGGGGATACGGTGGCCAAATGTCATCTCTAACGAAACTCTTTGGGAAAGAACAAACCAGATGCCAATCGAGCTGAAAATCAGAATCAAGAATCGGAGATGGTTAGGATGTGCTCTTAGAAGACAAAATGAACATATTGCGAGAGAAGCACTTGACTGGATCCCGCAAGGAAGACTGAGACGAGGCAGGCCCAAAACGACATAGAGACGGTCAGCTCAAGCAGAAGGCCACGAGCAAGGAATAGGATGGGACTATTTGTTGCTGCCGTATGCTCCACATAAGGAGTTAAAGGAATTAAAAATAATAAATAATAATTAACGTAGTTGCCCTTGCCCATTATCCTCATTACTCGTGACATTTCGCTGATTCCCGTAAGAGTTCTAGCTTGGTGTTCATTTACTCTGAAGAGTTCACTGACCGTCTCGTGGTACGACCAACGATTTTTCATTGCAGATGCACACCAGACTAGAACTCTTTTACGGAATTCGGTGAGATGACACGAGGAATGGGGACAATCAACAAGTCGCCCTATGTTAGTAGTGCGTTAATAGGTTGAGAATTTCGGACTGAATGGAGGCGTGCTAGTGTAGTCCGTGCAGTTTCGATGACCACTGCGTCCGAATAGCGCAGTGGTCAGCACATCCACCTAGTAAGCTGGAAGCCCTGGATCGAATCCCAACCTACCTTTGCCTACTGATTTAACCAATGCCCGCATGGAGCCGAAGTCTGCAGTCCCTCTCAGTCTGTATACTAAATAAATGTTCCCTAGTTTTGACATTACGTTTGTCTCTTATTCATTTTCACTGATCGTCATTGACGTCTTCTTTCTATGGTTATTGTCAGTCCACGCTATGTGTTCACTACACTGTTCATTCTATTCAATAGGTCATGCAATTCTTCCTCGTTTATGAGCTTGATAGTGATGTCATCAGCGAATCGTATCATTATACCATTTAATCGTGAGCTTTAATCTCATTGCTGAAACTAGTGCCGCCAGGAAACGATTTCTTCACCACCAGCTGAGCTTGTAAGAGACGTCGTTGTGTAAGTCGATGTTGGTGTGGTTCGATTGACCCCCGTAAAGACGACCCTGCTACTGAGACTGGCATTCACCTTCGTGCCGAAGCACACGTGATCCACTGATCCAGCATGTTAGCTTGTCTGGGGTTGGCGTCCGAGAGCGAACACAGTTCGGCAAGTGGCACCGAGACGGCCAGTGTACCACAAGAGATGACTGCGTGCATATTCTAGTGTTGCTGATAGTCCGTCGTTCTGGGTGCGCAGGTACCTGAGTTTGTCATCACTTGTCCTACAAGAAACATACAGGTATAGCGCTATGTGTAGCGCATGTTTTAGACCAATCGGTTGTCAGCGGAGCACCTACTCGATGGTAAATGAATCACCAAGACGCAACTATTGGTTTGGTGCATAAGGTCGTAACATTTTTCCATAAGCTTAATAAACGCAAAAGACACACATGACAGGGACTTCAGTCACCAGTAATATATTCGCCTTCACTTTCCACAACTGTCTGCCAACGCTAGGGTAAATTTCGACTCCGCGATTGTAGAACTCGTCGAGTCATCTTCGGAGCGTATTTTCATCCAGAAAAGGACGTTCCATAGAGAGTGGAATAGGTGGAAATCGGAGGCGCAAGATCAGGTGAATAATATGAGTTCGGTATGATTTCCCAGCCAAACTCCTGTATAGTGTTGTTCGTCAATTTAGCTGATAAGGGCGGTCGTTGTTGTGGAGTAGCACCACTTCAGGCAGTCTTCGTGGTCGTTGTTCGTAAACTGCGTCCGCAAATCATCTCAGCTGTTGATAATAAATGTCAGCAGCGATGATTACATTCGGGGAAGCAACTCGTAGTACACAAATCGTCGCAGTCCAACCATATGCATAACATCACCTTTTGTGTATGCGCGCAGGTCTTTCTATGAGGAACTGCAGCTTTGGGCTCAACCATTCCTTTCCTTTCCTTACTTTGTCATAAAGACACAACTTCCCGTCACCAGTAACGATACAGGATAGGGATCGTCTGTGTTATTCAAGAACCAGATCAACACAAGCAAGCGTAGACGCACATATGGCCACCCGATAGCTCTAGTGATATTAGCTTAGAGCATTCGGAACGCAAAGTCCAATTTTTGAACATTCCACATTGCACCCAAATGTCTCACGAAAGTGTAATGATCACAGTTCATCACATTTGCCAGTTCTCGAACACACTGACATGGCTCATTGTGGATTTATGTGTTTAAATGATCTTGATCAAACGCCGAATGTCTCCTTAACGTGGTGAGTCACTAATGAGAAAACGATCCTCGTTAAAACGAGGAAACCATTTTCTTGCTGTCCTCTGACCAATGGCATTATCTCCATACACGGGGCAAATGTTTCTGGCTGCCTCCGTTGCTTTCACTCAAGTACCAAAAATGAACTACAAGTAAAAAGCGACAATCGATAAATAAACCCAGAGCCTTTGGAATTCTGTTGTTATGCCTTCAGTCCGAAGTCTGCTTTGATGTAGCTGTACATGCTGCTGTATACTGTGTAAGCCTCATCATCTCCAAGTAACTACTGCAACCTCATCTTCCTGAGTCTCCATACCGTACTAATCTCTTGGTCACTTGCTGCGATTTTTATGTCCCCCATCTCCCCTCACGCTTCCCTTCATCATTAAATTGGCGATCCCTTGATGTCTGAGATCGTATCCTACCAATCGATCCCTTCTTTTGGTCTTCCCAATCCATTTAGTGCCTCCTCATTAGATACGTAATCTACCCATATAATCTTCAGCATTCTTCTGTAGCTCCAGATTTAATATCACTATTCTCTTCTTGTTTCAACTGTTTATCACCCATGTTTAACTTCCATACATGCTTATACTAGTTACAAATACTTACAGAAAACTCTTCCTGACACTTGAATCTATACCCGATGCTAACAAATTTCTCTTCTTCATAAATTCTTTTCCTGCCATTGCCAGTCTACATTTTATATCCTCTCTACTTTCACCATCATTAGTTATTTTTCTACCCAAATAGCAAAAATCATCTACTGCTTTCAGTGTTTCATTTCCTAATCTAATACCCTCAGCATCAATTTAGTTAATTCGATTACACACCATTAGCCTCGTATTTCTTTTGTTGTTGTTCATCTTATATCCTTCTTTCAAGACACTGTCTATTCCGTTTAACAGTTCTTCCAAGTGCTTTACCATCTCTGACAGAATTATAGTCTCATCGGCAAAACTCTGAGCTCTTATCTCTTCTCTCTGTGCTTTAATTCCTACTCCAAATTTTCTTTTCTTTCTTTTACTGCTTGCTCAATGCACAGATTGAATAACATAGAGGATAGGCTACAACCCTATCTCAATCGCTTCTAGATCACTACTTTCCTTTAATGCCCTTAGACTCTCATAGCTGCCATCTGGTTTGTGTACAAATTTCAAATATCCTTTCGCTCGCTGTATTTTACCCCTGTCACCTTTAGAATCTTAAACAGAATGTTCCACTAACATTGTCAAAAGCATTCTCTAACTATAAAAGTGCTGTACGCGTAGGTTTGCCTTCCTTAACCTATCTTCTATGACATGTCGTAAGGTCAGTATTGCCTCGTTTGTTCCAACATTTCTACTGATGGTTCCCGATGTCTGCTTCTACCAGTTATACCATTCTTCTGTAAAGAACTCGCGTTTTTATTATCCAACCATGACTTCAATAATAACTGATAGTTCAGTAATTTTCACATCTGTCAGCATCTGCTTTCTTCGGAACTGGAACTATTATATTATTATTGAAGACTGAGAGTATTTTTCCAGTCTCACACATCTTGCTTACCAGATGGAAGAGTTCTGTCTTAGCAGGCTCTCCCATGGCTGTCAGTTGCTCTGACGGAATGTTCTGAAGTTCTGGAACATTGTTTCGACTTAGGTGTTGCAGTGCTCTGTCAAATTCTCCACGCAGTATCATTTCTCGCATCTCATTTTTCACTACGTCCTCTTCCATTTCTATAATATTGCCTTCAAGGACGTCCCCATTGTGGAGTCCCGCCATATACCCTTCCACCTTTGAGCTTTCTCTTAGGACTGCATTACCATCATAACTCTTGATGTTCATACATGCGCTTCTCTTTTCTTCAAACTCCTCTCTAATTTTCCTGCAGGCGACATGTGTCTTTCACCTAGTGATACATGCTTCTAAAGCCTTACATTTGTCATCAAGCCATTCCTGCTTAGTCATTTTTCTTTTCCTGTCAGTCTCATATTTTAGACGTTTGTATTCTGTTTCGCCTGCTTCATGTACTTCATTTTTATGTATCCTCCTTTCATCAGTTAAATTCAGTCTCTCTTGTGTTACCCAATGATTTCTACTAGACCTCATCTATTTATCTACTCCATCCTCTGCTGCCTTCACTATTTCATCTCTCAAAGCTATCCTTTCTTCTTCTACTGGAGTCGTTTCTCCTGTTCTTGTCAATAGTTACCTAACGCTCAGTTTGAAACTCTCTGCAGCCTCTGGTGCTTTCAGTTTATCCATGTTCTGTCTCTTTAATTTCCTAGCTTTTGCAGTTTCTTCAATTTCAATCAACAGTTCATAACCAATAAATTATGGTCAGAATCCACCTCTGTCTCTGGAAATGTGGCACAATTTAAAATCAGGTTCCGAAATCTCTATCTTACCATTATGTAATCAATCTGAAACCTTCTGATGTCACCAGGTCTCTACCATACGACTTTGATTCATGATTCTTAAACCAAGTGTTAGCTATTATTACATTATGCTCTGTGCAAAATTCTAACAGCCGACTTCCTCTTTCTTTCCTGTCCACCCAGTCCATATTCACCTATTATTTTTACTTCTCTTCCGTTTATTATTTTCGAATTCCCGTCCTCCATGACTAACAAATTTTCGTCTTCTCCCGTAAGTATGTGAGTAATTTATCTCCCCATATACTATATTTTTCAGTATTTTCATCATCTACGGAGCTAGTTGTCATATGAACTAGCACTGCTGTGGTGGGTGTGGGTTTCGTGTCTATTTTTGCTACAATAATGCGCTCACTGTGCTGTACATAGTAGCTTATCTCCGTTCCTATTCTTCTACTCGTTTTAAACTACTCTTGTTTTACGCCTCTTTTATAATGTTTTTATATCACCGCATTCATCTGACCAGAAGTCCTGTTCCTTTTTTTTAAAAATTGCAGTTTTGGATCAAGAAAAGTGTTTAGAATTCACCTCTGAAACCGTTTTTCCGAATACAGAACGGAAATGTTTGTTATTCACGGTTGAACAAAAAAATGCACCTGCCTAAAATCGGGCTTTCTCACGTACCAGTTTTTTCCGGGAATTTCGACTTTGTACGCGCGAAAAATTATTCAGTGTGGTTCCCCATGACTGAAACTGATAAAGTGATCAAGGAACTTACGACGTACTACAGCTTGGCAATCCGAATGCATTCCAATTCTGTGGAACAGATGAAGAAGGCAATTTGGGCAACGTATTTCCACAAGTGTTCGACGGATGATCACCCACAATACCAAAACTGTCCGGCTGGGGAAACTAGATGGTGGAGCATTGCAGAGGCTACCGGACACCTGGACGAATATCAGCACGACCAGCCACTCTCCAAAGAAGAACAAACCGTGATTAATCCGGTCTACGTGTCCCTTTCTGAGGACTAGTTATTGTATAGGTGCTTGGGAGGAAACACAAAAAATTCAAATGAAAGTTTGAACGCATGTGTTTGGAAGTTAGACCCCAAGCATTTGCATTCTGGTGCGAAGACTATGGAGATTGCGACTTTCCTGGCAGTGAGCAGCTTCAACGAAGGGTATTCAGAAATTCTGAAGACCATGACAACGATGGACGTCACCCTGGGACTCTATTGGACGCAGTTCGCCAAGCATTCGGACGACCACCGGAATCAAGCGGCCGAAAACCCCTTGTCACCGGCCGTACGAGCGGCTCTGGGGCAGCGCAAGATGGCCAAGATCGAACAATGAGGAAGAGGGAGGACTAGTTTATGTACCAGGAATAGCAGATTGAACTTAGGTTGCATAATATTGCGTTTATATGCAGTCAAAACTTCAAACTCGTTTTTCCCGCAATGACTTTTTTTGTCGCCCGATATGGTAACTTCAAATCTACTGAACCGATTGGCTAAATTCTTTGTTTCCGACGAAGTTAATTAAATGGTCTAGGAGCTGTACCACTTTTACTCCAATCCATCAACTATACTTGCTCGACGATGTCGAAAAATCGATGAAAAAGCTCTATTTTTATCAAATGGTCAAAATACGTTAAGCGAGGTACAACTTCTAAAGAATATTATATTCTTCGCTAACGTCAACTCAATTTTGATTTCAGACGAGCCGGCTGACCTGTGAACACTGCGCGTGGAGGTCTACATTGAAATTTTGTTTCGTTCCGACGGCACTTCCGTCTTTGCTCTTCGACATTTCCGGTCGAAAACATTCCTGTTTGTAGAGTAAATATCAATAAATATTTTGACCAAATTTGACATTGATATCTGTAACACGTCCCGAGAAAAAATTCTCAAAGGACATGCTTTCTTCGGGCCAATGATAGTAACCCTCCTCCTAATTTTCTAACTTACCTGCCCGATTAACGGATGTGATATTCCACGCTCCGATCTGTAGAATACCAGTTTTGTTTCCCCTGCTAACAGCATCCTTCTGAGTAGTTCTGTTCCGGAGATCCATATAGGGGACTATTTTACACTATGTGATCAAAAGTATCCGGGCACCCCCAGAAACATACGTTTTTCATATTAGGTGCAATGTGCAGCCACGTACTGCCAGATACGGCATATCAGCGACCTCAGTAGTCATTAGACATCGAGAGAGAGCAGAATGAGGCGCTCCACGGAACTCACGAACTTCGAATGTGGTCAGGTGATTGGGTGTCACTTGCGTCATAGTCTGTAAGTGAGATTTCCACACTCCTAAACATCCACTGTTTCCGAAGTGATAGTCAACTGTAAACTTGAAGGGACACTTACAGCACAAAAGAATAAGGGCCGAACTCGTCTGCTGACTGACAGAGTACGAGGACAGCTGAAGACGGTCTAATGCCTAATAGGCAGACATCCATCCAGATCGTTGTTATTGTTGTTGATGTGGTCTTCAGTCCTGAGACTGGTTTGATGCAGCTCTCCATGCTACTCTATCTTGTGCAAGCTTCTTCATTTCCACCTACATCCTTCTGAATCTGCTTAGTGTAGTCATCTCTTGGTCTCCCTCTACGATTTTTACCCTCCACGCTGCCCTCCAATACTAAATTTGTGATCCCTTGATGCCTCAGAACATGTCCTACCAACCGATCCCTTCTTCTGGTCAAGTTGTGCCACAAGCTTCTCTTCTCCCCAATCCTGTTCAATACTTCCTCATTAGTTATATGATCTACCCATATAATGTTCAGCATTCTTCTGTAGCACCACATTTCGAAAGCTTCTATTCTCTTCTTGTCCAAACTATTTATCGTCTATGTTTCACTTCCATACATGGCTACACTCCATACAAATACTTTTAGAAATGACTTCCTGACTCTTAAATCTGTACTCGATGTTAAAAAATTTCTCTTCTTCAGAAACGCTTTCCTTGCCATTGCCAGTCTACATTTTATATCCTCTCTACTTCGACCATTATCAGTTATTTTGCTCCCCAAATAGCAAAACTCCTTTACTACTTTAAGAGTCTCATTTCCTAATCTAATACCCTCAGCATCACCTGACTTAATTCGACTACATTCCATTATCCTCGTTTTGCTTTAGTTGATGTTCATCTTATATCGTTCTTTCAAGACACTATCCATTCCGTTCAACTGCTCTTCCAAGTCCTTTGCTGTCTCTGACAGAATTACAATGTCATCGGCGAACCTCAACATTTTTATGTCTTCTCCATGGATTTTAATACCTACTCCGAATTTTTCTTTTGTTTCCTTCACTGCTTGCTCAATATACAGATTGAATAACATCGGGGAGAGAGTACAACCCTGTCTCATTCCCTTCCCAACCACTGCTTCCCTTTCATGTCCATCGACTCTTATAACTGCCATCTGGTTTCTGTACAAATTGTAAATAGCCTTTCGCTCCCTGTATTTTACCCCTGCTTCCTTCATAATTTGAAAGAGAGTATTCCAAACAAAATTGTCAGAAGCTTTCTCTAAGTCTACAAATGCTAGAAACGTAGGTTTGTCCTTCCTTAATCTAGCTTCTAAGATAAGTCGTAGGGTCAGTATTGCCTCACGTGTTCCAACATTTCTACCGAATCCAAACTGATCTTCCCCGAGGTCGGCTTCTACTAGTTTTTTCCATTCGTCTGTAAAGAACTCGCGTTAGTATTTTGCAGCTGTGACTTATTAAACTGATTGTTCGGTAATTTTCACATCTGTCAACACCTGCTTTCTTTGGGATTGGAATTATTATATTCCTTTTGATGTCTGAGGGTATTTCGCCTGTCTCATACATCTTACTTACCAGATGGTACAGTTTTGTCAGGACTGGCTTTCCCAAGGCCGTCAGTAGTTCCAATGGAATGTTGTCTACTCTGGGGGGCCTTGTTTCGACCCAGGTCTTTCATTGCTCTGTCAAACTCTTCACGCAGTATCATATCTCCCATTTCATCTTCATCTACATCCTCTTCCATTTCCATATTATTGTCCTCAAGTACATCGCCCTTGTATAGACCCTCTATATACTCCTTCCACCTTTCCGCTTTCCCTTCTTTGCTTAAAAATGGGTTTCCATATGATCCCTTGATGTTCATGCAAGTTGCTCCCTTATCTCCAAAGGTCTCTTTAATTTTCCTGTAGGCAGTATCTACCTTCCCCCTAGTGAGATAAGCCTCTACATCCTTACATTTGTCCTCTAGCCATCCCTACTTAGCCATTTTGCACTTCCTGTCGATCTCATTTTTGAGACGTCTGTATTCCTTTTTGCCTGCTTCATTTACTGCATTTTTATATTTTCTCATTTCATCAATTAAATTCAATATTTCTTCTGTTACCCAAGGATTTCTACTAGCCCTCGTCTTTTTACCTACTTGATCCTCTGCTGCCTTCACTACTTCATCCCTCAAAGCTACCCATTCTTCTTCCACCGTATTTCTTTCCCCCATTCCTGTCAATTGCTCCCTTATGCTCTTCCTGAAACTCTGTACAACCTCTGGTTCTTTTAGTTTATCCAGGTCCCATCTCCTTAAATTCCCACCTTTTTGCAGTTTCTTTAGTTTTAATCTACAGGTCATAACCAATAGATTGTGGTCAGAGTCCACACCTGCTCCTGGAAATGTCTTACAATTTAAAAGTTGATTCCTAAATCTCTGTCTTACCATTATATAATCTATCTGATACCTTTTAGTATCTCCAGGCTTCTTCCATGTATACATCCTTCTTTTATGATTCTTGAATCAAGTGTTAGCTATGATTAAGTTGTGCTCTGTGGAAAATTCTACCAGGCGGGTTCCTCTTTCATTCCTTACTCCCTTTCCATATTCACCTACTACGTTTCCTTCTCTCCCTCTTCCTACTACAGAATTCCAGTCACCCATGAGTATTAAATATTCGTCACCCTATCCAGATCATCGGAAAGGAATTCCAAACTGCATCAGCATCCACAACAAGTACTATGGCAGTTCGACGGGAGGTGATAAACTTGGTTTCCATGGTCGAGCGGCTGCTCATAAGCCACACATCACGCTGGTAAATGCCAAACGACGCCTCGCTTCCTGTAAGGAACGTAAACATTGGACTACTGAACACAGGAAAAACGTTCTGTGGAGTGACGAATTATGCTATCCAGTGTGGCGATCCGATGGCAGGGTGTGGATATGGCGAATGCCCGGTGAACGTCATCTGCCAGTGTGTGTAGAGCCAACAGTAAAATTAAGAGGCGGTGGTGTTATGATGTGGTCGTGTTTTTCATGGAGAGGGCCTGCATGCCTTGTTGTTTTGCGTGGCACTATCACAGCACAGGTCAACATTGATGTTTTAAGCACCTTCTTACTTCCCACTATTGAAGAGCAGTTCGGGGATGACGATCGAGCACTTGTTCATATTGCACGGCCTATGGCGGAGTGGTTACACGGAAATAACATACCTGTAATGGAGTGGCGTGCACAGAGTCCTAGCCTGAATCCCATAGAACAACCATGAGGTATTTTGGAACGCCGACTTCGTGCCAGGTCTCATCGACCGACATCGATACCCCTCCTCAGTGCAGCACTCCGTGAAGAATGGGCTGCCATTCCCCAAGAAACCTTGCAACGCCTGACTAAAATTATGCCTGCTAGAGTGGAAGCTGTCATCAAGGCTGAGGGTGGGCCAACACTATATTGAATTCCAGCATAACCGATGTAGGGCTCCACGAACTTGTAAGTCATTTTCAGCCAGGTGTCCGAATACTTTTGATCACATACTGTACCTCCGAAATATCTTATCCAACAGAATACCAGGATACCGTCATCTTTTAAACATACATTACATACATTATTTAAACGTGCAGTACGCCCTAGGGAAACATTGCGCCAGCACTAAGCCCCTGGCTGTCAGCCACACGCAGCACCAGCATAGCAAGGCCGCTTTGTTTGATGTTATAAGGCCAGGTCAGTCATCCAGACTATTGCCCCTTAACTACTGAAAAGGCTTTTTCAGGAACCACACGCCTGTCTGGCTTGTTTTAAATTTTTAGCACCCAGATGGAGTATTATTTTTACTGTGTAGTGTCTTAAGCGTACGCTTTATCCCTCCGTTGTGGTTGCATCTTTGGTACGGCTATGGTATGGCTGAGCCATGCTATCCTCCCCACCAAAAGGAAGGTCTACGATTCATTGGGATGGGGGAAGCTGGTGGGAGAGACACCGGAATACCAACGTGGAAAGCAAAATCACAACTTCCGCATCAGCTAGTAGTATGAGGAGGAACGTAATTGACCCAAAAACTTCATGAATTGAATTGATAAGTTTTACTTTGCTCATTAATATGTGCTCACTGATTGTAAGACTGTGAATTTAGCTCTTCCCGCCGGCCGGTGTGGCCGAGCAGTTCTAGGAGCTTCAGTCTGGAACCGCGCGACCGCTACGGTTGCCTCGGGCTTGGATGTGTGTGATGTCCTTAGGTTAGTTAGGTTTAAGTAGTTCAAAATTCTAGGGGACTGATGACCTCGTATGTTAAGTCCCATGGTGCTCAGAGCCATTTGAAACATTTAGTTCTTCCCTCATGTTATGTACCTGAACTAGTGAATTTAACGAGAGTAGTACGTAAGAAGATTAAGCTACCTTAGGACTCGGTTCTACCCGGTGATATTTAGTGGCATGCAGTTTCATTTGAGTTTTGTGGGATGTGTTTAAGAACCACCTCGGCACGCGGTCGGATACAATCATCAGTTTTGTCCTGTAATGGTAGTCCAAAGTTTGCTTACTGACTGCCTGTATTCCGTTGTGCATGAGTGGGCTTACAATAAAGCTTGAGGGTGGATGTCACGTCATATTTACTGCAGCTCCTTGCGAATGATCATACTTTGATTGATGATTACTATAGGGTAATATGTCTGTTTCATGTCCAGTAGATGAGAGTGTTAAAAAAAAAAAGGTACTGCTTTTGTTCGATTTGTATACATTACATTTTGAAGAAGGGAGGGTACGAATTAGAGCCTCAGGTCTTAACGTCACAATCTGTTGACAGTGTATTCAGTATTCCAGTTGTATTTTGAGTATTAATGAGTGCTTTGATTATACTGCTTATGGGTTATACCTGCTTCTAACATTATTAATCGTCGTTAACGGATTTTGTCATAGGTAAGCTTTGTAAGCTTTCATTCAAAAGGAGAGTTCTTTCGTTACTACGGTTGCATATTCGTTACTGGCGGCTAGGAAAAATTTAAATTGTGTTGGGCAGTCCAATGTTTATTTTGAAGTTATCATTTGGAAATTGTGTATTAATGTGGCCGTTGTAAATTTTTATCTCCAGGCATAGAGTACTGTATCTGCTACGCAGTATCGCTGTGTCCGGTCGATAATGGCGCCTGTGCACGCTCCTCAGTCTGTCAGTGTCCAGAATGGTCAGCTCAAGCCAAGACTGTGCGTGCTTTGTTACTATAAGGTAAGAAGAGTTGGCGGAACCACGGCGACTTCTTCCTAACTTTCAGACATTATCGTGAGTCTGAAAACAACTGAGCTTATCTATGAATGTTTGTGCGGACAAACACACCAGCCGATCACCACCACCTACAAATTATGCGTATCGTCTGGAGTGCACCATGGAATTTTGATAGGACAGTTATTATTTTCTATATACATAAATTATCAGGCGGACAGGATGGCAGCAATCTGCAGCAGTTTGATGATGGGTTTGTGTACGGGAAGGTGTCGAAGGTGAATGATTGAAGGAGAATACAAGATAAATTAGACAAAGTTTCTCGATGATTTCATGAATGCAGCTAGTTCTAAATGTAGAAAAACTAAGCTAATGCGGACGAATAGGTAAAACAAACGCGTAATTTTCGCACAAAGAAAAGTTGTGTTCTGGTTGACACAGTCACATCAATTCAGTATTGCGGCGTAGCGTTACAAATCTATGTGAAGTGGTACGGTAAGGGGAAGAACGCAATAGGGACCATTAATGGTCAACTTCAGGTTATTGGGAAACTTTCAGAGATCGCCTGAAGGATGCTAGTGTGACCTATTCTTGGGTACTGCTTGAGTGAAACTTCCTTTCAAATTAAAACTGTGTGCCGCACCGAGACTCATATTCGGGACCTTTGCCTTTTGCAGGCATGTTCTCTACCAACTGAGCTACACAAGCAGGACTCACACACCGTCCCTACAGGTGTACTTCGGCCAGTAAAGAGGAAGACGGGGCGTGAGTCGTGTTTGGGTAGCTCAGTTGGTAGAGAACATGCATGTGCAAGGCAAAGGTCCCGAGTCCAGACTCGGTGTGGCACACAGTTTTAATCTGCCAGGAAGTTTCGTATCAGTACACACTCCGCTGCAAAATGAAAATCTCATTCTACTGCTTGAGTGTTTTGGATCCACACTAGGTCGGATTAAAGGAAGACATCGAAGTACTTCAGAAGCGTTCTACTATATTTGTTACTGGTGGGAATAAACACAGGTATTAAGGAGATGCTTAGGAAACTCAAGTGGAAATACCCAGAGGGAACTGGACGTTCTTTTTGAAGAAAACTATTCAAAAAATTTAGAGAAACAGTATTTGAAGCCGACGACCCGACACAGTAGCCGAGAGTGCTAATGGCTGCTACCTGGACTCGGGTAGGCACGCTGGCCCTGGATCGAACCCGCCCAGCGCATCACCAACGAGGGCCAGTGTGTCAGCCAGCCTGGATGTGTTTTTGGGCTGTTTTCCACATCACACTAAGTGAATACCGGGCTGATTCCCACATTCCGCCTCAGTTGCGCGACTCACTGGATTTGAAAATGGTTCAAATGGCTGTGAGCGCTATGGGACTTAACATCTATGGTCATCAGTCCCCTAGAACTTAGAACTACTTAAACCTAACTAACCTAAGGACAGCACAAAACACCCAGCAATCACGAAGCAGAGAAAATCCCTGACCCCGCCGGGAATCGAACCCGGGTACCCGGGCGTGAGAAGCGAGAACGCTACCGCACGACCACGAGATGCGGGCCGCTGGATTTGATTACGTTCGCACTATTCTATGGCTTACTCTAGATGCAGACAGCTGGGGTACACTAATTCCATCCCGGGCGTTCAGGGTGGCGGTAGGAAGGGCACCATCTGCAACTAACACTGCCACACCATAGTAACACGGCCGACTCCGCGTGACGTGGGACAAATTCCCTGAGAAAGAAAGAAAAGTATTTGAAACCGACGCCAGAACGGTTCTACTGCCGCCAACAAACATTCCGTGTAATGATCACGAATATAGTATACGAGAAATCAGGGCTCTTACGGAGTCATGTAGCCAGTCGTGTTCCTCTCGCTCTCTTTGCAAGTGGAGCAGGAAAGAAAATGACTATTAGCGGTACAGAGTACAACCCGTCACTCAACGTGCTATGGTTGTAGAGTGTGTATATAGAGGTACGCTGCCACTCAAGAGAAGACGGTGTAGGACTGGAGGCTGTCTTTCTGGAGGCGGTTGTGAAAGCTTTGTCGAAACAGACAGTGCGCAGCAGAGGTCAATGAATATTAACGTTTAGGTGCCCATTATGGTCAACAGTAGAAAACTCCCAGGTACCGTGGGGCGCCAAGAATGTGGGAAAAAGAATACTTAAAAACGATAAATGAAACGTTTCTTCACGTCCCTGCCTCGAGATTCCGTAACGTCGAGGGGAGTTACACTCGGGACAGCGGACTGAATTCATGTTCTCCCGGTGACGTGCTGCGTCACATAGTATTACACGGCATATTGCTCTGCGAATTTAATTGGAATCGCTTACAGGTTGATTCGGATTACTAATGTACCGTGCTACACTGTCTGATCAATCTACATAAGATCGCCAGCTTCAGTTCGACCCGCGGGATGCGTTAAAATCACTACTCCAAAGTGCACAATTAGAATCTCTAACTACTTTCAAGGAAGATGCCGAACTTTGAATACGTTTACCTCTTTAAATTCATTCAGCGCCTCTAAATGGGTCTTACCAGTCTGCACAACCACAAAACAGAAACACAGTTCAATTCAATAAAGAAAATAACCCGACAAAAAAAATCACTTCTAAATTATTTACCTCCACTAGTTACGTAGTCCCCTAAAACACTACCGTACAGCCAGCTACTGGCTTCAAGATCTGATGGAAGGACTTGGAAAGTGGCCACCAAGTCATCAGAAGAAAGCTACAACTTATAAAGCAAATGACTGCAATTTAATTCAAAGGATTAACCCAAGAGAGGAGCATATTTAATTGCGCAACATGCTATCCGGCATTTTTATGTTCACCCTTCAATGCAACTAACTTCAGTGTGACCAGACTCCTCATATAAGATTACTTAAATATTTATCTTTTTTTAACCCTCCAAAATTAATGATTGATAGGAGCCAAGAAACGGATATTCTGAATAGACATGTGCTGTGAGGACCAGAATAACTACTGAGTCTTTTTCGGTTCAGCAGAGACAAAACACAATTAGATTGCCGTTAAAAGTGTTCCCTGTGTGGTAAGAATTTAACATTTAAAATCGGCACCGTAAACTCTGAAATAGCTTCTGTGTCGGCTGGCATCCTGCACAAAATCCTATGTGTATCCTGTCACAAGTCCATAAAAAAAAAAAAATAAAAAAAAAAAAAACTTAAACTGGCGATCACGAATGGTGCCAACTGGTAATCAAATGTCGCGATTTCCATCGCTCACCCAAAATGGAGCACGGCTGATCAAAGTGAGCCGGTGTTAGGTACTGCTTGAATTTCTCGATCTGTTGCTACGTAGATGACCGACGGAGCAGCAACTGTGACGATGCGCGATCACGGTAAACAACGTGTTCCTGGGTAAAACTATTAACTCCGTACTACGTAGCGGATAATAGAGTACTACGACTGCTCGTTAAAGCAATCAGAACACGAATCCAGTGTTTCCCATATCGAACGTAGCCTCAGTTTCTCCTACGCAGAACCAGTGGCTGCCCAATTATCCTCTTGTAACCATTTTTCGGCCAATCACCTGTCTTCCCTCTAAACATTGTGTGCTCGTGAATGATCGCCCCATATCACACAATTTCAGCCAATGGGTGGCTTGCAGGAGGCGTTTTAAGTTGAAACGTTCAGGAGGCTTCTTTTCCCTAATGGAACCATCGGACTGTTTCTGCAGAGTCGCACGCTAAGAGCAAAGGTGTGAGGGGCTTATAAGGAGCGCTACCCGCCAACACGGCTCACAACGCGGCCAGACCCGTCTTTTGTTTTAAGGCGGCGCCTAGGGCCTGTCTCAGCAAGCTATCCACGTGGGGAAAAATCGCAGCTTTCAGTTTAAGGTACGGGACGAGGGCCCCACCCCACCCCCGTCCTGTACAAAGGCTGCCGCCAGCCAGGGGCGGCGTGTCGCAGGCTTTCTCTCGGCCACCCGTGATGGCCTCTATAAACAGCCCCGACTCCACCGTTCCCTCGTTTTGCCTGTCACAGAAACTGATGATAACTTAATTATTTTCATCTGCTTCTAAATTTGTTATTTGCTTGAAATGTGATATTTAATCACCACTTGCCTCGCTTGGTTACTCAGGTGCGAAGATAACTAGAAATATTCAGAACGAATCTGCAAAACCATATGCAAACTACAAGATTGTGTATTAAAAATCTGAGGTGGGCGAGGATTTGGGTCTTGCATTGTGGAGGGGACATCGGTTGCCACCTTGCAGACTCAACCCACCTAAACCAAGGATATGTACGTATAATGGTCCTTGTTCTCAAACGGCTACCAATTCCCAATAAATGGGAGCCGCGATTACAACAGCACAGTGCAAAACCGTGTAGGAAAATTTAGCGATGAAGACAACACCAGAAGGCAGCAGATCGACATGGTAAAATGCGATAAACGGGACAATAGCGACCAACTCCAACTCTACACCATCCAGCTAAAATTGTCAGCTGCATGTGGAATCTGTAATTCAGAGGACACAATCGAACATTGTTCAGTGGCCTAAATCTGCCCCCATATCGGACATGATTCATCTAATCAATAGAATGGACATACAGAACATAAAGGTTCCTAATGCCATTACACACGAAAAGAGATAGTGTCCCAAAGCAAAGCGACATATAACAATAAGGCTCTTAGAGCACACAATTCATATGATTTTTGGACTGAAATTAACGGGCATCTTACAGTACTGGTTACACTTACGGGATGAACACGAGAAAGTAAGTCGTCGTCCCAAACACAAGTTTACATATGTGAATTCTTTCAAGATTTCAGGGCCTAACACTTTTGATATTTTGACATATCCTTATGTAAAGAAAACAATTGTAGTATGAATTCTACAAAAGTTCTATCTAAGAAATTACTCAATGGACAATTTTTTTTTACAGTTTTCCATATTAAAGAACGAGATGTACGTGTGTTGTGGAGTACATTAGCCATCCTAATATTATAAACGACAAAGTAGCTCCATGTTACGTTTTCACAACGAAACCACTGAAACGAGTTTGATGAAATTTGGAAAGGAGATAGACAAAACGCTGCAAAAGTACATAGGCTCCTTAGGAAGTGTGTAGTACAAGATATATATCGTTTTAAATAATATAACGCCAAATTTGGAACCATTATTAGTCTTTGAAAAACTGTTTACACTTTGATCTTTAAACTTTATTGCATTTATGAATATGCTTTTATTGTTTGATATTGAGAAAGTACAAGTTCCTCTTGACCTATTCTTCATATACGGAAAGGTATTAAATATTTTATTACAACTTGATGCACCTTCAGTCGGACTCTAGAAAGTTAACAGCTTGAGCAGGCATTGATGGAGCCTGGTAGGGCACTATAAGCATGAGGTATTTTTATGGTTCTTAGCTCATAGAAACGTCATCTTTGTAGTTGAAAGCATTTGCCAGCCAGCCAATCTCTCAGTAAATCTTGCTGGACTGATCCACAGCCACACAGGGTTGACAGAGCAGACCCTCAGCGAGACAGGTCTCCAGCAGAACAATGCCGCAATACCTGCATTGGCGCCAGCTGAAGGCTGGGCTCGGGGTGCTGGACTGAAGGGACCTGTCTACACAGTGTAGTCTTAAACTGGGCATTGTGTGCAGAGCCACACATAGTAAAAATTTACAAGTTTTCATGTTCGCTGACACTGAAGTAGGGCATCTCAGTCATATAAGAAATTCCAGTGTCTGAGAAAGGTTTAAAGATTACACCTAATAGCTAGGACTAACAAACGCCAAGGGACAGGTGTTTTAGATAAAGATCTTTAAGATTGCATCTGTTCACTTGTTGCCATGGAAAGCAACACGACTTCAGAGGAAAACATCTTCTCCCTCCACGAAAACTGAAAAAAGCCAGTTATTGGTGATTTCTTTTCTATCCAGAGACGCAGGTTTCTTAGCTCTTGCCCTGGTTCAACAGGAGTTTGTGGTGTCATGTGGCAGGGGAAACTTATCGCCTCTAGAGCCTGGTGATTGGCTCAAGATGGCTTGAAGACGGTTTTGTTTGAGCACTTTTTGCAGGAAAACGGATTTTTTCTGAAGAGTGCAAAGCACTCGGGTGCTGGATTTTAGTCGAGTAAGTGTACTTATGGTCGATGATCTGGCAGATGTGGTTAGTGCTTGGGACCTGTCCTTAGACTGATTTCACATGCTAGTAGTTTAGACTGGGGAGCCTGTGGTAAAGTTCTTACTGTACCAAAAGTGTGAACTGAAATGTCTCGGACAACTAGCTTACCAAGGGCACACTTATTCGTTGTAGGTTTACCAACCTTGACGTTTGGTATCCTTGGGCACTTTGTCGTATAAGTGAGCCAAATTAGTCCTTGGTACGACCAGCAAGCAGGTGTGTCATACACTGAAATCTACTACGATTTCAGGGCTCTGAGAAAGAGTATATTTCGATCCGCCTGCCTGATCGCTAGATCGTGAGATTTTTGCATTTCTTTCATGGTCGCAATTGATTCATAGGTGCTGCCTCACGTCTCACCTTCGCCGCACCTATCTAGCCAGCTGCAAGTTACATCGCCGCACGAAGCAAACAGGGTAACGCAAGCTGCAAGTTACATCGCCGCACGAAGCAAACAGGGTAACGCACTGCTGCTCTGGCTTTGCATGGGTGTAGAGATCTCTTTTGCCACTTGTGCTCAGCTGCACCTATTTAGTGAAACCGCAATAGACTTACTTAGCCAAAGGCTGCTCAGTGTCAAATCAATTCATATTGCTTTATCCACATTTTTAGGGGAAGAGTACTTGACTCACTTTTACCACCCAGGACCCTTGTCCATTGTACTCTTAAAACAAGTGTTAGTTGTTTACGGTATTCAATCAAAAGTTGTTTAGCAAAATTTAGGTCTGTCATTGTTTTGGGAAAATAAATGTTGTTAGTAAACAAAATTTAGCGTGCATTCTCAATCATTAATGTGTATGTATATTTTCATGTTGTGGTTGTGACTTGTGTTTCACTTGATTGTTTGTTTCTTATGGCAAACGGCGTTGTGCTGATCTTTTAGGATTGAGATTTTCGTTTATGAGTATAGACAAGCGTGTTGATATTTTAATTCGTTGTCAGGAACTGGGAATCGGTAGCTCACTGGGGCGTAATTTAGAGTAGAATATGTGTGGCATGGGAATGTGTAGTAATTAAATTCGTTTGGGTCCGAATTATAGTGCATGCTTACAAGAAGCATGCACAAGTATCGGAAGTTATTGTGTTTTGTTAACTATGGATCCACTTCAGACTATTTGCGGTGACCAGGCAGATATTACATGGGATTCTCAGGTAAATACGGTTGCAGACCAGCAGGAAGCCACACGGGATTAGCCGAGCGGTCTAAGGCGCTGCAGTCATGGCCTGTGCGGCTTCTTCCGGCGGAGGTTCGAGTACTCCCCCGGGCATGGGTATGTGTGTTTGTCCTTAGAATAATTTAGGTTAAGTAGTGTGTAAGCTTAGGGACTGATGATCTGAGCAGTTAAATCCCATAAGATTTCACACACATTTGAACACTGTGGAACCAGACAGAAATGCAGAGCCCGGAGAGTATGACGACATGTCTCAGCCAGGTGATGAAAGTGAACGGGAGACCGCGGTAGAGCAAGATATGTGCGCTGCTGGTACGAGATGCACTATCAGTGAAACTGGCAGAGCAGAATCACGAACAAAAGGTCACAGAATGATGGAATCTCGTCCATCTAGTGCTGGATATCAGCGGTGGATATCAGTTTGAGGCTCTCATGCAATTCATGCAAGAGGCAGAGGAAAAGAGACTAAGGAAGAGGAGGAACGATACAAATTAATCATATGAACAGTCACAGACAGTATAGATGGAGTTGAGAAAGAAATCACAGGAATCCAAGAAGGACTAAGGAATGTCAAGAAACTGATAGCAGAAACGTGTGAGATCGCCGACCAGGCAAAGTGCGATGCCAAAATAGCGCGATCAATAGCGCAAGTAACACGAAAGGAGGAGTCAGTAGTCAAAGAACAAGTTAAACTGGCAAGTACTCAGGTGTGTAAGACAAAAAAAGGCACTGCAACTCTCCAAAAACCAGGCAAACATATTGTTCAAGGAACGCAGGGAAAAATGAGTGAGGCGGCGAAGCAAATCGGACAAATAGAAATCAAACAGGCCGAAATCTCTAAAGTTAAAAATCAACAGATCCGAGTCGTCACGCAACAAAACGAGTTGGCAAAGGACGATCGGCAGGCACATGAGCGGGGCGCGCAATTGCAAACAAAATCTCGTCCAGTAGAGCGGCGTAACCGAGAGCATAACAGAAGTGAAGAAAATGTTTTTCGTCTCTCCAAACTGCTACATGAGGACACACCCCCTACACGTGGGCGAACGCAGCAGGAATACGATCCTGCCGCGGCGGGACGCGTAAAGGCCGGTTCCCAATAGGGCTGCCGCGGGTCGAAACCGCGTGGCAGCGGCGTGGTTGCCATGGAAACGCCGTCAGCGTTGCGGGTCAGCGGTGTCTGCGTGGCGGTTTGCCCACGTTGAACCGCTGCCGCTGCGGCTGCCGCGTGCCGCGGTCCAAGTCCGAGCCGCCAATCACAGGACGCGCTGAGCGTGACGTCAGGTATGTAACCCAGGGCCACACGAACTTTCGCTGGTGCGGACGCAGTGGCAGGTATGAAATACTTGTCATCCGCTTTCAAGGAAACTACTCTGTAGAAAAATTTGATTCTTGTGCTTGTTAAAGCCTGATATTTTCTCTCCATAAAGGACCGAATTTCTTTTCGTTACTCGTCGTGGTTACTTGCTCTATCGCATTTACGTAAACCATTACACGAAATTTTAATGAGTGTGCAGAGGTAAAAATTCACTGTGTGGACTTTGCGTACAGTTCCTTTTAGTTAATACATTATTGCGTATGAAATTTAGTCAACATATCGAAATTGTCTTTAATGCTGAGAGCAGAACGATCAATTCTCCGTTCTGGAAATATTGAATGATATGTGGGCGGACGGGCTGTGCGGTGACCGCGCGCGGGTCGCTCGCGATGCGACCGATACTTCGTCCTGCTCGTCGTAAATCCTGTGGTTATGTGGACTGAGAAGTTAAACCGAAACTGATTTCATGGTATATCATAAGATGTAATTTGCTAAGTATCTACAACTATTTATTATTTCATTTGGGGAGAAACAAACTTTTTTCTTCTTGATCCAGTGTGCGTTTCGCCTTTTACTTTAAGGCATCTTCGGTGGTATCGAGAATGATTCAGGTTTGTTTTGATATGTGATACTTGCAGATTATAAAACAGTTCACATCATTTTTGCGTGAATAAATGATTACTTACAGTTAATCGAGTTTTTGGCGGTCATCTGCGTTTCTCCTCACCTGGTCAAATGCTGGAGGTTGAACTAACACTTACCTTATGGAACATAAGTACATTTTCATGTACGCTCGTTTTCCTTCTGTCACTAGGTGTAGACATTTTACCGAAAACCGCCGGACGTTGTGGCCGTGCGGTTCTAGGCGCTTCAGTTTGGAACTGCGTGATAGCTACGGTCGCAGGTTCGAATCCTGCCTCGGGCATGGATGTGTGTGATTTCCTTAAGTTAGTTAGGTTTAAGTAGTTCTAAGTGTAGGGGACTGATGACCACAGATGTTAAGTCCTATAGTGCTCAGAGTCATTTGATTTTTTACCGAAAACTCTGATTTAAAGTCGTAAGTACAGTGTGTTCACCTCATGACCCTTCCAGTTTGGTTTATCTATGTACATGTTGACAACCTAAACAATTATATGCTGAGGACTAATGTTTATTTCTGTTCTCCTTATATCTGTGGTGGTGGTGGTGGTTAGTGTTTAACGTCCCGTCGACAACGAGGTCATTAGAGACGGAGCGCAAGCTCGGGTTAGGGAAGGATTGGGAAGGAAATCGGCCGTGCCCTTTCAAAGGAACCATCCCGGCATTTGCCTGAAACGATTCAGGGAAATCACGGAAAACCTACATCAGGATGGCCGGAGACGGGATTGAACCGTCGTCCTCCTGAATGCGAGTCCAATGTGCTAACCACTGCACCAACTTGCTCGGTTTATATCTGTATATGTGTGTGGCTAGCCAGTGATAGTTATAGAAAGTTGAAAATGAATGCAGTAGTTGTTAGAAATTGGTTGAAAGATTTAGTGTTCAGCTGATTTCAGTTTTGGTTTAAATGTTTTGTGGAGGAGTGCATGTAAGAGTAAATTCACTGCTTACATTAGTAGATAAAATAGTAGAATAGCATTTCAAGAGATGTTTATTTCAGAATACTGTCACCCAACCCTTTTGTCCTCACTCTTACATGAACTCCTCCACAAGACATTTAAGTCAAAAGTCGAATCAGCTGAACTCGAGACCTTTCAACTACACTCTGGCATATAATACATTCACATTCAATTTCTTCAGCTCAGCCTGACTAACCACACGCACACATAAACATATATAAAGAAATCAGAATGAACAGACTTTAATTTTCAGTATATGCTTCGTTAGGTTGGCAACGTGTACATAAACCAAATAAGAAGAGACATAAATTGAACACACAGTAGTTACGACTCTAAATCAGCTTTTGGTTAAATACTCGCAGCCAGTGACAGAGGAATAATTGTGTTCCACACCAGTTGCGCAAATAACATAAAATTGTTCAGGAGAAAGTTTGCAACGAGAAATTAATGTGCATACGTCTCGTCACTGATTTTATAGTGCGATCTACAGCCTGCGACCAAATGAGTGGAAACGCAAACCCAGTAATCCCCTATTCATGTAAAAAAAAAGGCCTGAAATGTTTCTTAATCTATATATAACACAAAGATTACACTGGAAGTGCCTTAAAGTAAAAGGCGAAAGGCATATAGAACAAACAAAATTCGTCACAGGAAGAAAATGGCGTTTGTTATTTACAGAACGAATATTTTTGTGCTTGCTGCAGATGATGGCCACGTAAATAAATGTCTTATTTCTTACTTCGTTTTGCCTTAAGATATTTTGTTTATTTGCAACGTTTAGAATACTTTATAATTACGTGTAATAACACTTGATTGCCAGTTACTCTTTCCAGCATCGCTAAAACAGTATTTACAGTCAGATATATAGTCTTGGTCTCACTCTACCAATTATCCCCCATTACCAAACTGACGATTCTTTCACGCCTCATAATATGTCCTGTCAACTAACCCTTTTTGTAGTCAAGTTGAGCCGTAATTTTCTCTTCCTCCTCTATTTAATTCGGTACCTCTTCTTTGGTTACGCGATCCTCCTATCTAATCTTCAGCATTCTTATTTATCACCACGTTTTGAAAGAGTCCATTGTCTTCTTGAAGAACTGTTCATCGTCCACGTTTCACTTACATACAAGGCTACACTCCGTACACAAATACCGTTGTAAAATATTACCCAACCATTAGAATTTATATTCGATGTGAACAAATTTTCGTTTTCAGAGCTTATCTTTCTATTGACAGTCTTCATTTTATATCCTCTCTACTTCTGCCTTCCCAATTACTGTTTCCCTTTCAAGTCATTGAAGTCTTAGAAATGTAGTTTGGTTTCTGTACAAGTTGTAGATAATCTTGTGTCCCTGTGTTTTAACGATGACATCTCCAGAGCTGCAAAGAATGTTTTAATTAAGATTGTCAAAACCTTTCTCTAAACATGCAAATGCTATTAACACCGTTTTGCAGTTCTTCATTCTGTCTACTTAGCTAAGTGGTAGGATCAGTATTGCCCTGCGTGTTCAGACATTTCACAGAATCTAACATTGTGCTCATGGTAGTTTGTGTAACACCTCCCTCTCTCCTCTCTACATGTTCCTTCCACTTTGTAGCCTTCCTTATTTGCTTAGTTCTGGCTTGCCAAATGAGTTCTTGACAGTTGCTTGTCCTTTGAGCAAAGGTTTCTTTCTTCTTTCCCATTTTCATTCGCCTATGTTTTCCAAGTGCAAAATCGTGTTGCGATTTTGGACTTACTGGCAACGTCATGTTTAGACATCTATTTCCCATGACCTACTTTATGTGCTGCATTTTTATTTTTTCCCTCTTGTCAATTAAATTTAACATATTACGTTTTATCGAACGATTTCTGCTGTACCTTTATCCCGTTCACATACTCTGCTGCATTCACGACTTCTCTCAAAGATATCCATTCGTATTCTAGTGGATTCATTCCTCTGTTTCAGTCAATCGTTGCGTTACTGTAACTTTAAGATTATCGAAAAAGTGTGGGTCTTGACTTATTCAAGTTCCATCTCCTTAATTCACTACCGTTTACTGTCTCTTTAGTTGCAAACTGCAGCTCGTAACCAATAAATTATTGTCGGTTTGCGTCTGCACCGGGAAATGTCTTACAATTTCAAATCTGGTTTCGAAAACTCTGTTCCAAATGTATATTATTCTTTCATGATTCTTAAGTAAGGTGGTGGCGATGATTACATTATGCTATGTGAGAAATTCTATCAGGTGGCTTCCACTTTCATCCCTTCCCCCAAGCCTTTGTGTTCTTACTGTTTTCCTGTACATGCTGCTGTATCGCATTTTAAATTTTTCCCTCGCTTAACTATTTGAATAATCTCTTTCATCGTACATTGTTTCAATCTGTTAGGAATAGTGAACAATCATGAACGGTAATCGTGAAATCTGTTTATGGTGAAATGAGGAAACATGAATAATGGAGTATGTCAAAGAGTACATTGAACAGAAAATGGAAAATTGGTGTATCTTCACCCAACTTCATCTTTCCTTCATGTAGGTGTAAGATATAGTTAATCAAACACACCGGGCGTTTCAGTGGGTCCCTCCCCGTACCTCAGTGACTATCCGTCATTGGCTACCGCTAGCGTCTGCCGCTTCCAGATGGGAACGTCAATTCCGCGAGCCGCCGCGTCGAAGCGGAAAACGCTTGCCGCTGCTGCACGCCGCGTTGCCGCGCCGTAGTGGGAACTGGCCTTAATAGAATATGCTCCGTCGGTAACACTCAGCATGTCAGAGAGCGGACCCGAAAGCAATTGTACAGGTCTACCGAGGTCAGAAATGCTGTTACGTGAATTTCACAGCACAAGAGGATACCATAACAGTGCACAAGGATCATTTGGGCGCGGATATATGGAATTACGTGCTGCAGACGAGAGGGAAATTCGTACGGTGGATACGTCGAGCCTTTAGGCCACAAACTTTCCTTGTCCATCCAGAATTTTCTAGTCTCCAAGGAGGGAAAAAACTCATTACATCCAAAGACCTGGGTTGCACAAAACGATCACAATCTCTGCCAGTTAAGTATAAGCTCCAGTTTTATCTATGGTTTCAGGAATTAACAAGACAGTCGCAGTGCTCCAAATCCAGAATGGATAAAACTTTTGTCTGTGGTTTCTCAGAAGGATCGATTGCAGAACATATGCGTGGAGTTGCGGAGAGTTGTCGCTCCTACCAAGAATTTAAGGACCCATTCCTTAGTACATACTGGTTGCAAGACACACAGGAGAGGATAAAACAGCAGATCATTTTAGGAAAGGACTTAGAAGCGTCAGGATTCCGCAGTCCTGTCAAATTCTTCGAATACCTGATGAAGAAGAACCGATTCTTGGATCATTCGTACATTCCCAGGGAAATTATAAGGCACTGCCACATTAAATTACCTTAATGTTATCAGCAACTGCTCATCGGTAGATGCAGCGATTTATCTGAAGCCATCAAGAGTGCGCAGTGCGAACTCGAGTACGTGAATGAAGTTCACATCTCGCGGGAAAGAAGTAGAAATAATGACCGTAACTGGCCAGATTCGTGAGGGGGAATGACGGTGGACGAAATGGGGGAAAACATCTATAGAATCGAAACCAAAATTCCAACTTGAATGGGAATAATCAGTCATCATGAGAAAATAGAGGAAGACGAAGAAATTATAATCATAACAACAACAACAACTACCGACGAAACGGAAAATCGAGAGAACAACAGAAATCGAACCCGGATCAACAGGATTCTAGGGAACAACAGCAAAGCAATAGCAGGACATACAACGGTCAAGGTCAATGGAATGACCAACGTAACGAATATGTGGAATTGAGGCCACCTAACCCATCGAAGGGGATTCAGCAGAAAATAATGCCGCAGAAACTATCTCAACGAGCGATATTAACGTGTTAGAGTACGATGATACAAGAGAACTACCACAGAAAGACAAGGTGCATTATGTAAACAGTTTCCATGGAGGAACTGTTTAACGATATTTAATGTTTATGTAATGTTTTATAGGGCAATTTTCCATTTTTTTCTGTTTAGAAGTTATTTTGTTTGTCTTTCATTTCCATTAGTTTTCAGAATGAGACCTTGTTGAACGTGGCCAAATGTGTTGCATATTTATGACATCTTCACGCCAACATTCACTGGCAGGAGGCAGATTGAATTAAAATTCCGTGTAAGGTATACGTCATCAACAATTCGCACTTTTTGTGGCATACCAAAAGCAGGCTCGTTGCAATACTGAGTACTCCCAACAACTGAATATAGTTATTATTTCTTTTGGCCTCACAATTGTTGTCCTATTTCCGCAATCGTACTGTCATAGCATTCTTGTAGAAGAGCCTTCACAAGTGGCACCATGGCTCATGATATTGCTTCTGTTTACTTTCCGTGGTTTCTTGTACACTGCCCTAGGAACGGATGTTCGTCACTTTATGTTTTTTGTGGTGTCAAGACGGTAAATCGTGCCATAGAGCATATGAGTCTCGATTTTCGGATGTGTTTCGTATGGTGTTAGCGGTCCACGCTTTGGGCGCGTGTCTACGCTAAGACTCGGTGTGATATGAGCCATCAACTATCTCTTGGTGGAACTGTACCATTGCCACGTAGATGCCGTTGGCGAAATATTGTGTATGGGGAATTAGCACGGACAAGTGCTAGTCATGTTTTAGTGGCAAACCCCAGACCCAGAAATAGGAAGCAGATACGTATTGATGGACCGTGGATGAGACTTAAACTACAAAAATATTAATACATAGGTATATAATGCAGAATGCTTTTGTTTCAGCATCAGCAATCTTAATAGAGGAGACAGGAGGCATCCTTCATCCACGTAAAATTTCATGTACATAATCATAAATGCCACCATATCGGTTTCAGGTAAATCACCAGCAGCTGAGTCAGTAGACGCAATTCATGACCACCAACGACAGCAGATAACACTGCCGGACATCGAAAAATAAAAGAGAGGTATAACATGAATAAAATGCATAGAAAAGGCATAGGGTAGTACACTAAGTATTTAGTATTAGGAGAAGTGTGCGTGTTTGTGGAGGTTTAGAGGTAAGGCCAGAGTAAAATTAGAGTGCATGAAAGAAGGTTGTACACATGGAAGAAGCTTGAAGATACTAGAAACTATCAGATAGATTATATAATGGTAAGACAGAGATTCGGGAAACAGCTTTTAAATTGTAACACATTTCCAGGGGCAGATGTGGATATTCGCCACAATCTATTGGTCAAGAACTGTAAATTAAAACTGAAGAAACTGCCAAAATGTGGGAATTTAAGGAGATGGGACCTGGATAAACTGAAAGAACCAGAGCTTGTACAGAGTTTCAGGGAGAGCATTAGGGAACGATTTGCAAGAATGGGGGAAAGAGATACATTCGAAGAAGAATGGGTAGCTTTGAGACGTGAAATATTGAAGGTAACAGAGGATGAAGTAGGTAAAAAGACGAGGGCTATGAGAAATCCTCGGGTAACAAAAGAGATACTGAATTTAATTGATGATTGGAGAAAGTATAAAAATGCAGTAAATGAAGCAGGCAAAAAGGAATACAAACGTCTCAAAAATGAGATCGACAGGAAGTGCAAAATGGCTAAGCAGGTGTGGCTAGAGGACAAATGTGAGGATGTAGAGGCATTTATCACTGGCGGTAAGATAGATACAACGGCTGGAAACAAGGGGAAATCATAGCCGTAATTTTTCCTGAGGGCTTGCAGCTTTACTCTATGATTAAAAGATGATGGCGTCCTCTTGGGTAAAATATACCGGAGGTAAAATAGTCCCCCATTCGCATCTCCGGGTGGGGACTACTCAAGAGGACATCACTATCAGAAGAAAGAAAAGTTACGTCACCTATGACTATTAAATTT
This sequence comes from Schistocerca gregaria, assembly GCF_023897955.1. NCBI lineage: Eukaryota > Metazoa > Arthropoda > Insecta > Orthoptera > Acrididae > Schistocerca > Schistocerca gregaria. Next base: position 584,271,652 of record NC_064923.1, read on the forward strand.
TCGTTTCATTTCACTACCTGAATAATTTCTTTTATCTCATCATACATTTCATCAAATTCTTCATCATCTGCAGAGCTAGTTGCCATATAAACCTGTACTACTGTAGTAGGCGCAGGTTTCATGTCTATCTTGGCCATAATAATGCGTTCACTATGCTGTTTGTAGTAGCTTACCCGCACTCCTGTCTTTTTATTCATTATTAAACCTACTCCTGCAATACCACAAGTTGACTTTGTATTTATAACCCTGTACTCACCTGACCAAAAGTCTTGTTCCTTCTGCCACCGAACTCCACTAATTCCCATTATATCTATCTTTAGCCTATCCATTTCCCTTTTTAAATTTTCTAACCTACCTGCTCGATTGAGGGAACTGACATTCCACACTCCGATCCGTAGAACGCCAGTTTTCTTTCTCCTCATAACGACATCCTCCTGAGTAGTCTCCACCCGGAGATCCAAATGGGGGACTATTTTACCTCCGGAATATTTTACCCAAGAGGACACCATCATCATTTAACCATACAGTAAAGCTGCATGCCCTAGGGGAATAGGTACTGATAGATGTGAAAATTATCGAACTATCAGTTTAAAAAGCCACGGCAACAAATTACAAACATCAATTCTTTACAGATGAATGGAAAAATTGCTAGAAGCTAGCCTTGGGAATGATCAGTTTGGATTCAGTAAAAATGTTGGAACACGTGAGGCAATACTGACCCTACGACTTATCTTAGAAAATAGATTAAGTAAAGACAAACCTACTTTTCTCGCATTTGTAGCTTTTGACAATGTTGTTTGGAATACTCTCTTTCAAATTCTGGATGTGGCAGCGGTAAAATACAGGGAGCGAAAGACTGTTTACAATTTGTAGAGAAACCAGATGGCAGTTATAAGAGTCCAGGAGCATGTAAGGGAAGCAGTGGTTGGCTAAGGGAGTGAGACAGGGTTGTAGCCTCTCACAGATGTTATTCAATCTGTATATTGAGCAAGCAGTAAAGGAAACAAAAGAAAACTTCGGAGTTGGAATTAAAATCCATGGAGAAGACATAAAATCTTTGAGATTCGCCGATGACATTGTAATTCTGTCGGAGGCAGTAAAGGACCTGGAAGCGCAGCTGAAGGGAATGGATAGTCTCTTGAAAGGAAGATACAGGATGAATATCAGCAGTAGCAAAACGAGAATAATAGAATGTTGTCGAATTAAATCGGGTGATGCTACAGGAATTAGATTAGGAAAATGAGACGCTTAAAGTAGTAAACGAGTATTGCTAGTTGGGGAGCAAAATAACTGATGACAGTCGAAGTAGATAGGATATAAAATGTAGACTGCAATGGCAAGGAAGGCGTTTCTAAAGAAGAGAAATTTGTTAACATCTAGTATAGATTTAAGTGTCAGGAAGACGTTTGTAAAAGTATTTGTATGGAGTGTAGCCTTGTGTGGAAGTGAAACATGGACGATAAATAGCTTGGACAAGAAGAGAATAGAAGCTTTCGAAATGTGGTGCTACAGAAGAATGTTGAAGATTAGATGGCTAGATCACATAACTAATGAGGAGGTATTGAATAGAATTGGACAGAAGAGGAGTTTGTGGCACAACTTGACAAGAAGAAGGGATCGATTGGTAGGACATGCTCTGAGGCATCAAGGGATCACCAATTTAGTATTGGAGAGCAGCTTGGAGGGTAAAAATCGTAGAGGGAGAACAAGAGATGAATACACTAAGCAGATTCAGAAGGATGTAGGCTGCAGTAGGTACTGGGGGATGAAGAACCTTGTACTCTCTGGACTGAAGACCACAACAACAACGACAGGAGTAGAACTAACAAAACAAAACAAAACAGAAGTGCACACACAAAGACACCTCACACCGTATAATATACGTGTGTACAACGTTAACAGGGCCCTGCAGTCATTAAATTTATTTGAATCCTTAGTAATAAAATAATTAAGTAAATATATTAAGTAAAGAAACTAATTTTGTGTTTATCATTATTTTCTTTTAATGTAAATGGTTTATGTCGATGAAATGACATTTTAGAGAGAATATGGCATTAGACCACACTTGTGAATTGTGCAGACTATGGAACCAACATGGCCGACTGGATGTCACGGCTGTAATGAATCGCCTGTAGCAGCCCAGGAGCGGCGGACCACCTGCTGCGACTGAACGGGGCCTCTGCCACCTGACGCACCTGTGTCGATCAGCCTGTTCGTCTACCAGTGCAGGTGGCACATCTCAAACCAGCTCAGACAGTGGGATACCACCAAGTGCTGGCAGCAACTTCCTCGGAGCCAAATATCCACCAGACCGTTATTCGCGTCACTAGTGAGTCACGTGGCACCGCAGTCGGGGCGCACACTAAACCTAACCAACACAGTGGGGTGCCGAGAGCGACGAGTTCCGTAGACAACAGCCGAGCTAATCCGATGTACCACACCGGCAGTCGCTTTCTGATGCAGGGGCGAACAGGAAGAGTCGGGCTGCCCCACGTCCTTCACAAATGGTTCAAATGGCTCTGAGCATTATGCGACTTAACTTTTGAGGTCATCAGTTCCCTAGAACTTAGAACTACTTGAACCTAACTAACCTAAGCACATCATACACATACATGCCCGAGGTAGGATTCGCACCTGCGACCATAGCGTCCTTTAGATGCAGGTTGCAGGTAAAATGCAGGTTGCAGGTAAAATGCAAAGCTGTCACGCTAGTCACTGAAAGCTAATTGCCGCCTGACCAGGATGATGCCAAGGGTCCAGCTGCGGACCAGAAGCTGTCAAAGATGCTGGTTGCTGTGCAGTCATCAGGTGCTGCCTTCAGATTACTGGAAACGTCAGAAACGTCTGCCACAATTTGTGTCTCGTCATTCACTGAATGAGAGGCCATTCCACTCTATCAAAAAAAGCTGTTCTTCAGTCCTACAAGTCACAGTTTGTGCTAGTGCATAAGTGCCATGTTTTCAATTCGTGAGACATTTTCAAATTGGCTCTGAGCACTATGGTACTTAACTTATGAGGTCATCAGTCCCCTAGAACTTAGAACTACTTAAACCTAACGACACCACACACATCCATGCCCGAGGCAGGATTCGAATCTGCGAGAGACATTTTCAATTGTAATATTTGTCTCCCCAGGGACCCTTGTGGAGGGAGCGATAGAATACCTTTCTGTAATATCATTATGTAATCTCTTCTTGTGTTTTTGTATGTATTATTTGAAATGTCTTGATTGTGAGATTAATTAATGCTTTGATTATGTGCCAGTGTTTGTTTTCATGTTGTAGAAAATAATACACAAATACAACTTAGGTACTAGAATAAACAGAATACACATGTGACTTCCTTGTTCATAGAGAATTTGAGACTGTATATGTTTGATGATTGAGACCACATGAGTGATAGAGTAACGGCACATCAATGAGCAGAGTACAGTTCAGACTGCAGGACATTGTAAATGATTAGGGACATTAGACATCTCTGACCTCAGGATACGGTGTGAATGGGCATATATCTTTGCTACAAGGCCTCTTAACTGCAGATTAAATGTTTATCAGAAGTCTGTGATGTAGCAATGACCCCTCAGTCTAACATAATTCATACTAGTCCCGCATTGTTTATATGTACTCTTGCTGGCTTGCAGCTTCACGTGACTGAATGACCTCTGGACTGAATGAGGTCACCTTGGAAGTGTTTTAGCCATAGGCACTACTGATTGGAAGAGTGACCTTTTTCAGATATATGTCGGTTATCAGGAGGAAATTCCAGAATGAGATTTTCACTCTGCAACGGAGACTGCACAGATATGAAACATCCTGGTAGATTAAAACTGTGTGCAGGACCGAGACTCGAATTGGGGAACTTTGCCTTTCGCCGGTAAATGCTCGATCAACTACGCTATCCAAGCACGACTGACGACCTGTCCCCACAACTTCAGGTACGTCATTACATCGTCTCCTACCTTCCAAACTTCACAGAAGCTCTTCTGCGAAACTTGCAGAACTAGCACTCCTGGGAAAAGGATCCTAATGCCAGGCCACAGCCACCTACCTTTGCCATCATCATGGAACTTGTGCTTTAGGTATGTAAATGCTACTGCAGTCTTAGACATAAAAACTGACAGCCGGCCAGCCACCACAGAAACTAAGTCTAAGTTGTTCACTTAAGGTGACCAATAAAACCGACCGCCCCTGACAACCCTACGTCTGGACATCTGCAATGTGGCAACACTGTAAGGTGCGGAGGTGTCAGGAGGAAGTGTTGATTACTACTGAGACGTTCTCGCGTTGTGTGAGACCGTGGTCTAGTGGCGGTCGTTGTGCTTTCTAAACTTATAGTCACGTGTACACGTCCAATAGTATTTTCTTTTTTCCACGTTTCGGACTTCGTCTAAAGTTTTGAGTCTGATTGAACATCGAAGACAATTCGTTTCATATTCTACCCGCCAGTAATAACAAATACTTCCACAAAAAATTACGCAGGACAGCTAGTGGGTGCGTCGCGATCACAGCAGCTTACGCTGGAGCGTTTCCCCGCGCTGCAGCGGCTACCGGCCGCCAGCCAGACGCCACACGCCGCCCAGGTGAACGCGGCGCGACGCTGTCAGTGTTTCTTTCAACTTTCATTTTCAGATTCGAAGTTCTAGTTATCATCTTGCAGTTAAGCATTGGATTTTGCATACTTGAAAACCATGAACTACAGTTAAGAGTTGCTAATTTGAGTCACAGGTGGAAAAAGGTGTAACATCTGCAACACACTATTTAATTTTGGTACACTGGAGGGCTGAATCCAGAGGAGGCAGCTTGAAAGATTTGAAATGTGTGTGGAGAGAGTGCTTTTGGGAAAAATACCCCAGAAAAAGATATTTTTCTTTTAACGAAGATTTCTTTGGCATGAATGATTTTCAACATTAAGGAAGTCTCGACTACTGATATAAGTGATGGTTCAAAATGGTTCAAATGGCTCTGAGCACTATGGGACTTAACATCTATGATCATCAGTCCCCTAGAAAGTAGAACTACTTAAACCTAACTAACCTAAGGACATCACACAACACCCCTCATCACGAGGCAGAGAAATATAAGTGATGGACTGCCATTTAACCACCATACGACCTTTGCATTCAATAGGCAAGGCTCAGACGTCTGGTGTAGGAGTACTGCATGCTCTAATTCGAAACAGCAAAAGTCAGTGGAATGCTTATCATTGCAGTATTGTTTGAACGTAATCAGGTCGCTCATTGAGCATTCCTATGCAACACTCTCATTGGTGACGTATTATGACACGTTTATCGTTAACTTCCTAAGAAATGAAAGGCTGAGCCCTACCAAAATACGTTAACTGCAGCAAAGAGTTGTGTGAACATAATATTTTCCATCTGACAGCTTCAAAAGTGTGTTTTGCACTAAGAATTCGTCCCCAAGGGTGTGTCCATCACAGCCAACAGCTGAGAAGCCTTTCGGTCACAGTGTATCTGCGTAATTGATTGGCGCATGTGTTGTTCAATACAGCAGTCGTGACTCTCACTGGATTCAGTGGCTTTGTGCGTGCATGTGCGTGCATGTGCGTGCATGTGTTTTCATGTTCATGCACAATCTGCATCAATACTGTTAACATTAGGGAGACAAGAACACATTGCATCAAATGTAACTGTAAAGTATTTTAATGCATTGGCTAGTTAATGCAAATTTAATTTTTACCCAACCCATGTCCTGCATATTAGCTTCAGTAAGAGAGTTGTATTAACACCATAATATTTTCAGAAGAGACTTGTCGCGGCTCGCGACAAGTGCAGCGATTAGCAGTGCCCAATGCCGCCGCGATTTTTTTCTGTTGGCTGTCTGTGGACACTGCAGCAGACGTTTCGCCATAAACAGAAAGAAATCACCTTGACCCTGACTGCTGTGAGTGGACATCACTGCATGCATGTTCTTATAGAACCAACCTGACTCTACACACAGCTTCCATGGAGGAACTATAACAGGTGGTGGTGGTGGTGGTGGTGGTGGTAAATCATTATAGGACCAAACTGCTGAGTTCATCGGTCCCTAGGCTTACACGCTATTTACTCTAACTTACGCTAAGGACAATACACACCCATGCCCGATGGATGACTCGAACCTCCGACGCGGAGAGCCGCAAGAACGGTGGCAATGCATCCAAGACCGCACGGCTATCCCGCGCGGCAATAGGAGCGGGTATCATGCCCTTAGTCATCAGTGTTGAGATGTACAGTCTGGTTGAATCCGAAGAAAATAGGAACCCTCTCAGAAAGTATTGTGAGGTGATATCAAAATTTATCCAACACACAAAAATTAACTGCCGAGCTACCGTGCACGCAGTAGTAGCGCACAAGGAAATATTGTGTCTTGGAAACGTATACTTCATTGCCTCCTCTCATTTCTAAGCCCTTGTTTTAGTATAACGTGAGAAAATAAACACAAAAGGCTAAAGTTTCTGAGAAGCATTTAAATCATTTCCTCTTATGATATCATAGCTTTTGTTTTAGTATGAAGTGAAAAAATAAACAGTTCAGGGTTTTGAAGTATAATATGACACCAGATTTTTGTGGTAGGCCCTATCGGAAACACAAAAGGCAGGGAGCTCTCCATTCTTTTGACCGACAATCTGTTTCCTTTCATGCATTACTACCGCTCTCAGATTCTTATTTATGGACTTGCGGGGATCAATTTCTTCAGCAGAACGAACCTTATGTTATTGTGCTAATTACGGTATGTAAAAAATGCAACAAAGACGAGTTCCCCTAGAGCAGTGAAGATATTTGCATATGTCTGTATTCAGAAATGACTGCCAGCTGCCACAACACTTTACAGAGTTCAAGTTGCAGGCCACACAATGTGAGTGCGCTTCAGACTTAATTCGTAAGTGGTCAGAAGACGGACGGAAGCTTCAAATTAACGTCGCTTTCCTAGTCACATTCAATCCAAAATGAGGTGTTATTAAGGTAGTTGAGCTTCTAGGAATTACACTTTGATAATTCCCATATGAGTATTCCTATAGCCAAAAGAACTGGTTAGCGAGAAACCATTGGGAACTACATTAATATCAAACTGCAACAACTTGAGACAATACGTGGACTCTTCCCTTCCCTGGGTAACATCTTACTGTTATTTAGGATTCTCTCTGTCCTACCCTTAATGGAAATGGATTTTCATATTCATGAGGCGCTTTCCTCTATTCTTGACAAACATCAGCAACTTGTAATCACTGCGAGTAACAACTGCATAATTATAATGGTCCGGGTTGCAGTAGGTGTGGTGTAGTTATGTTCTCAAGCTCCTTACAGTAACGTTAATGGTGGCGCACATAATCTAGCGTTGAGTATCTAAAATAAATATAATGTGGTGGCGCCGTCGCTTCTCTTTACTTTCCATCTTCTTAAGTAATCTGATTTCACGAACATAGTACTCCATTCATGAGCTGTTAATCATACATTATGACTTCAGAGATAATCGTGCAGGTATTACATTAATTCTACAGTGAATTGCTTGCAAATGTTACCATCAGCTACGCATCTGAATGACTCGCTACACAGGAACTCTATGTCGCACTTGGTTATGTGATCAGCTGCTTCCTGCTTCTACTGTTCGTAAATGCTTGCATACTGACCATTCATTACTTGACTAAATATGCGCTACAGTCTGATTCGCATGTATCTGACATGGATCTGCGTCATCTCAAAGTAGTGACTAAGAAATGGATGCCGTTGAAGTACCATTACATTGACAGCAAGACAAATGTTCGCAAATCACCTGTATTGCCTCAAAAAGCGAAACGAAAATACATTGAACCCAGCTTCATGTACTCAATAAAAATTGGACACATGTTATATGGCGTTTTTATGCAATTCCTCTATACTACCACCTCCTGTAATATTTACGATTCTTCCTGAAATATCCTGTATAATTATTCAGGTCTCGACGGGCCATAGCAAGCTTTCAGTGCTAGACGGACGTCATCGCCCGAACCCTCGCCGGAATGCAGTGTGGCTGCGAGCAAGTGGAATAATGGACAGATGGCAGTGGTGGTGGTGGGAGGGGGGAGGAGGGAGGGAGGGTACCGCGTATATGGTACACGGCAAAGATGGGAATCTTCGTCTGACGAGGAGCGCGTATAGATAGGTTCAGCAGGCAGCTTGAACGTTGTGTCCCGATAGTGCTATGATCAGCACGTCTGCCTAGTCAGCAGAAGGTCCATGTTCCAACCCCGGCTGGTCATGAATTTTCATCTGCCGTCGTTGCTATATTTCAACACCATGTAACAGTGTGGACGTCTGTCCTTAGACATATATATGGTGCTATTCGGAAAATGTTAGGCAATTCAGTGATAGTGAAGGACTAAAGCTGCATAACCTACTCAGTTCACTAGAAATAGTTGTTATTTTCTGAACAAATCATATTTAATAAATGACAGCGATCTGGAAAACTTACAGTTGCAAGATGGATACTTTATACGTTAATCATTGTCTCTCATCGTTTATTTCGTGTGAAACCTACTTCTTTCTACCCTAGCCTATACTACAGCTCACATTCTGGATACATCACTAGATGTACCATTGCAACTGTTGCCAAAGACTCACATCCCCCTGGAAAATTATATTTCAAACCAGTCTATTGTCACTGAAAGCGATGACACCGAAATTAAGTACAGGAAGACTACGAAACCCTTGAGATCATACTGCGGTGCTGTGCAGATGGAAAAAGCAGTTTTTCACAGTTACCAGATGACAGATGGAGTTTATCAGGTTCCACTAATTATGACTGCATTTTTAATTGTTGGTTCACAGGCCCTTTTCTGCCGATTTTTCAAATGGTTCAAATGGCTCTGAGCACTGTGGGACTTAACTTCTGAGGTCATCAGTCCCGTAGAACTTAGAACTACTTAAACCTAACTAACCTAAGGACATCACACACATCCATGCCCCAGGCAGGATTCGAACCTGCAACCGTAGCAGTCGCACGGTTCCAGACTGTAGCGCCTAGAACCGATTGGCCACACCGGCTGGCTTGCCGATTATTTTCACTATTTTTTTAATGTTAGAGCTGGAAGAATAGGAACATCAGATTTTCGTCATATGGAGTATTCGAATTCAATTTTAAATCTTCACGTTTCGAGCAATGGCAGAGTATCCCTCATAAAAGCTGACAACAAGAAGCCAGGTTATGTCTATCTTCTGACAGGTGTGCCAGTGTTGGTTATCTCAATAATCATATTGTATAGCAGAGATACGTTGCCAACTCAACCGCTGAAGAAGCTCCAAAATTGTGAATCGCGTCTGGTGATTTCACTTCCAAGGCTTCGGACTGATGAAGACAGTAAAAACAAATAATTGTCGCAGTTATTAATATATGACGCTTCGTTTGCATTGATATGTTACAAATAATTACACTCTAGCCCCTAAACCTAGTTACGGAATTGCGAACAAGACTCATTGACATATAATGATGATATTCCGGCCCTGGCCATCCACAACTTTGAGACGATGCTATAGTCACTTCCGAGGTCACGCAAAGAACACATCAGCTGGTATCCTTCCGGCCATATAACTGAAACTTGGCAACAAAGCAGAATAGGTTTGCCAACTCTGTGACCGACTAGTTACTTCCTTGATGGCACAGAACTATCCTGCTTAATCACTTGATATTATCGTGTCATTTCAGTTGAATGATGTGTGTGATTTTCTATTGGAGATATGATATACGAATACTTTTGAGTCAAAGAAAATCGTTCCACAGGGGAAATAGAACTACTCTCGTCTCTCATGTTGCGATTTATCAGTCATAGCGCGTACTGGGTGAGTAAGTAAGACACAGACGTTGCACCTCTTCGCTGGCTCTGATGGAGGTCGGCACGGTGGCTCAACGTTTCCGGTCAGAGGGCTGTGTGCTCTCTGCAACAACAAAAAGTGAGTCAAGAAATCAACGATCAACTTGAACAAATGTCTTGTGACGTGCACCCAGACAAAACGCAAAGACAAAGAAAAGAGAGGTAAAGTGCTTGTCTACCAGGCCCAGGCTGCTTTCGATCACCTTTCGACACTCGCTGAAAGCCATGTTTTTAATTCTTTTGAAGCAGAGCTACAAGCAGGCAGATAGAAACCCAATAAGGGAATCGTAAGACAACTCTCAATCAAAATTCGTCTTTCTACTCTTACAACCCTTTCGTGTCAGAGCAACTTTGTTATCTCCGACATATTTGGTGTTGTTGTGAATACATAGGTTTTCCTACACTGCGACAGAAAGGTGTCTCAATTGTCGGCAAGAAATTCCAGTTGTGATGGACACACAAAAGACACTTTTGGAGCTATCAGATGGAAAATATTATGTTCACATTGCTCTTGGCTCTACTTTACGTATATCGGCAGGGCTCAGCCGTTCCTTTCGTAGGAAGTTAACGATAAAGGCGTCATAACACGTCACCAGTAAGAGTATTGCATAGGAATTGTCAATAAGCTACGTGATTGCGTTCAAAAAAATCTGCAATAATAATCATTCCCAGTACTCCTACACCAGATGTCTGAGCTGAATGAAAATGTCTCATGAAGGATAAATGGTAATCTATCACTTTTATCAGTAGTCGAGACTTCCTTAATGGGGAAAATCATTCCTGCCAGAAAGATCTTCATTGAAACAAAAATATCTTTTTCTGTATATTTTTCCCAAAAGCCCTCGCTCCACACACAGTTCAAATCTTTCGAGCTACCTCCTCTGTATTAATCCCTCTAGTATATCAAAAATTAATACTGTGTTGCAGATGTTAACACCTTTTTCAACCTGTGTAAGTAGGCTGTTTAGATTTTCTTATTGGTAACGCCACGTAGCGCTCTGTATTAGTGGTGGGCAGGAATCGCGTATCTATTAGAAATCACAGTGATTGAGAAATCACAGATATCACAGTAACAACTTTACAAAATCTAACTGCGATTTCAGTCACAGTTAGCAGTCGCAAGTAGCATTTCACAATAAACGTCGTGAGCCATCTGTTGGCCGAATTCCATACTGCCTTCTGCGATTTCAGTGACAAATCGCAACTAAGAGTCGCAAGTACCAACTAAAAAGCGCAGTTAACAGTGCCATCTGTTGGCCAAAGTTCCTACTACGCTCATCTCTGCGACACGCTATCGTGTCTAACTGCGATTTCTGTGACAAGTCGCAACTAAGAGTCTCAAGTAGCAACTAAAAAGCGCAGTTAGCAGTGTCATCTGTTGAGCAAAGCTCATACTATGCTATTCGCTACCGAGTCAAACTGCGATTTCCGTGACAAATCGCAACTAAGAGTCACAAGTAGCAACTAAAAAGCGCAGTTAACATTCTTTTCCTAGTGCCATCTGTTGAACGACGTACGTACTTCGTTATAATAGCCTTGTGCCTCACGAGATCGGTGTGCTGTGTGTGCATATGAAGTCTTATTACATTAGTGGAACAAGTCCATTTTTGTACATTTTGAGATACGGAGTCGTAAAGTTAAATGAGCGCTGAAAAATCTACAGTTGAGATACCAGAAATATTCAAGCATATGGCTTCTTGATAGAAATGAACCTTTATTAATGTTTGTTTGGATCATTAATTTCAGAAGCATTATAGACAGAAATGTATAGGTAATGGACTTGTACCACTATTGAAATAAGCTCTTCACATTATATGACGACATGCACATTCAGCATCAGTTATGATTGGTCAAACACAGCTGTGATTCTGAATGTATTATATTAATAAGAAGCAACATTGCCTTTTTCTCCTGAAAATATCAAGTAACTTAACAAATGTGATTCTGCTTCCAATATGACAATTTTGGTTAATACTCCACATGTCTACTGGACTTTTCAATGTTAACACAGTAGAACTCAGACATCTGTATAAGTGTAGTGAAATGAAAACAGCATTATTTAGTCATATGAATGCCTCACTTTTATTCCGGCACAGTTCAAGACTCGGGATAAAAGTTTTGCCCCTGGTGTTCTACATGGCAACTACACACAACCACCTACATAAGTAAGCTTTTCCTGTGTTACTTTCAAGTACTGCACTTCAGCTAGTCCTGATTTAAATGGAAGATCTTTACTTCCCACTTTCATATCAACAGCCTCAAAATGCATATTCTATACCTCGGGCTATGTTACAGGTCAGTGTCATACCAAGATGGTGGGGGGGGGGGGGGGGGGGGGGGGCAGCGGCATGTCACTCTTCAACTAGTGTTTACCAGTAAATATGTGGCGGAAAATTACGTGTACAGGACGGCTTAAACATGTGGAAAAAGAGATTTTCATTATTCGTTATTCATTATTTAACGTTTATTATTCCTTTAAAGTCGCATAACAACTTCCATAAAACACAGTTTAATCATTCATCTGCACCCTTATTTCACAATTATGTCACTTTTAAACTGCAAATCCTCTAAGAGTTGTCTTGAATCTTCACAAGTCTCTCTCAATAGCCTTGATGTGGATAGATATGTACAGCAACCAGTAATCAAGAGTCACAACTGTGTCTGCAAAATCACAAGGATTATTAAACCATTTTTGCTGTCACTAATTACAAGCAATATAATTGACAGAGTAGATTGCTAATATTTGCTGTAATGAAAGCCACTCAATGGGGTATATTTCACATTTGCAAGAACGATCTCACAGAAGTAATTAAGTCCATCGAAACACTTAGAAACTAACCTCTCGTCTGACGAAAACAGTCTAGAGACGAAGTGGCAATTTCTCCAGATCTGTTGACAATAGTATTTTGAGTTATCAATTTACTGAGTGACTAAATTGTAGTTCGGGTACCTGTGAACATAACAATATGTTAGAATTCATTTTCGAAACATGAACTTATACTTGTTCTCTTGGTTATTTTCGTGAATATCATCTTTTACTTTTGCATTGATTGCCTTTAAATATTCGTTGTTTAAAGGGTGAATATTTCTTTGTTTAGTTTGCTTAAGTATTTTAATTAAAAATATTGTTTTATGGAATCAATGATATGAAGTTTTTCATCTTTGGCTATGAATTTATTTTCTATTTGTTCTTTAAGTTTTTTTCTTTATTTTTTTCAAGAACTATAATTTTTATTTTAGGTATTTATTATTTAATAATTGATTATAGAGTATTTGTTGAGTGAGAACTTTTTAATTTAAATGGTTCTATAGTTGTTATTACTTTAATTTTGGATGGAATATCTCTTAGTTTTATGTCTTTTGTTATATATATTTCTTCTTTGGTTATTTATTATAGAGAGGATTATATGTCTGGCGAAACGAATATAAATCGTTTTATTATTATTGTTTTAATATTTATTCTTTCTATAGGTTTTTTAATTATTAGCTGTAATTTAATTAGAATTTTGCTAGGTTGAGATGGTTTGCGTTTAGTTTCTTATTGTTTAGTTATTTACTATCAAAATGTGAAATCTTATAGTGCAGGTATATTAACTGCACTTTCTAATCATATTGGTGATGTTGCTATTTTAATTTCTATTGCTTGAATATTGAATTTTGGTGGCTGAAAATATATTTATTATTATGATTTTATTTCTAATTCTTTAAGAAATAAAACTTATTACAATATTAATTGTTTTGGCAGCTGTGACTAAAAGAGCTCAGATTCCTTTTTCTTCTTGACTTCCTGCTGCTATAGCTGCCCCTACTCCTGTTTCTGCTTTGGTTCATTCTTCTACTCTTGTTACTGCTGGTGTTTATTTATTAATACGTTTCAGACCAATATTAGATACTTATAACTGCGGTTGATTTTTGCCTTTAATTGGTTGTATAACTATATTTATGGCTGGATTGGGTGCTAATTTTGAATTTGATTTGAAGAAGATTAATGCTCTTTCTACTTTAACACAACTTGGTTTAATAATAAGAATTTTAGCTATAGGTTACCCAAAACTTGCATTTTTTCATTTATTGGCTCATGCTTTATTTAAGGCATTATTATTTATATGTGCAGGTTCAATAATTCATAATTTAATGGATTCTCAGGATATTCGCTTTATAGGCTCAACTGTTAATTTTATACCTTTAACTTCACTTTGTTTGAATGTTTCTAGTTTGTCTTTGTGTGGTATACCTTTTTTAGCAGGATTTTATAAAAAGGATTTAATTCTTGAGATGGTTTGTTTAAGATGAATTAATTGTATAATTTTTTTCTTTATTTTTTTCTACTGGTTTAACTGCTTCTTATTCTTTTCATTTGTTTTATTATTCAATATCCGGTGATAATAATTTTTATTCTAGACTTTCTTTTCATGAGAAGGGTTATTATATTTCCTTTGGTACAATTGGCTTATGGGATGTTGCTGTTTTTGATGGTAGTCTTTTGTCTTGATTAATTTTTCCTATTCCTCATGTGATTGCTTTGCCTTATTATTTAAAATTTTTAGCTATTATAGTTGTTGTTTTGGGTGATTATTTAGGTTATCTTATTTCCAATTTTGATTTTTCTCATAATTTATTTTCTTTAAGTATACTTTCTTTTGTTAGATTTGCTGGTTCTATATGATTTATGCCTTTTCTTTCAACTAAGTTTATTAGGTATGTTCCTTTAAAAATAGGTTATTATTCATCTAAGTCATTTGATTATGGTTCAGGTGAATTACTTGGTGGTCAAGGTTTATATAGATTATTTATTTATTTATTTAGTTATATTAAGGGTTGATATCATTCTAATTTCAAGATTTATCTTTTAACTTTTATTTTTTGAATATTTATTTTAGTAATATTATTTTTCGTTTACTTAAATAGCTTATAATTAGAGTGTGACACTGAAGATGTTAAGGAAGTGTTTTTACTTTTAGGTATTTATAAATATAGATATATTATTTTTACAGTGAAAATGTAATGTTTTATTTAAACTATATAAATTTTAGAAATGTTAATGGAGTTTAGCTGCTAATATAAAAAGTTAGCAGCTTTCATATTGGCTTTACATTTCCTTAATTGGAACTTTATAGTTCAATTATATTATTAACAGTAATACGCTTCTTTTTGGCTTCAATTAATAAGTATAAGGGTACTTATGTACCAATCTGTCAGGTTGACTGCAATATTTCGCTTCTTATTCTATTTAAGGTTGATTGATTACATCAATACTTTTTGAATGCAACCCAAATGTTATATTTAACTACAACCCTTTATTCTGCTCATTGTAAGGCTCCTTGATTTCATTCGTGATATAGTTCACCTAGCAGGACTAAAATAAAAAATATTGTTGATACTGTCCAGATTATAATGTCTGATGTTTTGAAGATAATTATAATTGGTAGAATTAGTGCAATTTCTACAACAAAAATTAAAAAGATTTCTGTGATTAGGAAGAACCATAGTGAGACTGGATGTCATGAACTGCTATATACATTATGACTATTGAACACTATTGAGGTAAATACATTGTTTGTTCTCTATCAAAATCTTTCATTTTCTATCTATGCCTATCAGTAGTTAGGGCCTTCCGTAGTTAGAATCTTTTATTTAGCTGGCAGTAGTGGCGCTCGCCGTATTACAGTAGTTCGAGTAACGAAGATTTTTGGTGAAGCAAGTGATTTGTGAAACGTATAGGTTAATTTAGTCAGGGCCATTCTCTTGTAGGGATTACTGAAAGTCAGATTGCGTTGCTCTAAAAAATATTGTGTGTCAGTTTAAGCACAGTCCTGCACAATTTTTCTAAGGGGACGTTTCACCTGTGACTCAATTTTGCAGCGCTGAATCGTATTCCACGGTTTTCAAGTATGCAAAATAAATTGCTTAACTGTAAGATGATAACTAGAACTTCAAATTCGAAAATGAAAATTGGGACACACACTGCCAGTGTGGCGCCGCGTTCACCTGGGCGACGCCCGATTTCAGGCGGCGGGTGGCGTCTGGCCGGCGGCCGGTAGCCGCTGCACCTCGGGGAAACGCTCCAGCGTAAGCTATTGTGATCGCGACGCAGCCACGAGCTGTCCTAGAGAATTTTTTCTGGAAGTATTTGTTATTATTTTTGGGTGGAATGTGAAGCGAATTATCGTCGATGTTCAATCAGACTCATAAGTTTAGACCAGGTCCGAAATGTGGAGGAAAGAAAAAACGATTGGATGCGAACACGTGACTATAAGTTTACAATACACGATGTTATCCACTTTCATTTTTTTTATGTGGGGGAGGACGGGGAAGGCAGAGTGATCAGGGGTCGTAACCCAAGGCCTGGCCACAGTGTCCCCCTCGTCCGTCCAGGAATCAAGGCATCAGGGATGGGAAGGGGAAATCTTTTGTGGGAATCATTATTTATTTATTTATTTTTATTTACTGTTTTTAATACAAAGTTAATGTGGTTTTACTTTATACCACCACAAAAATAAATGTATCCAGCACCGCATCGTGCTCTAAGTAAAAAATAAAAAATAAAATAAAAATAAATCTCGGCACGTTCCTACACCGAGGTAATGTATATGGGGAAAACGAAAAAAAAGAGTGCTTCATACAGGATGTAGAAGGGTGTGTCGCTACTTTCCTTACGCTTCATCATCCAGGTACGTCTTCACGTATATCGTGTCATTCCACCGAGAATCGAACTTAGTCTTGTCAGCTCACTCAATGGGTGTCTTCTCCTATCTGTTGATGATCCAGCTGCGTGGAGGCTCGCGTAGGGCCCTCCCTAAGTAATTAGAAAAATACTGTCTGTATTTTGGGTTCAGTACGATCTTGCAATGACATTCTTGTAGGTATTTCCAAAAGTCGAATACATCTTTAGGTCCATCGTGAAATAAGTAGTGTACCGCATGCGCACGGATCCGCGTAACAGCGTTGGTCTTAACGCGCGGGAAATACTGTTGATCCGGAAATAGTAGAAACCGAGGTGTAATGTGTTCCGGAGTCACTCGTAGAAAATACGACAAAATTTGTCTCCCAAAGCGCCATACGTCTTCTGCCGCGCCACATGTGAGACTGTGTTCGTCCGTGTCTGGTATCCCGCAGTCTACGCAGAGAGGCGATTCTGCCATGTTTATCTTGTGGAGGCGTGATCGGGTGATCTGTTTACCATTGACTGTGATATATCATGTGGATCGGACGGCTGTGTCCAGTGTAACCGCGTGAATCGTCTACCACACCACCTTCCAATTAATCTGAGGGCTTTTGGTCTCCCCGATGTTTGGTGAGCGCCTCTGCTGGAGGCCTGTTTCGTCGGTGCTACTGCGATACGGACATAGCTCTGTTCATTGTAAAAGTTCCCGAAGTAGTAGAAGGGTGGGGGTATGTCTTGCGTCGTCAGTGGGGGCACAAGGGAGGGCGGAGCTAAGGACTCCAACAGCAAACCTGTCGAACTTTCCGGGTGGTGGCGCCACAGCTTTATGTGTAAGCTGACATACAGGGCCACAGCTCTGTCGTAGACATGGACTAGACCTAGACCTCCCCTTTCTGGGGGAAGGGTCAGTGACTCATAAGTGACTTTGAAGAGCATGCCTGTACTGACGTCGGCTCCGAATGCCGCTAACAGACGTCGAGGCATCAGTGACGGTATTGGGAGAACACGCGCTATGTGTGGAAGGCGCGATGCGAGGTAAACAATGACGAAGTGTGTCCTTTGGAGAATGTCCAGGGTCCGCAGACGAAGGTTGAAGATCTGGACCCGAATTTGTTGTAATAAGCGGCGGTAGTTAAGAGCCGAAGTGCACCGTATGTCGTTGTGAAACTCTATTCCGAGACATTTGATAGTGCCACGGAGCTGTAGGGGTTCGACACACGCTGGGGTCAACCCGTCTCCTATGGCCATGGCGACGGATTTGGCGACGTTGAGACAGCTGCCGGAAGCCACACCGTACGTGGTAATCCATTCTAGTGCTCTGTTGACATCGTCGCGATTGCGGAACACTAGGACCAGGTCGTCTGCATATGCTGTACAGCGAAATGTGACGTCACGTAGGGTAAGACTGGTGAGGCGTTGACGGAGGCCACAGAGGAGCGGTTCCAGTGCCAGAGCATATAGTAACGTCGACAAGGGGCAGCCTTGAGGCAGGGAGCGGAAAATCGCGAGGGACTGCGAGAGACGCCCGTTAACGAGCACTTTGGAAGTCGCCCCTCGGAGGAGGCGCATCACGACGTGTGTGAATTGCTGCAGGTACTGCATATGCTGGAGAACGGACGTTAGGTACGCGTGATCCACTCGATCAAAAGCTTTGCTAAAGTCTAGTGGTACCAGCGCTCCCGGGATGTGGTGTGCCTTGGCTAGGGCTTTTAAGTCACGGTATCGACTCAGTGCTGTGTGGATGATGTTGATACCCCCTAGGGAAGTCGGATCTGGCGAGATGACGTAAGGTAGGGTCGGTCGTAGACGGTTTGCCAACAGTCTGGTGAATATCTTCATGTCGCAGTTGACGAGTGTCAGCGGGCGGTAATCTTTTATTCGAGCCCCACCTTTAGGTTTGTGTACCGGTATAATTATTCCCTCTACGAAGGTCGCAGGGAGCGGCACCTCGGGGGACATAAATTCCCGACAGATGTCTGTTAACTTGGGAGCCAGTAAATAATGGAAAGTTCTATAAAAATCCACAGGGAGCCCGCCCGGGCCAGGAGATTTATTCGCCGATCCTTTACCGATGGCGTCGATAACTTCGTCTTCCGTAATGTCGTTCAATAATTCAGTTTGTAAAGCCTGTGGGGCAACGCCGTAAACCAGTTGTGAGACTGCTGTCACCGTCGTTGGGTTGGAACATTGAGCAGAATAAAGCCGTGCGTAATGGTCGAAGAAGGCTGCAGCAATATCGCGTTGTGTGTTGTGATGACGGCTGTCCTCAGTGGTGATGGCATGTATCAGCGCCCGTCTTCGCAGTGTACGTTCTCGGATGACGTGGTACATGGTGGGTCGTTCCCTTGCGAGTCTGTCTTGTGTTCGCGCTCGGACGACCGTCCCTTCGAGGTGGCGGCGCATATGGGCTACGATCTGTGCTTTCGCACGCTGAACTGTCAACTGTCGTTCCGGTGCGGGTGGTAAAGAGGCGCATTCGCGAAGGACGGTGAAATAAAAATCAAAGGTCTGCCGCCTCCAAGCAGCAGTCTCACGACCATACGTAATAAATGTTCGCCGTAGGGCCTGCTTGGCGCAGGTTAACCACCAACTAATCGACGTAGGATACGTTGGGAGGCGGTGGACGCACAAACTCCACGTGTCTCCGATGGCGCGTCGACAATCCGGAGAAGCGAGATGAGCAAGGTTTAATTTCCAGGGATGTCGGCTACGCCACACCCGTTGGCGACGAAGGGTGCCGGCACATATATAGGCCTCGAGATCAGAAAAGGCTACTGGCCACACCTCCGCGTCACTCACCGTTGCCGCGAGAGAGCGGGAGACGTAAATCCTATCGATGCGACGGGACGAGTGACTCGTGAAATGGGTGTATCCTGGTCTATTTCCTCGAACATGTTCCCATGTATCTACCAGCTGGAGATCGCCGATGAGTGTTCCAAGTTCGGGGCACGGTGAATGGCGTGGCAGCTGATCTTTAGGTGCTTGGGTGCAATTGAAATCGCCCCCTAATATCAAGTCATAGTGCCTGCCCTGAAAAAGGGGTGCTATTCCTTCTGCGAAGAAGAGCGATCGGTCACGACGGCGATTCGTTCCGGAAGGGGCGTATACATCGATAAAGCGGACGCCTTGCACCGTTACGGCCATTCCTCTAGCGTCGGGGAGATATCGGACTTCGTCTTCCTGGAGGCCCTCTTTGAGGAGAATTGCGACTCTTCTGTTAGTTGGCGAGGCGTGGGACACATGAGCCGTATAACCATACATCCCCGGGAAATCGGCGACGAAGACTTCTTGGAGAAAGACAATGTCAACGTCTGCTGCATTGAGAATGTCTTGGAGCAGTGACAACTTCGCACGTGTCCGAATGGTGTTAATGTTGATAGTCGTTAAGCGATAGGTCTTTAGATCGTCTCCTGCAGTGGGGGCCGCCGTCAGTGTCGCCGTAAAAGGTGGGGCCTGTGATCTGCTGGCCGCGTACGCGCCGTCGTCTGTTGCTACTCGGGAAGGGCCGAGTTGTGGGAGGAGAGACCCCCCTCCTCATCCACCACAGCGGCCGTAGAATCGTCTTCAATGTCATCCGCCCAAGGTCCGTAAGTTAACGGTGGCTGCTGTAGAACACTTGTGGGCTGAGTGACTAAGGCTGAATCCGCAGTTGTTTCCGGTTGTGTACCAACGGCGGGTAATGTGTTGGCCATCCGTTTGCCCGAGAGAGCGGAATCGGGTTTGTCAAAATCAGACAGAGTGACCGGTGAGGGCGATCTCGTGTCATCCATTTTCCTCGTCGTTTCGTCGGCCGTCCGGTCGTCAACTGGAGAAGACGTCCGCTGGAGGCAATCGTCTGAGGGTGTGCGACGTCGCTTTTTATGTTTTTTCGGTGACCTTTGTTTGCGGACGTTGGTTTCTGGGTCCGAAAGAGTTTGTGGCTCCCGTATAGCATCCCCCTCAGGTAGAAAGGCAGAGGTCGGTACAACCCTAGCGTCGAGTTCCATTCTCTCGCCCGAATCTTCATGTGGAGTCGATGGGGAGGGGGGGGACGGGGGGGCGTTCTGCAACCTCTGCAGACACCGTAATGGTGTTGGTCAATCCAGGACCGGCGACAGTCGCGCATTCTAACGCTTCCTGTCTTCCTGGGGGGTTGTCGTCTGTCATGACAGTCGATCGTGTCACCTCTGCGTAATTGAGGGGGAGGGCCGTGAGCGTAGGAGGTGGCGTCGTGTCATGTAATCGAAGTTGTGTAACCTGATATTGAATACACGCCGAGCGCACATGACCCTCCTGCCCGCAACCAGAACAAGTACGAGGTTGTCCGTCGTACATTACTATTTCTCGACAGCCACCTTTGACTACGTAGGATGGCACATGTTTCTTTAATTCAATTTTCACTTGTCGGACGCCGTTGAGGACCTGGTACGTCTCGAAGGTGTTCCATTTTTCGGCCACGTGACTAATTACCGTCCCATAAGGGCGGAAAGCTGAGGTAACGACGTCCGGTGGTACTTCGAAAGGGAGTTCGAAGACACTTAGTGTGCGTAATCCTAGTCCAGCATGGTCAACAGTAACCTCTCCGATGTGACCATCGGAGTGTTTGAACTTGAGAGTGTTCGCGCATCTGTTCACAACTGCGTGACATAACTCGTCATCGACCATCTTGACGTAAACGACGCTACTTGTGATGGATAGGTGGATACCGATGATGTGCTGTGTTGGTATTTGAACTTCGTCACGGATGAATCGTTCGACTTCATTGGCTCGTGGTCGTGCGTAGTCAGGCTGGAAGGTGATCTTGATGGTAGCTTTTCTGTACGAATGAGCCATGGCGACTCAGTGTTAACGGACGCGAGTATTAGTTGCGGCGAGGAAGTAAACAAACTACGCGCCCTCGCACAACGCCAGAATATCTCGGAAGTAGTCAACACTTCCTCCAGACACTTCTGCTCCTTACAGTGTTGCCAGGTTGTGCAAATGGCCTGACTTAGCGTTGTCAGGGGCGGTCGGTTTCGTTGGCCACCTTAAGTGAAAGACTCAGACTTAGTCTGTGGCGGCCGTCCAGTGGTCAGTTTTTATGTGTAAGACTGTACATGTGAAATGTGTAACTTCGTTGGTCTTAAATCATAATATTATGACATGTCCAACATTCTTGTAAAGGATACATATGGATGAAGACAACAGCTAGTACTACTCCTCCATATTTTGATTTGACAGACGTGCAAAAATGTTCACTTTTGCGCAGACTGCCTTTATGTTGATGATTGTTTTGTTTTATTTCGCAATAAAATTATAAATATTTTTTTGTTTCGTAAAGTTTGTTCTTCCATTCCACGCTGCTCTTGAATGTTAGTTCACACACTTTGCAGGTATGAAGATGGTATAAAACTTTTTTGAGCAATTTTCATTGAAAGTATTAGTGATCATATGGGGCTTCGCTGGGACACACCCTACTACACTTCTGTTTCTGTTGAATATTACCGCCCAGTATAACATATTTGATACTATTTGCCGAAAATCTAGCGAGACAGTCACATATCTACGAAGATGTTTGGCATGATCCTATCTCGGTGAGACTCCGAAGATACGGTTCAGAGTTGAACTACTTTCGGAAAGCTTGGAAGGGAGGATTTTCGTGGACAGTCTTTACTGGGTCTCATAACGTGTAGAAGATGGAATGTTCAACTTCTGGTTGTGTTGAGGTTTCGACACCCCAGTCTGTGATTTTGTTGAAACTGATGGAACGACGCTTTATCTTTGGCGACTATAGTTATAATTTCATTCGCGTGACTGTTCACTGTGTACTGTCCCATTTCCAATAGTTTGTCTGTAGAAAGTGGTCCATGATGAAATTCAATTATTCTAAGGCTACGTCATTACAGTACAATAAATTTTTAAAGAAAAGCTCAGTCGTAGATAAAGTAAATGGCAGTCCTCAGTACACCGGTAGAATTCCAGGGAAATACAATCTGCATACAAAGAACGTTGATCAGAAAATGCTCTTGCGCCCCCTATTATGTCGAACTGACAGGGAATATTGAACGTCTACAACGAAGAGTAGCAGGAATCGTCTTGTGTGACACAGGGGAGTGTGTCACAGACAACATACAGAAACTGAAATGGTAGACTCTTGGGGATATGAGCATAGTACATTGACAGGAAAAAAATTGAACACCAAGAGAGAGTTAAGCCATATAAAAGTAACTTGCTAGGAATGTTTCCACATCATAAAGACGATATCGATCCAAATTTCGTGCCAGTCCCAAAAAAGTGGCGCTCATAGCGCCACTATGAATATGTAAATCATGTTTGCTTTAAATATAAGATACAACGGTCATGGGCATTAATTACCTTTGGGAATGGACGTGGTGCATTGATATTAGTCAAGAATACCTTCAAGGAGACAAAGACACCATTATCACCAGCTCAGTGAGTTTGAACGAGGTCGTGTGATAGAGCTCCGAGAAGCTGGATGTACCTCATGTGATACTGCAAAAAGACTTGGCGGCAATGTAGCCACTGTAGGTGAATACTGGTAGTGATGGTCACGTGAATATGCGGTCGCAAGAAGACCACATGGCACTACCGAGATTGAAGTCTATGGTTCTGGCGCATCATACTGCCTCTACAGCACTAATCTGAGCAGCAGTTGGCACCGTAGTGACGCAACGAACAGTACACATCGGTTACTTCAACGACAGCTCCGAGCCAGACTCCCTCTAGCGTGCATTCATTCCACTGACCACATTTGCGCCTGTAGTAGTGTCAAGCGAGAGTTCAGTAGAGGGCAGAGTGGACGTCTGTTGTGTTTTCTGTTAAAAGCTGGTTCTGCCTTGGCGCCAGTGACGGCTGTGTGTTGGTCAGAATGAAACCTACACTTGGAGTTATGATCATGCAGCAAATCTCTACTTCAGTCTAGTGGTTCGACCTATGGTGCTGTCATTCATGAACAATATTGCAGTGGCTATTTTCCGACAAGATAACGCTGGCCTACATACCGCTTTTCTAACGCAGGATGCCCTTTAGACTGTGGACATGTTGCCTTGGTCTCCTCGATCATCAGATCTGTCTCCAATAAAGCACATGTGGCACATCATCGACCGACCGTGTGGAACAGGCATGGACCTCCACCCCACAAAGTGACTTACTGCACCTATACAACCAACGCATGAACATTCGCATGCTAATGGATGTTAAACCAGTTATACGGCTTATCTCGCGCTTACTTTAACATCTGACCATGCCAAGTTAATAATTTACATATGCTACCTAGGCAAATGCATTCCAGAAATTTCAATACTCTACACCATCTTTTGGTGTTCCTCTTTTTATCCGTCAGCGTAACCGCTACTTCTAAATGTTGATACCATTTACGTGCAACAGCGTTGCGGATCTTGAGCGGGAGCCACTTTAATTTCCTCTAGACTGTTAGAACTTCTCAGGGCACGTAACTGGCTTGGAGGATGACATTCTGCTTACAAAGGAAGTCCTTTGCTCGGCCATTGCAAGGCAGTTCGAAACGGCAAACTTTCTCTTGCGTATAAACAGCTCTGCCGAACTCGCGAAAGGTCAGTAAGTATTTGCTGAATGGTGAAGGGCAGACGGAGAGATGATCTGAGCTAATGCTACTAAACGTTGGCTCAGTTTATTCAATCTGTCTTTGTGTATTACATGTTGCGACTGATAATGCGTGCTGTAAATGTTGGTTTATACACTACATTCTTCAAGCTCAGTGCCTCAGAGTGAATGCGAACAACAGGCACGTTGGTACGATCGCCTGTTGCTCTGCAAACGATGTTGCACTGACTCATAGGACGGCTCCAGAAATTATAGTGGTTACTTTGTTAAACTGAATTATGCCCCAATTAACTTCTTCGCCCATTGTCGGAACTCAAATGTTTATCATGGGATACACCTTTTGTTGTAAATCACAGCGATATATGTAGGCTTTAAAGCGTGTATTTACTTAGATACTATTACAATTTTGTATAACAGTCAAATAGTCAGTTGAAGCCAACATTGGCCACGATTATTGGTTGTTAATATTCTGAAACCGTCAGCGACCTGAGTGTTTGAAATTGGTTGTTTATTATCGATTATCCACAACTGTGATTCTATGTAAGGTTCCCTAACAAAAAAATGTGTGTCCAAACCATACTATCTCCTTTAAGAGCAGAAGTGTTATTTGTACCTCTGAAACATGTCGCAGCTACCAACCTACAAACAGCCAAAATCTAGCAAAAATAATGTTCTGCAATTCGATCAGTTACTTTATAAACTATTATGCTTTGTGTGCACATGAAAACATGCTTTCTATGAACGAATACAACGGTTTTTCACTATATTTCCCCATAAGAATGATTACTATTCTGGATGGTATTAAAAGATATTCATCTGCGAGACTGAAAATTTTGACCACAAATGGACAAAGTACAGTACACTATAGAGAAGCATGTGCTTAGCAAAGTTCTGGCGGACGGGAAACGCTCGTTGTGATTCAGCAGCCACGTTAAAAAAACTGCACGCGAAGCATAGGGGTTTTAACTGGAGATTTAAACGTATCC
This sequence comes from Schistocerca gregaria, assembly GCF_023897955.1. Taxonomy (NCBI): domain Eukaryota; kingdom Metazoa; phylum Arthropoda; class Insecta; order Orthoptera; family Acrididae; genus Schistocerca; species Schistocerca gregaria. The sequence continues at coordinate 584,296,705 of NC_064923.1, forward strand.
AAAGTCTCACCTAGCACAAAACGTGAACGAAGCCAAAATTAGCGTAAGGGGAGCCCTCCATGATGCGTTCAACGAATTAGAAAGTGACGTAATATCTAACGAACTGACAAAAATCCTAAGACGTTATAATGTTTTGTTGAATCAGTAAACAGATCAAAGCTCTCTCTCTCTCTCTAAAAATGATATAACAATATTGGCATCAAAACAGAAGATTCCAGAGAAACGATAGAAACACTAAACTCATTTGTCCAAAACAGTTTCCTGAGATGGCTCATGCTGCACCTTCTCCTTTAAGTCGACAAAATAAGAGACACGAAAGTAAGTTACCACTGCATGAAAATGTGACTGAAATCACGCTTCGGAAGGATGGTCACTAGACCTGATGGCATATGTATGCGTTTTTGCGTAGAATATGTGAAAGAATTTGCTGCTGTTCTCTGCAGTAGGGTGCAGCTCGTGGTCTTGCGATAGCGTTCTCACTTCCGGCGCAAGGGCTCCTGGCTTCGATTCCCGATGTGGTAGGGGATTTTCCCTGTCTCTAGATGAATGGGTGTTGTTTTGTCGTCTTCATCATCATCATTCATCCCCATTACGGTCGGAGGAAGGCAATGGCAAACCACCTCCGCTAGGACCTAGCCTAGCAGGCGTTGTGGGTATTCTGCATCGTCCCCTACGCTTCTCGGAGTATGGGACCTCATCATCATCTCTGTAGATCACTGGAATGGGGCGTTCATAGTGACTGAAAAAAAGTAGCACATTATTTTCATTTTTAAGAAGGGCCTTTGAGCAGATACAGGAAACAACAATATGGCAGACGTGACAGTTCTGGCTCAGTCTGCATTGCTGCTAAATATCTTTCACGCTTATCAGTGATGCATTACACTCCTATTCCTCTACCCTACTCAAGAGAAGTTATCCTTTGATTCAAGATGTTGACCTCGCTGGCATAGTTGCCAGATTTCCCAAGCTGGTTGTCCTAGATGGCTACTTCAATGGCATCACAATGCCAGATTGCTGCTTAAGATGGTTAATTCCAAGAATTGTTGTATAAGTTGCAACGAAGACTTCACTGCAAAGTACATACAGCAGAGATAGCTTGTTGGAAACATTTATAAATCTTTGTAACACATCACACGTTTCTGAAGGGGCATGTGTATCGCAATGTTTGATTCCATGGAAATTAGAAAACTAGCTGCAGGTCACGGGAGTTCTTACAATAATGTTTTTATACGATCGCAGCTGCCACTAGGAATCATGGGCGAGGTGTTCACGTTTTACGAGTGCCTACTATAGACTGCTGTATGCCACTGGCCCTGCCGATGGCTGAAACAATCTTCCCCAAAGGCCTCCCAACCCTTTAACTCACTCGGCCAAGATGGCTGGGCCGGCTATGCACCTAGAAGAGTGCTGGCCATGACTGCTCATGCCCCAGATGTCTACAGAACTTCAGTACGCATATGATGTAACCCAGAACCAGCAAGGCAAATGGAGGCATATTCATGCACACCTCCATCCCCTCCCCCCTCACCCCCTCAGTACTTGACCCCAGCGAATAAACATAAGACACTGCTTCACGAGCTGGACCCTCTACAGGATTTTTATGACTTTTCGTCGTGATTCTGACGTTTCGGGTAAGCAGCGAAAACAATTTTTGTATTTTTACAAATGACAACATCGACACATGTGAATGTGCATCACTGTTACCAGCACTGCCTGCTATTGCCATGTAACAGTGCTACACAATAGCTGCTGAAGTACTAGTTATTCTACACGTCTCACTATCCCTTTTACGAATGACATCATCGACACGTGTGAATGTGCATTGCCCTTGCCTACACCGACTGCTGTTGCCATGCAACAGTGCTTCTACGAGGGCGGTAAATACAGGTCACATCAGCTCGTAAACATATCTACTGGCAGACTGCCCAGTCATCAGCTGTTCCATACATTGCAAAGATGTTACAAAGGCCATCGAGAGACACCGTATTCTACTCGTCTCACTGTCCCTGTTAAACGTACTGATAAAGTGAAATTCGCACTAGACTAACCAGAATAACCAGAATAACAGCTCTTGCCAGAGGTTGGAGTGTTTTCAAAGTCTTTGATGTATGAATACAGACGAGGCCCTTGGTTGTCAGAGACCATGGAATCAGATGTCTGTTAAGTTGTCACTCTATAAACTGAGATGCATGTGAATATTGTAATCAGTTCTGAAACTGTATCATAATCTACAATTAAACCATCTGTTGCAAAAGACATCAAGATCAAGACTGTTAATTTAAAGACAATCATCAAAGGAAATCTACCATGAGAACCTATTTTTATGAGCTTGCATAAGAAGAAGTATAAGCAGGAGGCTGGGAGACTATTGTCAGAAATTCATTGTCAGAAAGCTAAGTACAATTAATACAGCTTGCCTTCTGCACAATGTCAAATTTTAGATACTTTATGGTAGAAGACGAGTACTACAGTTTGACAGGTGGATGAAGTGACTTTAGACACTTCATTACAGAAACATCCAGCCTCAATTGGGGGATGGAACTGACTAGAATCACCTGTGCTATTAAATTCGACCAATTACACTTGTTGAAGAATTCCATTGCTACTAATGTCGGTTAGTGGGCTACTGTAATGTGTGATTTTCGGAAAGATTTTTATATACTTTTGAATAATGTAATATTTGGGAAAACAATGCAGAATGTTAGAAACCATTACGATATTTATTTAGTCAGTTCATGGAAGGGGCATTGTGGTAGAAGACAATTGGTTATCAAGCCAAATCTTAAATAGGCTAAAATTTTGAACAAGGAATGATGGCTCTGCAGACTAGGATTTGGAAGGTTCCCCAAATCTTTTTATTTTGTTGTTGTTGTAATATATATATTGAAGTGACTGAAACTCCATATCTCGAAGTTTCATAATGGCTCTGCAAAACTCATTTGCAAAATTTCTTCATATGTTATGGACAGTTTCATCTATTGGTTGAAGAGTGTAGTAATAATGTCCTATCCTGATACATTCAACATGCCACTGATAATAATGGTCAATATCATTTTTTTGCGTTGCTATTAGTGGTTGCTCTTGCATAATTTAAGAGTACTGATGTTAGATGTAAGGTACATTTTCTTTCTGAAAGCTCCACTTTTCTTCCAGTCACCACATGACAATATTTCATGTTGTTATCCTTACATCATAATGTTGGTGGATCAATATTTGTTTTAAGTCTCATCAATGTAGCTGCATAATACAAATTAAATTAAATTAAATACAAATTAACTAGCAACACCATCTAATTTCATTCAGTGGTACAAACTGAAATACATACCACCATGAATAAGGTTCTAGTAAGATAAAGGTGACTTTGTATCATGTAATACATTCTATTGAGCAGCAGTTTCCATTTAAAGTTCTTCTATTTGTGGACTACTTCAGAGTGATCTCATTAAATACTCCAGCAAGAGTCTGCCATCATACATTTGTCTCATCTCCCTTGATAGCTTTCTTCTTTAACCTTTGTATCATGATTGGCACTGCTCATCACAGATGTCTCTGAAAATGTCAGAGAATTTATCAAGACTGCTGATAGGAAATGGAGTCTTAAGCTCAGAACATGAAATGGTGACAACATATCTGCCATGAGACTTTTATTGTAGGCAGATTTTTTGTTACCGAGAAACTTCTCCATTATCTTCACAAATGCGACTTAAGCAGCCTTTTTCCCTGATATAGATCTATGTCATGAATTATTTCTTGAGTACAAATGTCTGAATTTTGAGATCCATTAAATACTCCTGCCTTGATCTTGTGGATTCCATAAGGTAAACAGTAATACTTTCCTTTCATCCATTCACACAACATTTCCTCACAGCTGTGACATACAGTATGTGGGGCACATGTTTTCCTTTGGTTGCTAAGAGCAAGTCCAAGCTCAGCTTTATAAGCGCGCCTTACAAAGGATATCATATTGTGTTTTTGATGAATGTGGGAGTTGTATCCACAAACGTAACAGAAAATCTGTACGATTTTTACATTGACATCTCTTTGAGGCCATGACGAAGTGACAACAGATCTTGAAGAATGTAATTAATCAAACCACAAGTGACTGGAATGCCAACAATTCGAATTGCAGCAAAACCAGAGCATGAGGAGCTTAACTGTCGGGGCCAGCAGTTCAAAATCATTTAGAATCTCACATAACTGAGAGTTGGAAACAAATTGTTAACCAGTGTAACACTTATAGCATAAAGCCTGTTACTGATAAGTTTGTCAGTGTAATGAAATACGAGATAAATAAATCAAATGAGTCAAAGACTGAGGAGCTTGAGGGTCTAGCATCCAAATTGTGAAAAGTGCCATACAAAAGCAGGCAAAGGTTGTGCAGCATGTGACCTCAATGGTCGTGAAAATTGACGATTGTTTGGAATGCCTCTGTGTTGATGTAGGCGATGCTCCTACACATATAGCAGCAAACTGATCTTCAGTCATGAAGTAATGTGTTACATACTGTATTGAAACTGGAAATCATCTTGTCACTTCAAGATGATAAACAGTTCATTTTTGGAAGCAGAGTCAGAACCTTACTTACTGTTGATGGTCAAATGCGAAATAGAGATTATATAAATATATAAAGCAAAAATTGGTGTATGTGGAAAAGTATGACCTATCTATCATAGTTAAAATAGGTGCATATATGTAGATATGGCTATGTGTGAGCTTGAAATGTGTATTATGTATGTGTCTAAGTTGATTACACATAATATTTATATGAATTGTATATGTGTATGAACTCTGAGTATTTGATGGGTTCTTTTCATTACTTGTTATTGTTTTCCCTAATGCTAGTCATACAGAGTGTTATTAGATTTTACTGCCACATATTTTGTATCTGATGATGTGTCTCTGAAACAGTGCTACAGCTGTATAAAAAATGTATGAAAAATGTGTTATTCCAAATGCTGTAAAGTTCATATATATATAATTACAAACCAAAACAAATTTGTTACCATAAAATGTTGTTCTCATTTACAAACCACACCTTGACTCCCAGGGCCAACAATATAAATCTATGTGCTAGAAGTTGAAATCACTCAGTATAAAAGGATAGGTAAATAGGTTACATTGGAAGTGTTCAACATAGGTTCACATCTCTATAAGAATGACCAGTTCCCAGGTAAGAAATGTCATTCAGTTCACAAAATCATTGCACCTGATTTTTCATATCATGCCGCACATACGGACCCATGTGAGGAGGCAGTAGATGGTTGTAAATTGTTTCATTGATGTATCAATGATCTGTGTAAGATGCTATCTCCTGTACTAGATGAACGCCATGGATTTCGTTTGTGGAAGTAATTTAATGAAAAATTAATGCATAAACAATTCATTTGTACCAAATATCCTCCATTAAACCTTACCTAAACTTGTTTGGGAGCTTTTTCAAACTTGTTGGCAAAGTAAGAGGAGAGGTAAGCAAGTTGAAAAAATCATACATTTAAAAGGTCATTTACTTGTCACCACTTATAATAGTAGTTTCAAATTGTCTGAAGGCGTCTTAAAATTTTTGAATCACTATTTTCTTCTTCTTTATATTTCAGCTTGAGAGTGTGAAGGAATGGGCCCCCATATCATTGCAGGTTCTAGATTTAAGCTTGACAGTGAATATCACTTATCCATGAAACTTTCTCAATGTATATCAAACACACAGTTTGTATACATGATAAAATATTCGAAGCAATGTCACCAAATATTTGTAAGGTATCCTGGAATCTTTCCAGCATATTCCATGGTACTTACATATTAGCTAATAGCACATTGCACATCTCTGGTGAAGCAACGTTTGTGCAGATTGTTATAACATATCCTGCATTTGCAAACACAATGAAAGTAATATTCTTAAATACAAATGATCCACATTATTCGTGGAAGCCTTGAATCCCTATAACACTGACTGTACTTTTGGGTGTCTTCGTGAAGCAATTTAGAAGTGGTCGAGTCACCTGTTCATTCATACATCTTGTTGCACAATTCTCTTGAGTGGTAAATAATTAATCATACAGCCATGTAGTACTTATGGGTACACTGCAGTGACTTTGGGCAATGTTTTTGAAGATTCAAATTCTATACACCCATTTATAGGCCCTGATTTCACAGTTTCATTCTGTTTAGAGAAATCTGTCCTGTTAATGGGCACTAATTCCTTAAATTCGTGTCAATTGACCGTTCATCTGAATAGACCTTCTTTTACACTGTGATAGTATCAGATTTGAAACCTTATGTACATATAAAATACTAGGCTGTAAACAAAATTTTCCCAGTCCACCTGTAAATTGTCATACGAGTATAGCTCTGAATTAAGGTAAACTTTGCCATTAATTAGTTTATAACTGCAGAATTAACTTCAATCATGTTTTGGGTTCCCTTTCCTGTCAGTCTGCAGCCCTAGCGCAACGAATCAAGGCCTTTCCAATTGGACAACTGTTTTAGTAGAGCATATTTGTCTTGATGTAGTCTTTGATACAGGGTATTCAAATAGCTCTCGTTAACAGAAAGTTAACGATTGTTGAATACAACCATTCAATGCCCCAAAAAATTTTAAATGCTCTTCACCAATTACAGAAAGATAAGGCATTTGTTATACTAACATCTCACACACAATTTACTCTCTTTAGACTCACCACAGTTTGACTGAATAGATGAGTTACTAACCATTTCACTTGGTTCTTGCTATAATTTCACAATAATGTGTTTCATGTCCTCTAAGTATTCCACTGATGTACTGAGTGGTACACAAGCACTTACATTAGATTAAATATTTGATTCATTTTTCATTCCATAGGCCTACAAATGAGATGATTCTTGTGGGTCTGGATCAAGTCAGACAGAATTTACAAAAAACGTCAAACATTTGAATATAATACATTCTACCCAGAACAGTTGACAGGAGATTGTCAAAATACGTAAATACATTACAGTAAACCGGAACTGCTAACATTTATGGAATTAATACAGTGTCAGCTTGAAACATTGTTATGTACTTTTAATTAATTTATCATACACAAAATATCTAATCCTGACTGTTGTGACCAAGTGCTGTCGAAAAGGAAATGTACCATACTTTTTACTTAAGATATTCATCTAAAGAGTAGAAAGAGTTGCCTGTCAAAAAGTCTTATGAACGCTATTTACGCTGCCGTTTATCCGGAACCAAGTTGCTAGCAATCTATTGAAAATAATTGTTCCTGAATACTGGACCCATTTTTGGTCCAAGGTAAGCAATTTTAGGTCTTTATGTAGTTTGTTCTAATTCCTAGTATTGATACTATGTATTGAGTTATTGGTTGACAGTAGAGATATATTCCTTGCAAAAAATGTCATTAGGTAATAAATATACTGAGAAAAACTAGTTGGAATGCAAAGTTCCTACAAGAGACTTCTACAAAATGTTCTTGAATTTCCACCTCAAAGGGCTCTTATTACACGCTTTTGCATACTAATAACTTTTGTTCGGTCTGATGAGTCATCCCAGATTATGATCCCTTTTAATTTCGTGAAAGTAAGCAAAATATTTAAGTTTCTTTTTATATTTATATTTCCTACATCATTCTCACTGCAAGTGCAGACTTCTTTAGGCACTTCAGCAAATCTATTGGAGGCCCTTCCCACCTGAATTTATTATTGAGTCGTAATCCAAGAAATTTATCACTGTCAACCTGATCGACCTGCATGTCTTCATATGTGTTACACATGCTGGAAGGAAGCTCTTGCAGGTTCAGAATGCATACAGTCATCTTTTCAAAGTTGAATGACAGTGAATTCACCTTAAACCATTGATTAAGGACTTTGAAGATTTGATTAGCAACCGTTTCTAAATCTGTGATTGACTTGCTACATATTGAAATGTTTATATCCGATGCAAACAAAACGAACTTAGCGTCTGACAGTGTAACAGATGAAAGGTAATTAATGTACATAAGAAAAATCAATGGACCCAAGATCGAACCTTGAGGAACACCACATGAAATTAATTCCAAGTCATTGGTTGGTTGGTTGATTTAGCGTGGGGGACAAAACAGTGAGCTCATCAGTCGCATCAGGTTAAGGAAGGATGGGGAAGAAAGTTAGCCACGCCCTAACAGAGGAATCATCCTGCGATTTGCTTGAAGCAATTTAGGGAAATCAGAGAAGACCTAAAAAATGGTTCAAATGGCTCTGAGCACTATGGGACTTAACATCTATGGTCATCAGTCCCCTAGAACTTATAACTACTCAAACCTAACTAACCTAAGGACATCACACAAACCCCAGCCATCACGAGGCAGAGAAAAATCCCTGACCCCGCCGGGAATCGAACCCAGGGACCCTGGCGTGGGAAGAGAGAACGCTACCGCAGGACCACGAGATGCGGGCACCTAAATCAGGATGGCTGGGTACAGGTATGAGCCATCCTGCTTCCTAATGTGGGCCCAGTGTGTTAAACACTGCAAAACTCCACTTGGTGGTTCCCAATCAGATGAAGACTAACTGCTTACTGCACAGGTATTTCGTAATTACTCCATTTGTTTCTTGTTGGTTACATAAGACTTGAATCATATTTAAGAAGTGCTGTTTGCACCATATTAATCTAATTTGCTTGAGAGAATACTGTGACTCACGCAGTCAAAGGTTTTTGATGGATCACAAAAAATGTCTGTAGTCTCCAATTTATTATCTAACAAATTAAGTACATCACTGCTGTAGACATAAATAGTTTTCTCTATAGTGTGCAGTAAGCCTATAAAGGAACAGTCATAGAGTTTAACACCATCTGCTATGGATAAAATTAAGCTTTCTCTATATCGGAACGCTCAAGGGACTCATGTTGTTAGTTGGACAATATATTCGTTTATTATCGGATGTTTAAGGAGATGCTTTCAAATATTTTTGAAAAATCTGTCAAAAGTGAAACTGGTTGATAATTTGATAGTGCGTCTTCATCCCCCTTCTTGTATAGAGGCTTAACTTCAACATATTTTAGACAGTATCTACATGTTCCGTTACTAAGAGAATGATTGCTCAAATAAGTTCAGACCGAACTCAATTCACATGAGCACACTTTGTTGATATGTTACAATAACCACTAGAATACTTATATTTTAAGGATTTTATGATGGATGCTACTTCTTTGGGAGACCTGAGTGTCGATTCCATTTAACTTAAGTTATTGGTAAAGACTGGCGTTAGAGACTCCTGTACACCGTTTACCAAGCCCACTAAATTCAAACTGTCAGTAACAGAAACAAATTACATATTAAAGAGGTTTGCAACCCTACATGCACTTGTGACGAAGGTCTCATTTATTTCGTTGGTTGGTTGGTTTAAAAGGAGGGAAAAAGAGCAAACTGCTTGGTCATCGTTCCCTTGTTCCTGTGAAAGCAATCATTGAAGGGAAAGAAAACAAACGAAATACAGAGCAGAATTCGTAAATGAAGCAACGACGACAAAAACGTCTGAAAGCCAACAAACGCCGCTAGGAACTAAAGAGGATAGGAAAACCACAGAGAGAAGATAGAAATAGGTAGAAGTGGATAAAACAAGAAAGCAGGTCGCCATTGCTGGCTGACCATGCGAATAAAAAGGAGAAGGCAGCCTCTCTGCAGCACATTAAAACCTCCACCCTTAAAGCTCTAGGGTGGAGGGGCCATAGGGACAAAGGACATGTGCTGATACCTATATCAAATTATATAAATCACCCACACAAATAAAATTTAAACAAAATCAGCCAATGAGGCGTTGTTAGATATTATTAGCGTTAACCAGTCTGGCACACGAAGATTTCGTTGCAGGACAGACAAATTAGGACAATGCACCAGGATATGGGCCACTGTCAAACAGGTGCCACAACGACACTGTGGCGGGTCTTTACTGTATAGGAGGTAGCTGTAGATCGCCGAAACGTGGCCAATGTGAAGAAACCAGGGAACCACGGAATCTCTGCGAGAGGCCCTCATTGAGGACTTCCACACAGTCGTAGTCTCCTTAATGGCACACCGTTGGTTGTGTATACTGAAATTATGCCATTCCGTCTCCCAAAGCTGAAAATCATTGCAGTGTAATAACGAATTCAGGTCAGCTACAGGGATGCCAACCTCCAGAAGCGGTTGCTATGTTCATTTCCTGGAACTTCAACATGACCTTGGGTTCACATCACTGAACGACTAACCTGTTTCAGGGTATAGAGGGGCTCCTGGGTGGTCGCTACCAAATGATGATGAGGGTAGCACTGTTCGATAGCTTGTATGCTGCTCAAGGAGTTAGTACACAGAAGAAACGACTCGCGAGGACATGAGCGAATGTGGTCAAGAGCAAGAGATATGGCCACCAGCTCTCCAGTTAAAACACCACTGCCATCTGGCAAGGAATGCTGTTCAATACAGTCTCCATGAACATACGTGAAGTTAACGAGTCCGTCAGCCATCATGCCGTCCATGGAAACCACTTCATGGCCCCAGTATATGTCAAGAATCTAGAGGAAGTGACAGCAGAGGAGCTACAGGGTTAACTGAGTCCTTAGGGGTATTTGAAAGGTACAAGCGAAGCTTCGGCGTAGCTTCACACCATGGAGGCTACAGGAACGGCTTTTGAGTACAGATGATAAAGGGAAGGACTCCAGTTCAGATAGAAGGGACATTAACCGCAATCTGAACCCTGACCTGGGCCACCGATGCGGGAGAGGATGTGCCATGGGTGGGAAAAGGAGACAGTAATTTGGATGCTCAGGAGAAGTACGAATGTGGGCAACCTAATTGGCCAGCAGTTGTAAATGCCTAACCTTCAGTGGAGGGACTCTGGACTCCACCAGGACGCTGGTCAATGGACTCTTCTTAAAAGCTCCTGTTGCTTGTCGAACGCTACAATGGGGCACTGGGTCGCTGAGGGCGCCGCCGAACCATAAACCAGACTCCCATAACCGAGGCAGGATTGAAGTAGGGCTCCGTAGAGTTGCAGCAGCGTTGAGCGATGTGCACCTCAGGTGGTGTTGCTCAGGCAGCGGAGGGCGTTGAGGTGTTGCCAGCACTTCCGCTTAAGCTGACGAAGGCGAGGAAGCAAAATCAATCGGGCGTCTAAAATCAGTTCTAAGAATCGATATGTCTCCATTACAGTGAGTGGATCGTCATGAAGCCCTCCATGGCTATAGGAGATATTACAAGAACAGTAGCTAATATAATAGGTGGAGTTTGCGTCTGTGTCCTGAACTCGGTATGTATTGAAGCTGCCCCTCTACAAACCCCTCTTGAAGCTGTGGCTGTCAGGATATCGACGACGTAGGAAATAACTGTCTGCAATGTATATCTCCTTCCAGATGATGCAGTACCCCTGAACGTATTGGCTGCACTAATTTATCAACTCCCTAAACCTTTTCTACTTTTGGGGGATTTTAACGTCCATAACCCCATGTGGGTAGCACTGTGCTTACTGGCCGAGGTAGCGATATCGAAAATTTACAGTCTCAACTCGACCTCTGCCTCCTGAATACTGGGGTGGCCACACATTTCAGTGTGTCTTAAGGTAGTTACTCAACCATTGATTTATTACTTTGCCGCCCAGTACTTCTCTCATCTGTCCACTGGGGAGCCCATGATGACTTGTGTGGTGGTGACCACTTCCCCATCTTCGTCTCATTCCCCCAGCGTCATGCCCATGGACACCTACACAGATGGGCTTCAAACAAGGCAGACTGGGAAGCTTTCACCTCTACTGTCACGGCTGAATCTCCCTCACATGGTATCATCGCATCGATGTTGTGGTTGAGCTGGTCACTCGAATGATGGTTTCTGTGGCGGACACCAAGATCCCATTTTCCTTAGAGTGCCCCCCGCCCCCCGCCCCCCGCCCCCCTGCGAAAGTCAGTCCCTAGGTGGTCGCCAGAAAGCGCTGAGGTAAGTCAAGAGCGTAGATGGCCTCATGGCCTCTACAGCGACATAAACGGCATCCTTCGGTGGAGGACCTAATAGATGTTAGAGGGCTCCATGCACACGTTCGCCAGCTTATAAAAAGACGGAAACAGGAGTGTTGGGAAGGTAAGTCTCGACCACTGGGTGTCATACATCACCTTCCCAGGTCTGGACGAAGGTTACACGTGTTGCTGGGCACACACCCCAACAAGTGTCCCTGGCGTTAACGCAGTTGGTGTGTTATCTTACGTCGCAAACGCGATTGCCGAGCACTTTGCCAAGCACTTTGCCGAGCACTTTGCTCGAGCCTCTGTATCGGCTTATTACCTGCCAGTCTTTCGAACCCTCAAATGGTGGATAGAAGGGAAGGTTTTCTTGTTCACTACACGCCACAGTGAACCTTATAAGGCCCATTTACAGAATGGGATCTCTTCAGCGCCCTTGCACTTTGCCCCAACACAGCTCCTGGGCCCGATCAGATCACAGTCAGATGGTTAAACATCTTTCGTCCGACTACAAGCGACATCTTCAACAGGATCTGGTGTTATGGCGTCTTTCCATCGCAATGGCGGGAGAGCATCATTCCAGTGCACAGTCCTGGTATAAACCCGCTTGATGTGGATAGCTATCGGCCCATCATCCTCACCTACGTTCTTTCCTAGCTGCTTGAACCTATGGTGAGCCGGCGGTTGTGTTGGTCCCTGGAGTCACATCGCCTACTGATTCCTTGCTAGGGAGGTTTCCGCCAGGGTCGCTTTACCATTGATAGTCTTGTGTCCCTCGAGTCTGCAATCTAAATAGCCTTTTCCAGACGCCAACACCTGACTGCTGTGGTTTTTTATTTACGAAAAGCTTACGACACAACCTGGCGACATCGTATCCTTGCCATGTTATGTAAGTGGGGTCTCCAGGCTACACTCCCTATTTTCATGCAAAATTTCCTGTCGCTCCATACCTTCTATGTCCAGATTGGTGCCTCTCATAGTGCCCCTTATATCCAGGGAAATGGGGTCTCGCTGGCCTCTGTATTTCAGTGTATTAACATTCTAGCAACAACTGAAGGGCCGTCCATCTCACCTTCTCTGTATGTAGACGACTTCTGCATTTAGTACTGCTCCCGCAGTACTGGTATGGCTGAGCGGCACATAGAGGGAGCCGCCCACAAGCCGCATTCATGGGCTGCAGCCCGCAGTTTCCAGTTTTCAGCCGCAATGTCGTACGTCATGCACTTCTGACGGCATCGTACCATTCTTCCGGAACCAGACCTTTGCTTTAATTACGAAGGACTCACTATAGTAGAGACATATAGATTCTTAGAACTGATTTTCGACTCCCGATTGACTTTGCTTCCTCACCTTCGTGAGCTTATGCGGAAATTCTGGCAGCACCTCAACGACCTCTGCAGCTTGAGCAACACCAACTGGGCTACAGATCGCTCAACGCTGCTGAAACTCTACAGAGCCCTTGTTCAATCCTGCCTCGGATATGGGAGTCTGGTTTGTGGTTCGGCGACGCCCTCAGCGTTTCGTTTACTTAACTCATTGCACCACTGTTGCGTTCGCCTACCAACAGGAGCTTTTAGGATGAATCCAGTGACCAGCACCCTGGTGGAGTCCAGAGTTCCTCCATTGAAGGTTAGGCATTTGCTGCAGTTGACCAGTTACGTTGCCCACATTTGTATTTCTCCTGAGCATCCAAATTACTGTCTCCTTATCCCTCCCATGGCAGTTCCCCTACCGCATCGGCGCCCTAGGTCAGGGCTTACGATTCCTATTCGTGTCCGGTCACTTCTATCTGAAATGGAGTCCTTCCCTTTACCACCTCTACTCAAGGGCCATTCCCGTACACCTCCATGGTGTGATCCTAGACCGAAGCTTCGCTTTTACCTTTCAAATGCCCCTAAAGACACAGTTAACCCTTGGGCTCTCCGCTGTCGCTTACTCTCGGTTCTTGAAATGTACTGAGGCCATGATGTGGTTTCCATGATCGGCTTGATGGCTGACCATCACGTTAGCGTCACGTATGTTTATGGAGGCTATATTGAACAGCACACCTTGCCTGATGGCTGTGTTGTTTTAACTGCAGAGCTGGTGGGCATATCTCTTGCCCTTGAGCACATGCACTCATGCCCTGGGGAGTCGTTTCTTCTGTGTACTGATTCCTTGAGCAGCCTAAAAGCTATGGAATAGTGCTATCCTCGTCATCATTTGGTAGCGACCATCCAGGAGCACCTCTATGCCCTGAAACAGGTTAGTCGTTCCGTGATGTGGACCCAAGGTCATGTTGGAGTTCCAGGAAATGAACATGCCGACATGCTGACCAAGCACGCTACATGGCAACCGCTTCTGGAGGTTGGAATCCCTGTAACTGACCTGAATTCGTTATTGCACTCGAAGGTTTTTCAGCTTTGGGAGACGGAATGGCACAATTTCAGTATGCACAACCAACTGTGTGTCATTACAGAGACTACGAAAGTGTCGAAGTTCTCAATGAGGGCCTCCTACAGGGACTCCATGATTCCCTGGTTTCTCCACATTGGCCACGTTTGGGCGACCTACAGCTACCTCCTATACTGTAAAGACCCATCACAGTGTCGGTGTGGCACCTGTTTGACAGTGGCCCCATATCCTGGTGCATTGTGCACTTAGACTGCCCTGCAACGACATATCGTTTAGAGGACTGGTTAATTCTTATTTTATCTGACAACGCCTCATTGGCTGATTTTGTTTAAATTTTATTTGTGTGGGTGGTTTATATCATTTGATGTAAATGTGAGCACATGTTCTTTGTCCCTCTTTCCCCTCCACCCTAGTGCTTTAAGGTTGGAGGTTTTAATCTGCTGCAGAGTGGCTGGCTTCTCCTTTTTATTCTCATGGTCAGGCAGCCATGGAAATCTGCTTTCTTGTTTGAACCACTTGCACCTGTTTCTAGCGTCTCTCTGCTGTTTTCTTGTCCTCTTTAGTTATTTGCTGCGTTTGTTCCCTATAGTCGTTTTTGTCGCCTTTTCTTCATTTCGGTATTGTGCTCTAAATCTTGTTTGTTTTTATTCTTTCCCTTCTATGATTGTTTTCACAGTAACTAACCAACCAACCAAATATATGAGACCTTTGTCACGAGTGCATGTAGTGTTGCAAACATTTTAAACAAGTACTTTGTTTCTGTTACTGACAGTTTGGATTTATTAGGCTTGGTAAACAGTGTACAGGAGTCTCTGACGCCATTCTTTACAAATAACTTCAGTAAAATGGAAACGACACTCACGTCTCCCAAAGAAGCAGCATCCATCATATAATTCATGAAATATAAGTATTCTAGTTGTTATGATAACATATCAACAATGAGGGTTCATGTGAGTCGAATTCTGTCCGAAATTATTTGTGCAATCATTCTCTTAGTGGCGGAACATTTACAGTGTAGCTAACATATGCTGAAGTTAGGCCTCTATACAAGAAGGGGGATGAAGAGACACTATCAATGGATCGACCAATTCCACTCTGGTGGCACTACTGTGTACTAGGTCAGTTGGACTCCAGACCTCATTGTGAAAACATTGGATTGAGCTACTGCCTCAAACTGTTTAAATAAACACTGCAACAAAATAAAGACTTTCATCAATCGTATCCAGCACAGGCTGAATCCTTTTTCCGCCAATTTGTAGGAAGAGGTGGCAGTCTGGCGACTCAGGTTAGTGGAGGGAGCCCAAGTGCTCTTTCTTTCCCCATTTTCTGTAGGAGGGGTGGGGGAGCGAGAGTGAGATGACTGTGTTAGGTTAGTGGACGTAGCCCAATCGACCTATTTTCGCACCAAAATTTGAACTTCCCGCTGTGACGTTATTGCGGTATTGCCATACCGATTGCAACCATCTTGGATCCGCTATCTCGAATACATTTGGCTACATTGCAACGTGGAGGAGGACACCTAATGGCCAAGCTGCCACCCAACTGCCACTGTGCCAGGACTTTTACAACACTTGTAGATTTTTTGCTAGTGAGAAAATCACCTGCTTTCGACCATGTAATGTGACTTCAAACAGCAACCCACACATGAAAATGTAACAGGCGTACTAAGGAGACTGCCTACACAACGTTTGTCCGTCCTCTTTTAGAATACTGCTGTGCGGTGTATGATCCTTATCAGATAGGTCTGACGGAGTACATCGAGAAAGTTCAAAGAAAGGCAGCATGTTTTGTAATATCGCGAAATATGGGAGAGAGTGTCAAAGAAATGATACAGGATTTGGGATGGACATCAGTGAAAGAAAGGCGTTTTTCTTTGTGAGGAATCGTCTCACGAAATTCCAACCACTAACTTTCTACTTCAAATGCGAAAAATATTTTGTTGACACCCACTCTGTACTCCTCCTCCTCCCATCTCTCTATCCATCTTCTCCCCTCCCTCTCTCTGTGCATCTCCTCCCCTTCCCTTTCTATGCCCATCTCCTCTTCTCGCTCTCCTTTTGCATCTCTCACTCTTCCCTTTCTCTGTCCATTTCCTTCTTCTCTGTGTCTGTTCATCCCCTCCTGACCCAATCTCTGCCTATCACTTCCTCCTTCTGTCTCTGTCCATCTCCTGCTCTTTCCTATCCCTGTCGATATCCTCCCCTTTCGTATTTCTTTCCATCTCCTCCTATCTCCCCTCTCTCTGTCCTTTTCCCCATGCCCTATCTCTGTCCCTCTGCACCTCCTCCTAACTGTGCTTATCTCCTCCTTCCCACTTCCTGTCTGTCCATCTTCTCATAACCCCTTTTCTCTCTGTGTTATCACACTCGCCGAACTAGGGTGCTGGTGCGTCTTACTTATACAGTATTTCTTGCAAGATTGTAGGTATTATGTGCACCAAATTTGACTGAAATTGTTCCAGGGCTTAGAATAAAATTTTTACCTTGACTTTGTCCACATCCGCACATATCAAGTATATTTCAAACGCATTAACAATTTTCACGTGTATTTGTAGGCTTATTTCTTTCCATGACTAATTAATTTCGCCGAGCTGTTTCATTTTCATGCAAATAAATGCTGATGACATCGTATCTCCTGAAATGTCAGCTGTATGATGATATAATTTTGTAGGTACATCCTGTGCTGTATTTGCCTACTGTCTGCGAAAAGTGATGTGAATAGAGTTAGTAGTAAAGAAGGAAAACAGTAAACCATCATTCATATTGCGGCAGTTTTTCACGCATCTCAGTGTTTATAATGTCATATCTTCTGAACTAATTGTCGTACAATGATAAAATTTTTCTGGTACATTCAGTGATATATGTGGATACTCTCTGCAAAATTTATTACGAATAAAATTAGCGTTAAAAGTAATAAATTACGATGTGACGCTTCATACGGCAGTTTTGCAACATTAAGATCGAAAATGTAGTAATAATAAAGTTTTGTTCTTTAATAATTTTGTGGGTTCGGCAGTGAGAAAAAGTTTCGTATGGATTCGTAATTGCATGTAACGTTTGTTGAAAGCCTATGAGTGCTCTCCTTCTCAAATACTGGATGACTAAGTTATGGGTATCTGTTAATCCATCACGTGGGACTGCAACCGGACACGTAGTACTTGAATAATAATGACAAAACCAGCGGCTGAGTTTGAATCTTAAGTCGTTTATTCTTTTTAAAACATGCTACCTGTTTCGACCCCATATGGTCTCATCTGCAGGCCCCGAACGTAACCTGCCATCCAAAACCGTTTCCATGCGCGATGAACTGAATCGTATGCAGCGGACCGTAATTATTTGGATTCTGTACCTTTCGTGGCAATAACAAACCCAACATGGTCCGAAGACAACTGCAAGTTATGTTCCGGGCCTGAAGATCACACCATTTGGTTTCGAAACTGGTAGCAAGTTTTAAAAAGAATAAACGACATTAGAGTCAAACATAGCCGCTAGTTTTGTCATCGTTATTCAAGTAGTAAGTTATGGGTATTCTCACATCACTGGTTACACTGTATTTCACCTTCACCTTTTTCATAGGTAGGTGGTTCCACCCCTACACGTATTCTCTCCAGACAGTACATGATATGTACATCAGGTTTAGTTGAAATGAGTCCAACGGTTTAGGGGTGGATGTAGATCGTGTATACATACATACATACATATGTACATTCATTTTTGTAATTTCTGTGGATATTTGTAGGAGAATAAAGTTCACAATGACACGACCACAATTGGCTTCCTAAGAGCACACAAGTGTAGAGTGGTTACCACGTGTATGTCCGATTAAGTATCACCTTTTTCATTATGTGCATTTAGTTTCTTTTCTCATGGTGGCAAGTATTAAATTGGTCTGCTTTCTTCATGTACATTATGATGCTGGTAGATAGTATAAATCTATGGCATGACAAGGAGACATTCACATTGACAAAATCTTGAATGGAAATGCCACACTATTTTTCAGTGTATCACCATTTTTCATGGTGAGCAGGCATAATGAAAGGCACCGAAACTGACCGGCTAGCCACATCTCACCCTTGAATAAAGATAGACAGAAAACAGAGAGTAATGAGTAATGGCACCAAATACATACAGTATCAGAAGAATTTTGCACAGAGCACAACTTAATCAAAGCTAACACTTGGTTCAAGAATCATGAAAGGAGGTTGTATACATAGAAGAATCCTGGAGATACTTAAAGGTATCAGGTTATATAATGGTAAGACAGAGATTTAGGAACCAGGTTTTAAATTGTAAGACATTTCCAAGGGCAGATGAGGACTCTGACCACAATCTATTGGTTATGAACTGTAAATTAAAACTAAAGAAACTGCAAAAAGGTGGGAATTTAAGGAGATTGGACCTGGATAAACTGAAAGAGCCAGAGGTTGTATAGAGTTTCAGGGAGAGCATAAGGGAACAATTGACAGAAACAGGGGAAAGAAATACAGTAGAAGAAGAATGGGTAGGTTTGAGGGATGAAGTAGTGAAGGCAGCAGAGGATCAAGTAGGTAAAAAGACGAGGGCTAGTAGAACTCCTTGGGTAACACAAGAAATATTGAATTTAATTGATGAAAGGAAAAAATAGAAAAAGCAGTAAATGAAGCAGGCAAAAAGGAATACAGACGTCTCAAAAATGAGATCGACAGGAAGTGCAAAATGGCTAAGCAGGGATGGCTAGAGAACGAATGTAAGGATGTAGAGGCTTATCTCACTAGGGGTAAGATAGATACTGCGTACAGTAAAATTAAAGAGACCTTTGGAGATAAGAGAACCACTTTTATGAACATCAAGAGCTCAGATGGAAACCCAGTTCTAAGCAAAGAAGGGAAAGCAGAAAGGTGGAAGGAGTATATAGAGGGTCTATACAAGGGCGATGTACTTCAGGACAATATTATGGAAATGGAAGAGGATGTAGATGAAGATGAAATGGGAGATATGATACTGCGTGAAGAGTTTGACGAAGCACTGAAAGACCTGAGTCGAAACAAGGCCCCAGGAGTAGACAACATTCCATTGGAACTACTGACGGCCTTGGAAGAGCCAGTCCTGACGAAACTATACCATCTGGTGAGCAAGATGTATGAAACAGGCGAAATACCCTCAGACATCAAGAAGAATATAATAATTCCAATCCCAAAGAAAGCAGGTGTTGACAGTTGTGAAAATTACCGAACTATCAGTTTAATAAGCTACAGCTGCAAAATACTAACTCGAATTCTTTACAGACGAATGGAAAAACTGGTAGAAGCCGACGTCGAGGAAGATCAGTTTGGATTCCGTAGAAATACTGGAACACGTGAGGCAATACTAACCTTACGACTTATCTTAGAAGAAAGATTAAGGAAAGGCAAACCTACGTTTCTAGCATTTGTAGACCTAGAGAAAGCTTATGACAATGTTGACTGGAATACTCTCTTTCAAATTCTAAAGGTGGCAGGGGTAAAATACAGGGAGCGAAAGGCTATTTATAAGTTGTACAGAAACCAGATGGCAGTTATAAGAGTCGAGGGACATGAAAGGGAAGCAGTGATTGGGAAGGGAGTGAGACAGGGTTGTAGCCTCTCCCCGATGTTATTCAAACTGTATATTGAGCAAGCAGTAAAGGAAACAAAAGAAAAATTCGGAGTAGGTATTAAAATCCATGGAGAAGAAATAAAAACTTTGAGGTTCGCCGATGACATTGTAATTCTGTCAGACAGCAAAGGACTTGGAAGATCAGTTGAACGGAATAGACAGTGTCTTGAAAGGAGTATGTAAGATGAACATCAACAAAAGCAAAACGAGAATAATGGAATGTAGTCGAATTACGTCGGGTGATGCTGAGGGAATTAGATTAGGAAATGAGACTCTTAAAGTAATAAAAGAGTTTTGCTATTTGGGGGGCAAAGTAACTGATGATGGTCGAAGTAGAGAGGATATAAAATGTAGACTGGCAATGGCAAGGAAAGCGTTTCTGAAGAAGAGAAGTTTGTTAACATCGAGTATAGATTTAAGTGTCAGGAAGTTGTTTCTGAAAGTATTTGTATGGAGTGTAGCCATGTATGGAAGTGAAACATGGACGATAACTAGTTTGGACAAGAAGAGAATAGAAGCTTTCGAAATGTGGTGCTACAGAAGAATACTGAAGATAAGGTGGATAGATCACGTAACTAATGAGGAGGTATTGAATAGGATTGGGGAGAAGAGAAGTTTGTGGCACAACTTGACCAGAAGAAGGGATCGGTTGGTAGGACATGTTCTGAGGCATCAAGGGATCACCAATTTAGTATTGGAGGGCAGTGTGGAGGGTAAAAATCGTAGAGAAATACCAAGAGATGAATACACTAAGCAGATTCAGAAGGATGTAGGCTGCAGTAGGTATTGGGAGATGAAGAAACTTGCACAGGATAGAGTAGCATGGAGAGCTGCATCAAACAAGTCTCAGGACTGAAGACAACAACAACAACAACAACAACAACAACAACAACATAATGTTGGCGGTAGCAGTGATTGCAAAGGCCTTACTAACCATGTATGCATGCTGGGACTCTGCATCAGACAGTCGGCCGTTCGAGGTAGACGATAACGACACGTAATGATGGCGACTCAACGGGCTCTCCCTTGGGAGCTCTCGGGAACCCCGCAGCAGTCTGTTGACAGCACTGACATGCAGCACGGTCGAGTGAATTACGTGCGGGTGACTGGAACAGCGCAGGACACGTAAAAGCCTGACATACGACAATGTGGCCAAATGGGGCTACGGTAGTAAAAATACAGATGGTACACTCTTTCCGCCAGGCCTGTCAACAAACAATAAAGGCGTTTGCAGTTGAACAAGAAAAAAACGTGATAGTAACATGAAGAAATTCGGAGAAACGTTCTTCCACCATAAAGGGATACGGACTACGAGGAGAGACAACATCCTAGAAAGCTGACCAAGTACACTGCGAGCTGGCACGGTACAACGGCGCGGGTGCCTCTCCCAGGCAATGCAGAAAAACAGGACATTTTTCCCTTAATTATTCCCATGCTGGCGAAATGACACCGATGGGAAGAAAACATCTTTTACTAGATGGGTGGGTGCTGACGTAGATCATATCCGATTTTTGGTGCGAAAAAAGAAACATGGTAAAGGAGTGAATTTGGGGGGGTTGTTAATGCGGAGGCGAAGAGGGAGGAAGAGATACCTCATAATGGTTATACCATGTGGGGCAAAGGAGGAAATTGGACAGAAGCTGGAACAGGCACCAAAAAAGAGGAAAGGAAAGATGGGTAGGAACAGCGCGATGTGTGGTCGCGGGAGTCAGGCAGTCAAGCCTCGGAGTTTCGAGATTCAGGACTCTGTTCAAGAGCTAGGAAGTGCGCGGCCCGTGGACGTGGAGATGAGAAGTGAGAGTATTATTCAGATGGGGCAAGCGAGTAGGTGAGATTAACATTCGGGCCGAAAGACCGGGGATCAACAGAACGCACACCCGACGGCAGTGACGGAGGGCCGCCACTGGATCTACGACTCGACGGCGGGCGACACAGCAGAGGACACTGCGGCAGTGCCACGTGTGTGTTAGGAAGGCAGAACGATCCCTTAGGTCGATGCGAAGCGGCGGCCTCTGTAACGGCAGTCCTGTCCCAACATTAAGTTTGTCTTCATTCACTGTCTATTCAACGCCGTGCAAATACTGTTTACTTACTACACAATTTTGCGTGCGTCGAATGATAAGCTGCAGCACATCCTCCTTAATATGTTTACTCATCATGAAACGTTGTCTCTACGTAACGATGAGTTATTATGTTCAAGTGGTTCAAATGGCGTTGACCACTGTGGGACTTAACTTCTGAGGTCATCAGTCCCCTAGAACGTAGAACTACTTAAACCTAACTAACCTAACGACATCACACACATCTGCGACCGTAGGGGTAGCGCGGTTGCAGACTGTAGCGCCTAGAACCGCACGGGCACTCAGGCCGGCCGATTTTTAAGTTAAGTTTTGTCTAGTAATTTATATTCGATTGTGCATCAAATCTGTTAACCCTCACAAACCATACTGTTATTACTGGAATAAAAACTAGATGCTGCAACTGATGACTTTGATTTCAAATCTGTTAAATACTCTGCAACAGTAAAGAGTCAGAGGAGAGTTAAAGAGACCAGACTCAGGACATACTGCTTAGGGACTTTGATAGCAGTTTGCGTTATCCAAAAACCCGTTGCAATACTTTATTAAATAACTTTGCCAGGCGACCAACTTGTTCACTTCGGAAGTTTGCTGAATAGCAGTCAGTACAAAACTCAGTAAAGTCACCGTCTCAGCTTACTCTTTCTTGACCGATGAAGAGCAGCTTTGCTCTAGAAAAACTACTACTTTTACTGAATTTCGTTCGTTGGTTGATTTGGGCGATGAGGGCAAACAGTGAGATCATCGATCCGATCAGATGAGGGAGGGATGGGGAAGGAAATTGGCCGCACCCTTTCAAAGAAACCATCGCGGCATTTGCTAGGAGCGATTTAGAGAAATCATGGAAAACCCAATTCACAATGTCCCGACACGGATTTGAACCGTCGTCCTCCCGAATGCGAGAGCAGTGTGCTAACCAATGCGCCACCTCGTTCAGTACCGCACTTGGCTAAAGGCACTTGCTGACTAGAATCTCGTTACAGTTTTTCCGTTCATTAGCGCCGGCCATGGTGGCCGAGCGGTTCTATGGGCTTCAGTCCGAATCTACGTTCGCAGGTTCGAATCCTGCCTCGGCCATGGATGTGTGTGATGTCCTTAGGTTAGTTAGGTCTAAGTAGTTCTAAGTCTAGGGGCTGATGACCACATATGTTAAGCCCCATTGTGCTTGTTCATTAGCCTGGCAAGAGATAAATATGAAGTGGTGAGAGCAACTGATTCGAACAGGAGCATTTGTGCTATTATGCGGGATCCTGCAAACCACTTTCGACATTACCATCTCTTAAGAAAACATCAGAACCTCTCAAAATCCCCTACGCTGCCTCGATTGAAGTGGCATGAATGCAATGATATCTTTCGTTTACTTCAAAATAATACGTGCAGGTTAAATTTAGTTCTACAGAAATAGCCCTTTGTCCGTTGCTCTATAACAGCTATTTGTTTGGTAAATTATCAACAGTGCTTGTTATCCTTTACATGTCAGCGCTTTACTTATGGATGCCTGCATTGAATTCCTGTCCCATGCTGCACGTTTGTGAGGACTGTTCTTGGCATTCTTAAATGTCCTAGCTGTAGAGTATCAATACTTTATGACACGCTTCTGATTTGTTTGTGTCTCCTCTGTATACCTCCAAAAGCTGTTAATCAGTTTATATGCCACTGCAATTAAAGGAGCAAGCGACTGTCTTACGCGGTCAGACTAAGATCAGAAGTTGTAATTAATTTTCCAACAGATAAGATGGAGAGACTGCAGTCTTCCAAAATAAACGGAGTGACTCTGCACCAGACAGAACACTATAAATCAGTTATAATTTATTTCCTCTCAAACCTCTAATGAAATGTTCGTGTCTTGCTGTATCTGGAGTGCTGAACATCGAGGTTATCAGCGCCCATAACAAGGTTGCTGGAAACAAAACGGTTAAAACGTAGAAAATTCGATTAAAGAACTAAAAGGCAAACAGATAAAACCGCACTCAGTCTCTCTCAGTCTCACCTATGATCACCTGCTTACTCATACTAAAACACAACATGGAAAACGCCACAAACGAGATGTGAAAAAAACCTCAATTAAATCACAGCGAAGACTGGAGGAAAACTAGAAGATTTTCACAGCAATAAGCGGCTGGCTGACCACTTATTAAAAGCACGTATGAGCCAGTTACCCTGATAGCATATTGAAAACGGCAGCCTGACATTTGAGGGAACAAGTCGGACTATTCAGAAAATTGTAAAAGTCATACCACTTACGTTTGATTGTCAGCAAAAATCGACGGCAAATCTGAGGAAAAGTGAGCTGCCGTCCTCTGGCCTACTTCACGAACCCTATTCGCTCAAGTATACACGCTGTGTCACTTGTGCTTTGGTCTTGTTTTAATACGAACATGCTAACACACACACAGTGGCGATGTAGCGTGTAACAGTTTTAGACAACCCCGTTGGTTCTCTTGAAGTAGCCGTTTAAAGCACACTTCGCGAGGGAAGGCGCAGTCTCGAGTTTTTCAGACATTTGCTACCACCTTCTCCATCCCTCTCTTCTAGAAGCAATGTTGCAGCCTGCGCCTCCATCCGAGACGCAATTTCGAGCGGAATTTGGGCAGCGAAATGTGTTGGAAGGATCAGCAGCTGACGGTCAAGGCGCCGGGCAGGACATTAATCACTGCGGCCGCAATCCCGCCGCGGCTGCGAAATGAAAAACCGTGCCGGCATCCGCGGTGTGCTGCCCTTCAGGTAGGAGCTGCGGCGAGGTCGCTTTGGTGGTAGTGGAAACAGGCCACAGGAACGCAAGGCCACAGCAACGCCGCGGTCTTCTGCGCTGGAAAGACGCGGAGAGCGAAAAGATGGAAACGAAATTCCGCCTTCCCAGACCTACGATAAATACTGGCAGCTTCAAGAAACCATATCCATTTGTGTCGTGGAGTGCCATACTATTCAGTATAGTTGAACATATTTATTTTACTGAGTATGTGCATTATGTTGACTTGACGTACAAGTAAAGAAACTCACGTAACCTCGTTGAAACACCTTGTGCTGAGCCTATCTCTTACGTACGATATATCGCTCATTGGATGCAGCGCATGATAATTAATAGCGAAAATTGATACGGATAGAATACACTATACTGGAAGCACCAACGTTTCAGTGAGCATTGGTCCGCAAATATGCCTTTTGCGAGATAATAGTGAATGTGTGCTTACTAGCTGCTAGTGTTGTCCTAGGTAGTACGAATGTATTTGAAACATAAACTTTCGCCTGCATCCACATTCAGTTTGGTTCAGATATCATCAACTGTGTCTACAGTAAGAAGAAACACAATATTACTTCAGACCCTTACGTGTTACAAGTAACTGTACAATCACACATCTTGAAGGTGTTTCATGTGTCATCCTCGCATATGGATGCAATACTGCACTCGTTTCTGTAGTGACTTAAAAACTCCATGTCACAATTTCGGGTCGCAAATCTTGAAAAGACTTTATTATTCTTTGATTTTATCCATACGACAGAAACAGCGCGCGAATGTAAGGAAGAATACCGCAAATAATATTACGAGAGTCATAATACCATACTTCGATGATATTTCGCAAAAGTGGCTAATATTTTCAAACCTTTTAAAGTTGATACCGCTTTTCAGACCAATAATACGCTGCGGTTTAAACTAAGAAATAATTTACAGCAGGAAAGCGATAAATATGTGAGAGTTGGGGTCTATAAACTTCAGTGTAACACGTGCAAGGCCAACTGTGTAGGCCAAAGTGCTAGGTCCTTTAAAATACGTTACAAAGAATATAGCGATGCTTTCCGGCTTAATAATTTCGAAAAGTCAGCTGTAGTCACGCATATTTGGGAAACGGGATACCCCATCTTGGGAATAGATCATGATCTCGTTATTTTACATAGACAGGACAAAGGCAAAAAGGTGGATCTACTAGAACAGCTGGAAATTACGTTACATAGTGTGGATAATCAGAACACACTGAAGGAACAGCTAACTGGTGGGACACATATCTTTTTCAAACATTTCACTGGTTTATTTTAGTAACCACATTTTTAGTAATTGGCAGGATACCATAATTTCATCAGATCCTTGGAACAGGTATCCGTTATCTGTTTATATAGACATCTCTGTGACTTCCTTGTTTACTTGCGCGTGAGCTCACTCGCGTTTCAGTGTCGTGTTTGGCTACGTCGTGTGTGGTATCAACGAAGACGCACGGGAGGCTTACGACGATAGAGGAGAGAGCCATGTGGTTTTATTTTGAACGCCGTAGGCGACTACATTTTAGAGTTTTTTATATTTTTGACGACTATGTGGAGATGCACCTTGGATAACACCGCTGCAGCAAGGGAAGTGGTCGCGATGTTTCAATTTCATTATCAATTTTATTGTGCCTGGTGCATGTTCCATTTTAGCGGGTTTTAACAGGTTCTTTTACTTTTTTGTTATTCTGATGATGGGAGCTTGACTTCCGAAACGTGTCAATCTTAGTGTTTTACACTATAAATAAGTGGTTGAGCCGATATACACTACTGGAAATTGAAATAAGAACACCGTGAATTCATTGTCCCAGGAAGGGGAAACTTTATTGACACATTCCTGGGGTCAGATACATCACATGATCACACTGACAGAACCACAGGCACATAGACACAGGCAACAGAGCAGGCACAATGTCGGCACTAGTACAGTGTATATCCAGCTTTCGCAGCAATGCAGGCTGCTATTCTCCCATGGAGACGATCGTAGAGATGCTGGATGTAGTCCTGTGGAACGGCTTGCCATGCCATTTCCACCTGGCGCCTCAGTTGGACCAGCGTTCGTGCTGGACGTGCAGACCGCGTGAGACGACGCTTCATCCAGTCCCAAACATTCTCAATGGGGGACAGATCCGGAGATCTTGCTGGCCAGGGTAGTTGACTTACACCTTCTAGAGCACGTTTGGTGGCACGCGATACATGCGGACGTGCATTGTCCTGTTGGAACAGCAAGTTCCCTTGCCGGTATAGGAATGGTAGAACGATGGGTTCGATGACGGTTTGGATGTACCGTGCACTATTGAGTGTCCCCTCGACGATCACCAGAGGTGTACGGCCAGTGTAGGAGATCGCTCCCCACACCATGATGCCGGGTGTTGGCCCTGTGTGCCTCAGTCGTATGCAGTCCTGATTGTGGCGCTCACCTGCACGGCGCCAAACACGCATACGACCATCATTGGCACCAAGGCAGAAGCGACTCTCATCGCTGAAGACGACACGTCTCCATGCGTCCCTCCATTCACGCCTGTCGCGACACCACTGGAGGCGGGCTGCACGATGTTGGGGCGTGAGCGGAAGACGGCCTAACGGTGTGCGGGACCGTAGCCCAGCTTCATGGAGACGTTTGCGAATGGTCCTCGCCGATACTCCAGGAGCAACAGTGTCCCTAACTTGATGGGAAGTGGCGGTGCGGTCCCCTACGGCACCGCGTAGGATCCTACGGTCTTGGCTTGCATCCGTGCGTCGCTGCGGTCCGGTCCCAGGTCGACGGGCACGTGCACCTTCCGCCGACCACTGGCGACAACATCGATGTACTGTGGAGACCTCACGCCCCTCGTGTTGAGCAATTCGGCGGTACGTCCACCCGACCTCCCGCATGCCCACTATACGCCCTCGCTCAAAGTCCGTCAACTGCACATACGGTTCACGTCCACGCTGTCGCGGCATGCTACCAGTGTTAAAGACAGCGATGGAGCTCCGTATGCCACGGCAAACTGGCTGACACTGACGGCGGCGGTGCACAAATGCTGCGCAGCTAGCGCCATTCGACGGCCAACACCGCGGTTCCTGGTGTGTCGGCTGTGCCGTGCGTGTGATCATTGCTTGTACAGCCCTCTCGCAGTGTCCGGAGCAAGTATGGTGGGTCTGACACACCGGTGTCAATGTGTTCTTTTTTCCATTTCCAGGAGTGTATTTTTTAAGATTGACTTTACTATTCAGTGTTCCATTTCTTCAGCTTTGAGTGCGGGAGTGCTATTAACATACAAAAAAATTCAGATGATGGAGCTCAAATCATGTTGGAGGCCAAGAGGCAGTCACTGCACGACCCATCCATCTTCGATGACATCGTTGCTATCAGATGTCATCTGACATCAGACTTAAAATTTGTCGGTGCCACAAGGGGACATTACCAAGTTAATATTGCAGCCACGAGCTACGTGTGATATTTGAGCAAAGTTAAGTTAATATGAGGTCGAAAAGTTAAAATTTCAAAAACATTTGCGCTCATCAGGACAACACACTACAATGACAAGAGTAACTGAGTACCTCATGATATCGTGTCTGCCTTCTTCTGCCAAGCGCAGAGCACACATCTTGAAGAAGGTGTTTCATGTGTCATCCTCGTATTTGGATGCAATACTGCATTCGTTTCTGTAGTGACTTAAAACATTCCATGCCACACTTTCGGATCGTATCGCAAAACTTGATAAGACTTTATTATTCGCTGTTCCACTTATTCAG
Source organism: Schistocerca gregaria (assembly GCF_023897955.1). Classification (NCBI taxonomy): domain Eukaryota; kingdom Metazoa; phylum Arthropoda; class Insecta; order Orthoptera; family Acrididae; genus Schistocerca; species Schistocerca gregaria. Next base: position 584,325,216 of record NC_064923.1, read on the forward strand.
CTTTCAGAGTAGGAGTGCTATTAGCATAGAGAAAAATTCAGATGATTGAGCTTAAATGTTGTTGGAGGCCAAGCTGTCGAAAGTCCCCTGCAGAAATATTAAACCATGCTGTCTCCATAGCTGTTTCAGAAGGGCGGCGTCGGTCGTCTTCGTCCTCTCTTTCACTTTTCGAAAGTTCACCTACCTCGATATTCCTTCCTTCCGACGTCCCTTCACTCTGTAGTAGCAGATACATGCTAGGCAGTGTAACGCAGTGTTGATGAAACGACTACCTAATGTACCTACCACACAGGGGCCGCGTAATACGAGTTGAGAGTCAGTTTCTGAAGGTACATATATTAAAAAAGCGGGCGTTCAGAGGACGCAGTCTACTTGTAATTTAAAATTTAGATTGAATCTGCTTTCTATTCATACGGAAACACATGAAATGACTATCATGTCCGAATTTAATATGATGAAATTTATTCTACAAAATTCACTGTCTGTACAACACATTTTCACTCGTAAATAGCCAGAATTTTTGCAAGTGCGACCCGACTGATTTTGACGAACTAACTATTCGCGAGTTAAACATCCGGTCGTTTCAGTGATCTTCTTAGTAAAAAGTGCTCGCCAATGTATTCCGCACAGAGCACGAAATATGCCACGCAGAATTGGTAAAATGGTTCAAATGGCTCTAAGCACAATGGGACTTAACATCTGAGGTTATCAGCCCCCTAGACTTAGAACTACTTAAACCTAACTAACCTAACGACATAACACACATCCGTGCCAGAGGCAGGATTCGAACGTGCGACCGTAGCAGCAGCGCGGCTCCGGAATGAAGCGCCCAGAACCGCTCGGCTATAGCGGCCGGCTGAATTGTTACTATGACCAGAAAGTTCACAGTCTCATAAATCCGAAGTGAACTCACTAGTTGTTCATCTTACAGACTATTTTTATGGACCTGTCTAACGTGGTGTTATCCGTAGGACGATTAGCAAGCGACTATCTCGAACTAGTCCGCAGCCCGTGGTCGTGCGGAAGCGTTCTCGCTTCCCCCGCCCGTGTTCCCGGGTTCGATTCCCGGCGGGGTCAGGGATTTTGTCTGCCTCGTGATGACTGGGCGTTGTGTGATGTCCTTAGGTTAGTTAGGTTTCAGTAGTTCTAAGTTCTAGGGGATTAATGGCCGTAGCTGTTAAGTCCCATAGTGCTCAGAACCATTTGAACCATTTTTATCTCGAACTATTCTACTCATTGCCCACGCCACTACATTCGCGTGCAAACAGCTTAATTCTAATTGGCTGTTGGTCTAAACGACCAATTAGAATGTTCCTTCCAGATCATTCTGGCAGCAAAACGTGCTTTATCCAATCACTAATCTCATAGTAATTAACGTCATTAAAACTTCAATGTTTGATATATTGTTTAATCAAAATAAGCAAAATGAAAATATTCTCCAAACTGATAAATAAACTTATTCTGTCTAACTTTCATTCTGACTGCTTTTATACAAAAGCAAGCTTACACCGACATACGTCATCTGCTTCGTGGTTGCATCATACCTTTCCCACGGTTCGTTTGTACGAGGTTTTACATAAAATGACATATTAAGTTTTAGCGTATGTCCCACATACGCTCTCTCAGTCATTATCATGTACTTACACAGCAAATAATAGTTTTGAGTGATTTTTGTATTACGTAATGTAAAGTAGCTAAAGGTTTGAAAAGAAAATTTTAATTAATTGATTTTATGCACTGAATTTAGTGATTGGATAAGGCAAGTTTTGCTGCGAGAATGATATGGAAGGAACATTCTGATTGGTCGTTTAGACCAACGGCCAATCAGAATTAAGCTGTTCCCACGAGAATGTAGTGGAGTGGGCAGTGAGTAGAATACTTGGAGTAGTCGCTTCCTAACCGGCCTACGTATAACACCACGTTAGATAGCTCCATAAAAAAAGTCTGTAAGATGAACAACTAGTGAGTTCATTTCAGATTTATGAGCGTGTGAACTTTCTGGTAATGGCTTTAGATGATAATGAAAATAAATTTGTTATTGTTCCCAACTGGGTTTTAAAACATGTTGTTGTTGTTGTTGTTGTCTTCAGTCCTGGGACTGGTTTGATGCAGCTCTCCATGCTACTCTATCCTGTGCAAGCTGCTTCATCTCCCAGTACCTACTGCAACCTACATCCTTTTGAATCTGCTTACTGTACTCATCTCTCGGTCTCCCTCTACGATTTTTACCCTCCACGCTGCCCTCCAACGCTAAATTTGTGATCCCTTGATGCCTCAAAACATGTCCTACCAACCGATCCCTTCTTCTAGTCAAGTTGTGCCACAAACTTCTCTTCTCCCCAATCCTATTCAATACCTCCTCATTAGTTACGTGATCTATCCACCTTATCTTCAGTATTCTTCTGTAGCACAACATTTCGAAAGCTTCTATTCTCTTCTTGTCCAAACTAGTAATCGTCCATGTTTCACTTCCATACATGGCTACACTCCAAACAAATACTTTCAGAAACGACTTCCTGATACATAAATCTATATTCCATGTTAACAAATTTCTCTTCTTCAGAAACGCTTTCCTTGCCATTGCCAGTCTACATTTTATATCCTCTCTACTTCGACCATCATCAGTTATTTTACTTCCTAAATAGCAAAACTCCTTTACTACTTTAAGTGTCTCATTTCCTAATCTAATTCCCTCAGCATCACCCGATTTAATTTGACTACATTCCATAATGCTCGTTTTGCTTTTGTTGATGTTCATCTTATATCCTCCTTTCAAGACACTGTCCATTCCGTTCAACTGCTCTTCCAAGTCCTTTGACGTCTCTGACAGAATTACAATGTCATCGGCGAACCTCAAAGTTTTTACTACGTCTCCATGAATTTTAATACCTACTCCAAATTTTTCTTTTGTTTCCTTTACTGCTTGCTCAATATACAGATTGAATAACATCGGGGAGAGGCTACAACACTGTCTCACTCCTTTCCCAACCACTGCTTTCCTTTCATGCCCCTCGACTTTTATGACTGCCATCTGGTTTCTGTACAAATTGTAAATAGCCTTTCGCTCCCTGTATTTTACCCCTGCCACCTTTAGAATTTGAAAAAGAGTATTCCAGTCAACATTGTCAAAAGCTTTCTCTAAGTCTACAAATGCTAGAAACGTAGGTTTGCCTTTTCTTAATCTTTCTTCTAAGATAAGTCGTAAGGTCAGTATTGCCTCACGTGTTCCAACATTTCGACGGAATCCAAACTGATCCTCCCCGAGGTCCGCATCTACCAGTTTTTCCATTCGTCTGTAAAGAATTCGCCTTAGTATATTGCAGCTGTGACTTATTAAACTGATAGTTCGGTAATTTTCACATCTGTCAGCACCTGCTTTCTTTGGGATTGGAATTATTATATTCTTCTTGAAGTCTGAGGGTATTTCGCCTGTCTCATACATCTTGCTCACCAGATGGTAGAGTTTTGTCATGACTGGCTCTCCCAAGGCCGTCAGTAGTTCTAATGGAATGTTGTCTACTCCGGGGGCCTTGTTTCGACTCAGGTCTTTCAGTGCTCTGTCAAACTCCTCACGCAGTATCGTATCTCCCATTTCGTCTTCATCTACATCCACTTCCATTTCCATAAAATTGTCCTCAAGTACATCACCCTTGTATAAACCTATATACTCCTTCCACCTTTCTGCCTTCCCTTCTTTGCTTAGAACTGGGTTGCCATCTGAGCTCTTGATATTCATACACGTGGTTCTCTTCTCTCCAAAGGTCTCTTTAATTTTCCTGTAGGCATTATCTATCTTACCCCTAGTGAGATAAGCTTCTACATCCTTACATTTGTCCTCTAGCCATCCCTGTTTAGCCATTTTGCACTTCCTGTCGATCTCATTTTTGAGACGTCTGTATTCCTTTTTGCCTGCTTCATTTACTGCATTTTTATATTTTCTCCTTTCATCAATTAAATTCAATATTTCTTCTGTTACCCCCATGAACCATGGACCTTGCCGTTGGTGGGGAGGCTTGCGTGCCTCAGCGATACAGATGGCCGTACCGTAGGTGCAACCACAACGGAGGGGTATCTGTTGAGAGGCCAGACAAACGTGTGGTTCCTGAAGAGGGGCAGCAGCCTTTTCAGTAGTTGCAGGGGCAACAGTCTGGATGATTGACTGATCTGGCCTTGCAACATTAACCAAAACGGCCTTGCTGTGCTGGTACTGCGAACGGCTGAAAGCAAGGGGAAACTACAGCCGTAATTTTTCCCGAGGACATGCAGCTTTACTGTATGATTAAATGATGATGGCATCCTCTTGGGTAAAATATTCCGGAGGTAAAATAGTCCCCCATTCGGATCTCCGGGCGGGGACTACTCAGAAGGATGTCGTTATCAGGAGAAAGAAAACTGGCGTTCTACGGATCGGAGCGTGGAATGTCAGATCCCTTAATCGGGCAGGTAGGTTAGAAAATTTAAAAAGGGAAATGGATAGGTTAAAGTTAGATATAGTGGGAATTAGTGAAGTTCGGTGGCAGGAGGAACAAGACTTCTGGTCAGGTGACTACAGGGTTATAAACACAAAATCAAATAGGGGTAATGCAGGAGTAGGTTTAATAATGAATAGGAAAATAGGAATGCGGGTAAGCTACTACAAACAGCATAGTGAACGCATTATTGTGGCAAAGATAGATACGAAGCCCACACCTACTACAGTAGTACAAGTTTATATGCCAACTAGCTCTGCAGATGATGAAGAAATTGAAGAAATGTACGATGAAATAAAAGAAATTATTCAGATAGTGAAGGGAGACGAAAATTTAATAGTAATGGGTGACTGGAATTCGAGTGTAGGAAAAGGGAGAGAAGGAAACATAGTAGGTGAATATGGATTGGGGCTAAAAAATGAAAGAGGAAGCCGCCTAGTAGAATTTTGCACAGAGCACAACTTAATCATAGCTAACACTTGGTTTAAGAATCATGAAAGAAGGTTGTATACGTGGAAGAACCCTGGGGATACTAAAAGGTATCAGATAGATTATATAATGGTAAGACAGAGATTTAGGAACCAGGTTTTAAGTTGTAAGACATTTCCAGGGGCAGATGTGGACTCTGACCACAATCTGTTGGTTATGACCTGTAGATTAAAACTGAAGAAACTGCAAAAATGTGGGAAATTAAGGAGATGGGACCTGGATAAACTGAAAGAACCAGAGGTTGTACAGAGTTTCAAAGAGAGCATAAGGGAACAATTGACAGGAATAGGGGAAAGAAATACAGTAGAAGAAGAATGGGTAGCTCTGAGGGATGTAGTAGTGAAGGCAGCAGAGGATAAAGTAGGTACAAAGACGAGGGCTGCTAGAAATCCTTGGGTAACAGAAGAAATATTGAATTTAATTGATGAAAGGAGAAAATATAAAAATGCAGTAAATGAAGCAGGCAAAAAGGAATACAAACGTCTCAAAAATGAGATCGACAGGAAGTGCAAAATGGCTAAACAGGGATGGCTAGAGGACAAATGTAAGGATGTAGAAGCTTATCTCACTAGGGGTAAGATAGATACGGCCTACAGGAAAATTAAAGAGACCTTTGGAGAGAAGAGAACCACGTGTATGAATATCAAGAGCTCAGATGGCAGCCCAGTTCTAAGCAAAGAAGGGAAGGCAGAAAGGTGGAAGGAGTATATAGAAGGTTTATACAAGGGCGATGTACTTGAGGACAATATTATGGAAATAGAAGAGGATGTAGATGAAGACGAAATGGGAGATACGATACTGCGGGAAGAGTTTGACAGAGCACTGAAAGACCTGAGTCGAAACAAGGCCCCCGGAGCAGACAACATTCCATTAGAACTACTGACGGCCTTGGGAGACCCAGTCATGACAAAACTCTACCAGCTGGTGAGCAAGATGTATGACACAGGCGAAATACCCTCAGACTTCAAGAAGAATATAATAATTCCAATCCCAAAGAAAGCAGGTGCTGACAGATGTGAAAATTACCGAACTATCAGTTTAATAAGCCACGGCTGCAAAGTACTAACGCGAATTCTTTACAGACGAATGGAAAAACTGGTAGATGCAGACCTCGGGGAGGATCAGTTTGGATTCCGTCGAAATGTTGGAACACGTGAGGCAATACTGACCTTACGACTTATCTTAGAAGAAAGATTAAGAAAAGGCAAACCTACGTTTCTAGCATTTGTAGACTTAGAGAAAGCTTTTGACAATGTTGACTGGAATACTCTTTTTCAAATTCTAAAGGTGGCAGGGGTAAAATACAGGGAGCGAAAGGCTATTTATAAGTTGTACAGAAACCAGATGGCAGTAATAAGAATCGAGGGGCATGAAAGGGAAGCAGTGGTTGGGAAAGGAGTGAGACAGGGTTGTAACCTCTCCCCGATGTTATTCAATCTGTATATTGAGCAAGCAGTAAAGGAAACAAAAGAAAAATTTGGAGTAGGTATTAAAATTCATGGAGACGAAGTAAAAACTTTGAGGTTCGCCGATGACATTGTAATTCTGTCAGAGACGGCAAAGGACTTGGAAGAGCAGTTGAACGGAATGGACAGTGTCTTGAAAGGAGGATATAAGATGAACATTAACAAAAGCAAAACGAGGATAATGGAATGTAGTCAAATTAAATCGGGTGATGCTGAGGGAATTAGATTAGGAAATGAGACACTTAAAGTAGTAAAGGAGTTTTGCTATTTAGGAAGTAAAATAACTGATGATGGTCGAAGTAGGGAGGATATAAAATGTAGACTGGCAATGGCAAGGAAAGCGTTTCTGATGAAGAGAAATTTGTTAACATCGAATATAGATTTATGTATCAGGAAGTCGTTTCTGAAAGTATTTGTTTGGAGTGTAGCCATGTATGGAAGTGAAACATGGACGATTACTAGTTTGGACAAGAAGAGAATAGAAGCTTTCGAAATGTGGTGCTACAGAAGAATACTGAAGATAAGGTGGATAGATCACGTAACTAATGAGGAGGTATTGAATAGGATTGGGGAGAAGAGAAGTTTGTGGCACAACTTGACTAGAAGAAGGGATCGGTTGGTAGGACATGTTTTGAGGCATCAAGGGATCACAAATTTAGCATTGGAGGGCAGCGTGGAGGGTAAAAATCGTAGAGGGAGACCGAGAGATGAGTACACTAAGCAGATTCAGAAGGATGTAGGTTGCAGTAGGTACTGGGAGATGAAGCAGCTTGCACAGGATAGAGTAGCATGGAGAGCTGCATCAAACCAGTCTCAGGACTGAAGACAACAACAACAACAACAACCCAAGGATTTCTAGCAGCCCTCGTCTTTTTACCTACTTTATCCTCTGCTGCCTTCACTACTTCATCCCTCAGAGCTACCCATTCTTCTTCTACTGTATTTCTTTCCCCTATTCCTGTCAATTGTCCCCTTATGCTCTCCCTGAAACTCTGTACAACATCTGGTTCTTTCAGTTTATCCAGGTCCCATCTCCTTAATTTCCCACATTTTTGCAGTTTCTTCAGTTTTAAAACATAAGCGTCGGTTTTAAGACTTTTAGGTAATTTCTTTATCTCCGGAACTATAATAAATAAAAATCTGAAATGTTGACAGCATCATTCCATTAATTACAGAAGGCTGTGTACCAAATTTGAACAAAATCGAATAATAACTAATATGGATTATTAGGATTCGTACAGGGTATGAATTTTCGTACCGTCGGAATGTTACAGTATGCAGTTCTCAGGGCAGGCAGCGTCAGCTGCGCTGCGAGCAAAGCGATAAAAAACGTAGCCATCCTACAGCCACCGTACGAAACTGTTGCGTGACTTACTGTAGCGAATGTCGTCTTGTAATAACTTGCTACATTAAATCGTCCATAATTACGAAAGTGCTGCCGGTTCAGGATAAATGTTTGACAGGATTCATGTTGGGTGATCTCTGTGGCCAAATCATTCGCTCGAGTTTTCCAAAATATAATTCAAGCCAATCGCAACCAGTTGTGACCTGAGGACATAGGGCATTGTTATTCATAAAAACTGCATCGTTGTTTGCAGCAAATGGTCTCCGAGTAGCCGAACAAAACCATTTTCAGTCAAAGATCAGTACAGTTAGACCATAGAAATCAGTACAATCCATGTAAACCAAGCCCATCCCATTATGGAGCCACCACCAGCTTGTACAGTGCTTTGTTGACAACTTGGGTCCATGGCTTCGTATGATACGTGCGACGCTCGAACCGTACATCAGTTCCCACCAACTGAAAGCGGGACTGATCTGACGAGGCCGTGTTTTGCAGTAGTCTGGTGTCCAACCGATATGGTTACGAGCCCAGGAGATGCGCTGTAGGCGATGTCGTGCCGTTAGAAAAGGCACTCGCTTCGGTGGTCTGCTGGCTTAGCCCATTAACGCCAAATTCCGCCGCATTGTCCTAACGGATACGTTCATCGTACGTCCCACATTGATTTCTGCTGCTATTTCACGCATTGTTCTTGTCTGTTAGCACTCACAACAATACACAAACGACGCTGCTCTCGGTCGTTAAGTGAAGACCGTCCTCCAATGCATTGTCCATGGTGAGAAGTGCCTGAAATTTGGTATTCACGGCGCGCTCTTGGTGCTGTGAACTTCGAAAAAGTGAATTCCTAACTATTTCCGGTACAGAATGTCCCATGCAGCTAGCTCCAGTCATCACTGCGCGTTCAGAGTCATTCCCGTCGTGCAGCCACGATCACGGTGGAGACCGTTTCACGTAAATAACCCGAGTAGAAATGACAGCTCCGCCAATGAACTGCTATTTTATAACTTGTGTACGCGAGACTAACGCCAATTTTGTATGTGCAATCACTATACCATGACTCCTGTCACGACTGCATTTCACACAGAAGTAAATAGCCTCTCAGAGAAAACTGCTCATTTGCAAGTACATATTTACTGAAACGCCTTTGATTCAACTATCGTGTACCTCCGCTCCCCCACCCCCCACCCCCCCACGTCCGTTTTCGCTGTTAATTATGATTAATGTACACAGGGTCTTTCCTAAGAGTTCTCTGGTGTTTCGGCAAATACTGGCAATTTCGTTTCTGCAGTGTGTAGCTGGAGTCAACCTAAACAAATACTAGCCTTCACGTCTTTCTAACAACCCCCGGAGTCGACGGAGAGCGCCTGTTTGTTTCCCTTCAGGCGGAAGTTTACGTGTCCATTCGATAAAGCGTTCCAAAATTAGTCTACTGCGAAATGCGTTTTATCAATATGAGTTAACAGGGACAGCAAAAACCAAAGAAAATGCTGTATTCAGGCAGCGACAGCACCGCCCTCACCACGAAGACTGCCGGCCGAGGTGGCCGAGCGGTTCTAGGCGCTACAGTCTGGAACCGGGCGACCGCTACGGTCGTAGGTTCGAATCCTGCCTCGGACATGGATGTGTGTGATGTCCTTAGGTTAGTTAGGTTGAAGTAGTTCTTAGTTCTAGGGGACTGATGACCTCAGAAGTTAAGCCCCATAGTGATCAGAGCCATTTCAACCATTTGAACCACGAAGACTGCTTCCGCCATGCAGCAGATCTGCTCAGTTGCTCTAGATTACAATGCTACTGTAAAAATAGTACAGCAACGTGTTTGTAGTGTGGATGATAAAGTAAAATACAATATCTCTCATCAAATCTTTGATAATCAAAGTCTTAAACGGTTCAAAAGTTCTATATCAGCTCAAAACCCACACATGCTACTGTGCGAAAAGATTTACCCACACATTACGCATCACAAACACTTCAATGGGCCTCTGAAAATTTGATTGGACTTAACAAGTCCTTCTACGTTTGGTCTATGGATGCCAACTCACAGTAGTCGCTATCTACCTAATATTTCACAAATGTATGTAATATAAATGCAGGCAAAGTTTGCAATGCAAAAATAACGTATGCACACATGTATTTCTTAGTTTCACAAAGACAAGTTTATTTCCAATAAGAACATAGAAAAATCGAAAGTCAAAGTTCAGAGCAAATTAATTTCAGGGGCTGACCTAGTTTATAAACATCTTAGAGTTGGCTGAATAACCCACGGTTAATTGCTTGAGTCGTCTCAGAAAACCGTTTAAGTTCCAGAGTCTCTCAAACTAGAAATTCCGCTGTGGTTATCACGGAAACATTCTAAATGCGGCTGGCTTACACCACACGCAATCCGAAAAATAACATGTCCATCAGATGTCGAAAAATTTCTGTGTCGAAAATTAGGAATTCAGAGTAATTCACACATGCGGACTAGTGGCTGTTTTACCGCTAATCCGATAAAAAGTTTCTCGAAACACAGGCTAACACAGCCTGACCGCCTTCAAAGGCGTCCGAACATCGACTCCCCATCAGAATGCCGCTGTTCTGCCATGAAACCTCGGTCAAGCAGTGCTGTAGTCAGTTAAAGTACTCAACATAAAATCTGTTCAAATTCTTAATGTTAAGCGTTTATAAACATGTGATAGATGAAATCACGCGGAAATTTTCCGAGAAATGGTATGCTGTTACCAGTTATCTTTTATCTGTCATAATTTATTCATAAATAATAATTTCTGTGACTTTCCTTCGTTTTCCGGATTTATATGTCTAAGTATTAATGTACAATTTAAATTATACGTTACGCAATTTCCTACATGTCTGTTTTTACAGTACTGCGGCTACTTTTAATGTTCTTCTATTTAGTGAGAAACGCTGTTCTTAATTTCGTGTTGTACGCTTCAATTTTTCAGTCCGACGGATAGGTATTCCCGGTCACATGTGACCTTAGCGGTCGGTGGAAGTCAAGAGGCAACCCCGTCTGTGCAACACAGAGTGAAGCTGGTCGTCCACCTGCTCACGTCAGGCTGATAACAGCAGTTAACATGAACACGACCCGTGCATCCGAGGTCGCGTGGTCGTGGTTGAATAAAGTGTCTCTTCCCTTTACAATAGTCTGTCGTGTTACAACTGATTGCTTTCGTATTACGGGGAGTGCTGAAACGTAATGCCTCCAAAGTTCTTATGTGAAAATTCTTAAAGTCGTTTTAAAGAAAACAGACATTATTAATATTCTACTTCTTCATTCATGTCCCTCTACTGATACAGGATTCCCATGACATGGTGTGTAACGGAGATATATGTCAGTGCGTGACAAACAGCTTAGAAGACTGAAAGCTTGAATTCGAAGAGTTCGTCCACACATGGAGCACCCTCTCCTTCAGTATGTCAATGCCAGACCACACATGAGGGTTGCGACATCTGCATAACCTAACGCCCTGGGTTCACTGTCATCGTACATTGTCCATACACTCTCGTCTTGGCCTCACCCGATCTCCAAAACTTAAATAACACCTTCAGGCATTCCACTTCGATAGCCATGAAGCTGTGCAAGCACAGGTCAGGTTTCTAAGGCGTGTTAGATAATATGAAATGAGAAAAAGTCAGTGAATGCCTATAATTGACATTTACTCTCAAAATGTTTTGTATTAAATATGTGCACCAAACGAGGAAATTAAAGTGAGAAATGTACAAACGAATCTGCGTTTGCGCTCAAACTTTGCTCTTGAGTTTAACCTTACCTTTTCTAGTTGTTGCAGAAGAGGAGTAACCTCTGAAAGCCGTCTGTATTACTATTTGAATTTCTCGTCATAAAAATGATTAGAGTTCTTTCTGTAACTGTTGCCAATTCTTTTACCTGATACTTTTTCCATCAAAATAAATCAAGAAACTGTAGATAAGAACGTTCTTGTTTCGAACAGTCGAAGATCTGTATACTCATGGCTGTACATTGCACGGCGATGTCTCATTCACAGCGCCAGTGGTTCTTCTGCTAAAACTTGAAGCATTCATTCGTTCATAAACTATGCAGAGACTATTACCATGAAATAACAGTTTCCCTGTGGCGATTGGGCTTTACTTTCTTTTCATCGAAAGTTCATTCAATAAAAGATTGTTTGTGTAAATCTCGGAAGTTCGAATCCCTACACCCAAATCACATCTGCCCGCTCGATTTATTCAAAAGACGACAAAACTCTGAACATACACTACTGGACATTAAAATTGATACACCAAGAAGATATGCAGATGATAAACGGGTAATCATTGGATAAATATATTATACTAGAACTGATATGTGAAGACATTTTCACGCAATTTGGGTGCATAGATCCTGAGAAATCCTGAGAAATCAGTACCCAGACCAACCACCTCTGGCCGTAATAACGGCCTTGATACTCCTGGGTATTGACTCAAAAAGAGCTTGGATGCCGCGTGCAGGTACAGCTGCCCATGCAGCTTCAACACGATACCACAGTTCATCAAGAGTAGTGACAGGCGTATTGTGACGAGCCAGTTGCTCGGCCACTATTGACCAGACGTTTTCAATTGGTGAGAAATTGGGAGAATGTGCTGGCCAGGCCAGCAGTCGAACATTTTCTGTATCCAGAAAGGCCCGTACAGGACCTGCAACACGCGGTCGTGCATTATCCTGCTGAAATGTAGGGTTTCACAGGGTCGAATGAAGAGTAGAGCCACGGGTCGTAATACATCTGAAATGAAACGTCCCCTGGTCAATGTGCCGTCAATGGGAACAAGGGGTGACCGAGACGTGTAACCAATGGTACCTCATACCATCATGCTAGGTGATACGCCAGTATGGCGATGACGAATACACGCTTTTAATGTGCGTTCACCGCGGTGTCGCCAAACACGGAAGCGACCATCATGATGCTGTAAACAGAACATGCTTTCATTCCAAAAAATGACATTTTGCCATTCGTGCACCCAGGTTCATCGTTGAGTACACCATAACAGACGCTCCTGTCTGTGATGCAGCGTCAAGGGTAAACGCAGCTATGGTCTCCGACCTGATAGGCCATGCTGCTGCAAACGTCGTCGAACTGTTCATGCAGATGGTTGTTTTCTTGCAAACGTCCCCATCTGTTGACTCAGGGACTGAGACGTGGCTGCACGATACGTTACAGCCATGCGGATAAGATGCCTGTCATCTCGACTGCTTGTGATATGAGGCCGTTGGGATCCAGCACGGCTTACGTATTACCCTCCTGAACCCAGAGATTCCATATTCTGCTAACAATCATTGGATGTCGACTAAATCGCAAATTCGACACTGCTCCACCACAGTCTAACATTACAGTCGCGACAGTCTGTCTCTTTTTTGTTACCCACTGCGTTTGCAGCGCGTCAAGAGGCCAGGATGTTATGACGTTGAGTTGCGGCAGATTTTTGTGAAAGCGACAGCGAATCGTAATTCTTTATAGTGGTCTGCAGAATGGTCTTTACAAATGAAATAATCTGAAGCGCAATAAATTACAGCAAAAACAAGAAGAAAACACAACATTTCCTTTTTTCCCTAACGACGCTAGGAGGTGAAAGCCGCTACGTTACAGAACTGGTTATTTACGATATTCTTGTAATCTACAGGCATTTATTGGGGAATGTCGTGTTCCTTGAGAAACAAATTGCTCGTAAACAGCAAAAGAGCTGACCTTTCGTAGAACGCGTCGTATATCTACTCAAAAACGTTACGTTTCCTTCGCTTCACTTTCAGTCAAATCAGTGACCGTAGAAGATAGGTAACTTTATGAAATGCTGCACCTACAGTACTTAACCTAGTAGACAAGCAACCATAACCGTAACTGAAGAAAAAACCGCACAGACACGATAATAAAAGAACAAAAGCAACACAGAAGAATCGAATTCCACAATTGCTGCTGCTCCTGATCCACAAACTGCAAGAAACTTCAACACATTCGCTTTCGAAACAAAAGTAATTACATTTAGAAGTGTGGGACTGCGCGAAACATTAGATTCCGTAGAACGATGTTTCGTTTCAAGAAAGTGCCTTTCATCATAAGAGCAGACAACAAAGGAAATACAGTCTTCTCATGCATGAAATGCGTGTTTATATTGTCTCGTTTTCAGTGGAGTAAGATGCAATTATACACATATTCGAAAGTATATCTTCATCATTTAGTCATAGCTTATGTCACTGAATCAAGGAGATTCGGGTTTTTGAAATGTATTTCGTGATCATTCTTGTCCCTCGATAACTAAATAATGCTTGGAAGGCAAACATTTAATAACTATTTCGCTAATTAACTAGAAAAATAATTAAAACAAACCTTAATTTTACTGCTGCTTTCTCGCCCCTTGGGGTGCTGACGTCGCACCTACTGTCGGATAGTAACAGTTTTCAAAACAGTGAGTGCCGCGACTCTACATGTTAGTCTGTGACTCCACCGCGTGTTATCGTCCCAATACTACAGCAGCAAAGAGTAACTAGTGTTGCACAGAGTAACTTCTCGCTCTCGCAGGCAATGGTATAAGTCGTCGTCATGCTGTAGGTTCGACGTTAATAGTGAGTTGGTAGGGTGACCACGAGTTGAAATTCGTATGTGAAAATGATGAATGCAAATTTGGAATGTTAATACCTTATATTATTTAACAAGCTGTGAGTTTACTCACATAAAAAATGCTGAGGCATTACTTGTCAGCACTCGCTCGTACATTTCAGTACGACGAATATCACACTAGACTAACAATTACGAACCGCATGGTAAAAACTATACGAATTATAATTACCTTTAAAAATCCTTGTATGTGTGTGTGTAACGGGAAACAATTACTTTTCGTCGGCACTGGGAGTAGCACGAGAAACGTGTTGAGCAGTATTTGTTTGGACTGACTCCAGTTACAATCCAAGTTTCTGGAGAAACATTTGAGAAAATGCGCTTGATGACTCTTACGTATACAGCGGTTACACATATAATATTCGTACGTATTATCAGCTCTTGCGATTATCTGTACTTAGAACTCTGTAGCGCAGTTATCACAATTTCAATATCAAAAACTGTAGAACATGCAATGGGAAAAGGAAGCAAACGGTATCTTAACCAAGAGCAGATACAAACATGAACAAGCACTGCGACTCCTCTTTACAAAATGAGACGATTCGAACCACAGAAGAGTGGATATGGCATGGCAGAACGAAAAGACATCACATATATATAATTAATGCCAGGTCGGCCAATGATTTCTTCAGTGCCGATACACACCAGTCTCGAACTGTTACGATACTTTGACTTTTCGTTACAGGCTAGTTAACGCCCGCATTTAAGCCACTAAGCTTTACGCTTTCTCTAACGTTTCTTCATCTTTCCATTTTTTTACTGTCTTCTAGTACCAGTTTCTTGTTTGTTAATGCCAGTTACATCAGGGTCTTTATGTACTTTGCTTGTCCATTTGCGTTTGTCTTTCAATTTTTTTTCAAAATGCTGCTCAGTTTTTCATGTGTTTCTCCGAGGACTCATTATTTGAGTGTGCCCACAGAACAATAGTCTTGTTTTGCTCCTTTATTGGGTAATTTTTTATACATGATTACACATTTCTGTTTCAGCTTGTTCAGCTTAAATGTTTTTACCATTGTTCTGTTTCTTACTAACTATTTCACATTTGTCTCATACTTTCTATATTTTCTGTAAATAATGTTTCTGTAATTAATGTTTCTGATGTATGTGTGCATTCTGGCCAAATTGCTGCCATGTAGGCCTGATTTTTTTCATTTCTAAACACTCGTTTATTTCCCTGACATACTTTGTTGAACAAAATGCTATTTCATTTTAACTGATTTATTATTATTTGTCAGCATTTTCTTCACAAAGTGTTGATATTATATTGATTTATGCTCAACGCGATCGATATTTACGCCTACTCTGCAACGAAATTCTTTTCATTAGTTAGGTAAGTTTGAGTTTATTACACACGAGTGGGTGAGTATGTCTGTTAGCAATTTCTGAGCTCCTACGTCGTGGAGCGTGGTGCTACTTGTAGCAGGCAGCTGGTGGCGGCTGTGACGCAGCCATGACGTAGCTGGAGCAGGCCCTTGACCTGAGCCCTGAGGCTGCCCCTCCCAGTGGACGCGGGCTGCGACTCGTGAGCCTCAGAGGCAGAAGCAACAGCGGTCGTAACAAGGCAGGCGCGTCACAGCTGACGTCACCATGTGTAGGCCGGTTAGCGGACGACTCGGCTGTTTACCGGTGGTCTCATCGTTAGAAAAATGGAGGAAAGGTCTGCAGACGGGCAACCGAACAACCTTAACTGGCGCTGCAAACGCATATATTAGCAGCACAAGGCAGAGAATTTTATTTTTAAACTTGAGACGACTGTTATTACTCTAAGAATTAAAGTAAACATCCCCCATCTTTCCATCACTGGAGTCTTTTTCATCGATGAAATGCTACGTTTGTGTTCATCAGATCACTGCGAAGTGTGTGCCAAATCGTGCCGCAGTAACAATTGTTCCCCTCCCAATCACGGATAAAGCGTGGCAGGAGTACAGCGTGTGCGCTTCCCTGCGAAATGTTATTTGCCTTAAATTATTTGTACCATACATACAAAAAAAGACACGCCAGAGGCTAATAAATATTCATAGTCTGTTTCCTCTGCATTCTGGCAGATTTCTGTATGCCAAATCTAATCTCGAACACGGGACCTTCGCCTTTTGCGAACAAGTGCTCTATCAACTTTTTTCTTCGTTTTGTTCGTTATTGTTTTCGTCTTTTGGTCTGGGTGGACGTCTCGTGACACCCCTTTAACTTCATCGTATAACAACTCACTCAGTTTTTTTGTTACAGAGGGTAGACAGTCCTGTGACAGAACACGCTGAGCTACCGTGCCGGCGTTGACAGAGTCCCTTAAGCATAACTCACGACCCGTCCACAAAGCGTTACATCCGCCAGTCTCCTTCCTTTGAAATGTCACAGAAGATATGCGTAACTCGCGAGAGTAGCTCTCCTGGAAGAAGTTTGGAAGGTAGGA
The DNA here is from genome assembly GCF_023897955.1 of Schistocerca gregaria. NCBI lineage: Eukaryota > Metazoa > Arthropoda > Insecta > Orthoptera > Acrididae > Schistocerca > Schistocerca gregaria. The sequence continues at coordinate 584,342,009 of NC_064923.1, forward strand.
GGCAAAGCAGTGACGAAAGTAACTCTTTGAGGATGGTTCTTGAGCAGTGCTTTGGTTGCTCACTTGGTTGAGCGTTTGCCCGCATAAGGCAAAGCTCCCGAGTTCTCCTCTGGATCCGCCACACCGTTTTAATCAACCAGGAAGTTACATGTCAGGGCACCCTCCGCTGTAGAATAAAAATTTTCATTTTGGATGGTTCTTATTTTCTAATGAGGGATACCGACATCTACGGCGTCGTTTTACGACTGTCTGCCAGTTAAGATTTTTCAACGTCCCTGTAGCAGTTTCTTCCCAATATAACAAAAGTGAAACTATTTGTACCACGTGCTTTGTATCCACTCGTTGTCCCACACTAGGCTGACATCACATAGACCATATGAGCAATATTCGAGTGTGGACTGTCGAAGCGATTTGAATACAATCCCATTTACAGAAAGAACAGCAGTTTTCCTTGATTCACAAATGAACTAAAGCCTTTCGTCTTTACTTATAACTGCCACATCCTATGACTACAAATAATTACTTTCCAATATTTATATGACGCGACTGATTCATGATTCACTAACCCTATACTTAAAGAATACCATGCCTTTACGTTGCCTAAGGTACACTATTGTGCATTTTCCTACAGAAGATCTAGTTTCCTATTTTAGAACCACGGTAGGGTGCAGGATTCTGTAGCGGGTACGCGTGGACAGTTCCATTCACGTACCGCTTGGAGGCAGTTGCTCTGTTTACTTCTTTACAACAGTATAGTGCGAAAGTCTCACGGCTACGAACGCCAGGCAAGGGCTGGGCGACGAACGAAGCGTCGCGATGGGAGATGCGTTGTGATGAAGACGGCTGCGGTCCTCCACACTCAGCGCGGGCTAGCAGTGTGGCACCCTTGCATAGTCGGTACTCTTGGGTGGCATCACCGTCAGTGGACGACCAGTAGATTCAAAGCTTCGAGCACCTAAACTCCACCATCGGCCCAGCATTGCTGTTGCTGAACTCCTGAGTAGGCTGCCTTTTAGGATGACGAATGGAGACAGTTGTTCCAGGGGATGCCATGTGAGTTACTTCAGCCTCATGAAGGTAGCCCGCTCTACAGTAGTCACCGATTCGATAACAACGGCCCGCTGGATGGCCACTATTTGTACGTCTCTAGGGGATTGGGGGAGGGGGGGGGGCACTTGTTACTGAGCTAACGAGCGAGGTGTCACGCACTCCACTTGCCGCAACGTTGCTGAAGCTTCCTGGGCTTCAATAATAACACTGATCATTGGCCAAGTAATTGTGTCATTGCACCGAGGACAAATGTGATAGCGAAACGCTACGCTAGCTAGTTATAAGAAGCAGCGCAATTACAGGAACAAGCACTTGCCCAGGTCTGCGCCAATACATCAACTTAGTTCTTTGTCGACATCTTAACTTCAATGACAACAGTGTCAGTAGATGTCTCTTCATCCAGAAATAGTTCTGGGTCCTGACTCATTGAAAACTTGCGAAGCACTGCCGAACCAAGTTAGTCATGCATATTCATCAGATGGCAGGGTCGATATCGTACTAAATCAGAATCTTTTCAAAAGTCTAGAAATACTGAAGCAATGTCGTTTCGTCTATACTGTGAACAACATCCGAGGTACATGAAACGAGTTTATATGGAGTAAGAAGCATAAATTCAGTATCGTGTGATCGATCTCATTGCTCCTAGCGATCATACTTCGTGTATGTTCTAGGATTCTGCTAGAAATAAATAATGTGTATGAAATAATGGACTGTGCCGAATTACACAAAAAAATATAAGAAAGCGATGTTATTTGATTGTGTACAACTCATTCAGTCCTCAAGAAGAAAATTACTACACCTGCGAAGACGACGTTCATTTTGATACGATGACAGTATATGCCACCTGGGGGTCATTAGATGTATTCCTGATGGTTTCAACATCGTTCGCCAACAGACAGCTTAGTGGCACAGCTACCAGAGCGCCATCTGTGTCTACTGTTTCATAAGGAATACTCACAGCCAGGACGCTCAATGTGGTGCAGACGTGTGAAGTAAGCAGGCAACCACGCCACGGAGACGCACTTGTGTTTGCTACAGCCAGCCGAGCGACTTTGACGGGGATCAGATAGTGGCCTTGCGAGTGGCGAGATGGTTCTTTCGGAGAACTGCCACACAAGTTGAAAGTGCTGTGTCAGTTATACAACGATGGTGGTATTAGTGGTCACGTGAACATTCTCACACCTGTAGACGAGATTCTGTACGTCCACGCAGCACCGACTTCCGCTAGGATCGTCGTATTCCAGGGCAGCCGTGTCAGACCGTACAGGTGCCACAGCACAGGTAAGGAGGATTGTGAGCACCGACGTGTCAGCGCTAATTGCTGCGATCTGGTTATTAGCACTGGGGCTACGGTTACACGCATCTCTATCCCACCCTTCACTCTCACCACAGCATCGATGTACAATGCTCGACTGATGCCGTCAGAGGATCACGTGGAAGGTGGAATGCCGCCAAATGGTCTTCAGCGATGAACGCAGATTCTGGTTGCACGCAAGTGATGGCCATCTCCGCGTAAGACGTATACCTGGCGAGAGCTGTCTAGTAGAATGCATTCGTTAAGAAACGAACTCTCGTACACATTTGCTGTTTCTCGAGGGGGCGCTAACCAGCGCTTTGTATGTGGAGACTATTGTTAGTCCCGTTATTTTTCCGTTTTTGCAACAGGAAAGTGATGCGCTGCTCCAACAGGATAATGCTCGCCCACATACTGTGCGTGAAACTCAATGCGCTCTGCAAGATGTGCAGAAACGTTCCTAGGCAGCACGATCTCCGGACTTGTCTCCAGGGGAGCTCGTGTGGGATATGACGGGACGAGAAGCCACTCGTGCCACTCGTCAATCAACTACAGAACTACGGGAACAGCTGGAGCAGGCGTGACATATCCCAGGATAACGTTCACCATCTGTACAGTCGACTAGATACCAGAGTGAGCGCTAGCATTGCAGCCTGTCGAGGCTACACCACGTTATAATATGGGTATTTGCAACCTGGTAGCTGCTACTTCAGACCAGCTTCAGTTACTGACCTCTATATTTAATCATTTCTTGTAGTCCATATGCACTATTCCCACAATAAATCTTGACTGAATGGAAACCTCTAAAAGGTTTCACTACTTTTCCGGTAGTGTACAATCTAGACGGTTGAGAGCATAGCTACGTAAAAGGATTCGTTATATATCAAAATAGAAACACATCCCTTAGATCCACGGGATTTATGAAGCGCTAATGGTGATAAAAAATGATTCTTCACCACGTAGTGTTACTATTAGGAATTAACATTCTCTATTTGTGACTGCTCAACAGCAAACGAAGACGAAAACCACCAGAACAGGCCTTGAAGGCCCAACGGCACCGACCGGCCGTCGCGTCATTCTCAGAGGCATGTAATCAGCACATCGCTTTCCCGACCTTGTCTGTTTTCGTGAATGTTGTAGCTACTCCTCGGTCGAGTAGCTGCTCAACAGCCCTTACAAGAGCTCAGTGCACCACGCCTGCCAACAGCACTCGGTAGACCTGGACGGTGACCCATCCAAGTCCTAGCCACCCTCGGCAGCGCTAACATCGGTGATATGGCGAGAACCAGTATTACCTCCGCAATAAGGCAGTTGGCTTTTGTCACAAACACACCTTGTAAATTAGACTTTCAATTTTCTTTGCTTGTGCCAGATACCTTGTGGCCCAGTTCCGTAGCGTGATAACGATATGCTTTAAAGTAGTGACCTTTTCCTATTTTGAGATGAACTGTTGTCAGTTGTAGGTATAAATCCTGTTAGATGAATTAAAATCGAAAATGTTATCCTGAACAGTGACCCACGTCCAATAAATTCAGTTACTCGGTACACGGCGTTGTATTGCAAATCTGCCCCTCGATTTTAGTTTAAATACACAATATTTTCAGGAGTCATTCATTTGTTTGCAATAACACAAATTTTTTAAAAAAAATGTAAGTTCACTTGCACTCGAAACTGTTACAGACTCTATATTCAGCAGCGGCAAATCATATGTTAGAGTGGTGCAGCACTTGCTGCCTACCTGTTACTCTTACAGTGGAGTCCAAGAAACGAGACTGCGTTCTGTGCAACTTCTAATGTGCCGTCCTCGATCCAGCATGCAGGCAGCCAAACTATACAACTAATAAACCAGTTGAATCATCGGAATGTACGGAAACAGAAGAGCCATTACGCTATCATAACACAGGAGTCGATTTAGAAGAGGTAGGGGATCAAGAACTAGAATAAGAATTAAACAAAGCGTTGGAAAACTTAAGATCAAATAAAGCAGTAGGGGTGGATAACATTCCATCAGAATTTCTAAAGTATTTCGGGGAAGTGGCAACAAAACGACCCTTCATGTTGGTGTGTAGAATGTATGACTTTGACGACATACCATCTGACTTCCGGAAAAGCATTATCCACGCAGTTCCGAAGACGGCAAGAGCTAACAAGTGCGAGAATTACCGCACAATCAGCTTAACAGCTCATTCATCCAAGATCCTTACAAGAATAATATACGGAAGAACGGAAAAGTAAATTGAGGGTGCGCTAGATGACGATCAGTTTGGCTGCAGGAAAGGTAAAGGCACCAAAGACACAATTCTGACGTTGCGGTTAACAATGGAAGCAAAACTAAAGAAAAATGCAGACACGTTCATAGGATTTGTCGACTTGGACAAAAGTGTAAAATGGTGCAAGTTGTTTGAAATTCCGAAAAAAGTAGGGGTACGCTATGGGGAGAGACGGGTCATATACAAGATGTACAATAGCCAAGAGAGAATAAAAAGAGTGGACGACCAAGAACGAAGTGCGCGTACTAAAAAGGGTGAAAGAAAAGGATGTAGTCTTTCACTCCTACTGTTCAACCTGTACATCGAAAAAGCAATTATGGAAATAAAAGAAAGGTTCAGAAGTTGAATTAAAATTCAAGGTGAAAGGATATCAATGATACGATTCGCGGATGACATTGCTATCTTGAAAGAAGGTGAAGAAGAATTATATGAACTGCTGAAAGCAATGAACTGTCTAATGAGTACAGAGTATGAATTGAGAGTAAATCGAAGAAAGACCAAAGTAATGAGAAGTAGTAGAAATGAGAACAGCGAGAAACTTATCATCCGGATTGATGGTCACAAAGTAGATGCAGTTAAGGAATTCTGCTACCTAGGCAGTAACATGACGAGCGGTGGACGGAGGAAGGAGGACATCAAAAGCAGACTAGCAACGCCGAAAAGAGCATTCCTCGCCAAAAGAAGGCAAATAATCTCATATCGGCCTTAATGTGAGGAAGAAATTTCTGAGAATGTGCGTCTGGAGTGAAAAAACATGGACTGTGGGAAAACCGGACCAGAGGAGAATAGGAGCATTTGAGACGTTGTGCTACAGACGGATGTTGAAAATTTGGTCGACTGATAAGGTGAGGAATAAGGAGGTTCTGTGCAGAATCGGAGAGAAAAGAATATGTGGAAAACTCTGATAACGAGAAGGGACAGGATGATAGGACATGTGTTAAGAGATGAAGGAATGACTTCCATGCTACTATAGGGAGCTGTAGAGAGCAAAAACTGTAGAGGGAGATAGAGATTGGAATACATCCAGCAAATAATTGAGGAATTAGGTAGCAAGTGCTACACTGAGACGAAGAGGTTTGCATATGAGAGGAATACATGGCGGGCCGCATCAAACCAGTCACAAGACTGATAACCCCCCCCCCCCCCGCCCCCACCACCACCCCAAGAAAGAAAAAAAAAACTTCTTAGCGTCATGTTCAGATTAGAGGCCAAATGGGGACTTATTGGTCTACAGAACTGACGATGCGACAATGGGGCGCAGTGTTTACAGACGCATATCGACTGAAATATACGTGCAACCGCTTCCTATCGATCGTATCCATGCCAGGGTGTCCTGAGGACTCTGGAAAGAAGGGCTCATTTCATCTCTTTCTCGGAAGCGAAAACCTTCTCACAACAGCTAGAACGCCGTAGCTCGTCTCCAAACACAATGGCAACATTGAAAAATAGAATTGTCATGATTCCATGTTCATAACTTCTCCGGAAGAAGTAGAAAATGTATATAGACGTGCAGCCTTCCTCTGACATGCTGGAGGCATCTCTTCAAAGATAGGAAGTATTTTGGAAATTTGTAGTAAGGCCTTATAGGACCAAACTGCTGAGTTCATCGCTCCCTAAGCTTAAGCACTACTTAATCTAACTTAAACTAATTTACGCTAAGGACAACACACACGCCCATGCCCAAGGGAGAACTCGTACCTGCGACGTAGGGAGCCGCCCGGACCTTGCCAAGACGCCTTAAACCGCGCGGCTAGGAAGTATTTTAAAAAGATATAACATTAGAAGTGCATGTCATCTGCCATTCAAGATTACAGCGCTAACTAGCTGTACAAAAGATGGTTTAGCATTAAAGAATTCCAACAGTTAAGAAATCCCTTGGCATTTCCGGAACATTTATATTGACTTGCTAGATAACTTGCATTGGTATGGAAATATGTGCTAAGCACCATCGCCACGCTGGTCTACCACAGCCTGAGAAATCTTTGGTGGTAGAGCGCTGTCTGACTAATGGTCACAGAATGATATATGATGATACACAGGTAGCTGCCCTGCGTCCAGCTACAGGGACTGTGTATTAAAGGAATCACTCGAAGTTCGACCGATAGAGAACATTATATATTGAGGCGGTGGCTACTCTAAGTAAAATGTGGAAACTTGTTTAATCTGACATTAAGAAACATAGGTCTTCTACTCGGACGGCAGTGGTACTCGATAGCGATTTCTAGTCCCTGCCAGCTTTCACCGCTGGGGCGTTGAGTCATCACTTGTGTAAGGGGGCGGTAGAGACAATTTTTCTCGCACGCGCTGTCGGTCTTCCGCGGCATGTAAAAGGTCTGCCGTTTACAGTAAGAATCAGTTCCGACATGAATAGCAAATCACGATATCACCCGAAAATGTTGGTCAGACTGAACACTGCTATATTGGGTCCAGATCATTGTATGATCCGGCTATAGCCCCTACTAGCTATCATCTGGTAATACGCCGGGAAAGTAGTCACAGGGAGAGGTTAACTTCATGATCTACATCCGAAGCTCTTACTACTCACATCAGTGCGCGAGACCTCGTTATAATAATTTCTCTGACTAAAGTGATTATGCAGTATCCTACTTAAAGATCCCGTCGCAGCAAGGAAAAGTATATGTTGTTGTTGGTATTATTTTCTGTTGCCACTCTTACGAGTCCTGGAAGAACTCCACACATCTGCTTGCTCGTCCTCTTTCATACAAAAGAAACTATGTGACGGACATATCCATTTGGGTGTAAACTGTTGTAGTTGCGTCTTTTTCTTTCTGTGCGCCTTAGTCCGTTTCGACGCACCTCTCCCCTCCAGTGATTGCCGAGAAAGCCTCTTTATCTCTGCTTATCTACTGCAACCTGCATCAATTTCAACCTACTTACTGTAACCAAACTTTCGCTTTCTCTACAATTTTTAGTTCCCATGCCTCCGCCCATTATCTGCCTAGTATGTGTTCTGTCAACCGATCCTTTTTTGTGGTCAAGTTACGTCATACATTTATTTTATCCCCAGTTCCATTCCCTACTTCTTCATAAGTTATCTTATCGAAGCAACTAACCTTCAGCATTCCTCTGTAGAAGCAAATTTAAACTTTCTTTCCTTTCTTCTTCGGAAATGTTTATCGGACAAATTTAATTTGTTTAGGATCCCTTGCAGACAAATACTTTCAGAAACGACTTCCTAAAACTTAAATTTATATTAGATATTAATACTGTCCTCTTTTCCAGAGGCATTTTTCTTGTAACGGTGAGTATACTAGTTATATAATCTCTTTTTCGGCCGTCTAAAGCTATTTGCCTTCACAAGTAACTGAACTTATCTACCACTTTCTCACATCGTCCTTACTGTGATTTTCTCTGCAGCATGTGACTTATTTCGATTACACTCCATTACTCGCGTTTTACGTTGTAACCCTTTTTCAAGACAGTAGCAATTTTGTTCAGCTGTCCTTTACCTATTGTAGCAGACTTACTATCAGCAAACCTTAAAGATTTTATTTGTTTTCATTGAACTGTAACTGCCAACATCACAAGGTTACAACTACATCTTTGATCTGCAAGCATCCTTACAGTATTTGGGAGAGGATGAAATCAAACATCTGGATCGAAAATTTCAAACCGCATAGCAACACTATGCGTTTGATTCTCCAAGTCAAGTATATAAAGTAACCTAGAAATAAGGGGGCAATCAAGATGTAGCTGCAAACGATAGAATGGGACCAGCAGTGAAATCTTTTTCTAAGTGGAATAATATTGCTGTTCCTGAGTATCACTGTGGAGTTCTACCCCTCGCTTTGCCACTGGTGAAACTGCCCCAGCTCAATGTTTTAGGAGCGGCGGGTTCCAGGCTTGCCAACCGCAGGCGGCGGCAACACACACTGTAGGCAACAGAAGAACGCTGCTCTGGGAGATGTCGTGGGGGGTGTGATTCATGGACCGCCAGCGATTGAAAAATTAAATTCTGTGCCGCTTGCTCTCCCTCTGCACTCGCCCCAAGATTTATAGTCGTATTTGTAAGAGTTCCCGAGCTCGAATACACGTCCTAGTTGGCCGAAAGCGTGAGTGATCGAAGTGTAAGCACGGAACTACTGCAAATTAAGTTCCCTAGCACCTCTCTCTGTCCGTGACGGATCAACGTAGCAGGTAGAACAGACAGTTCGGATCTCTTCTACTGCGTTACAAAAAAACCTTAAAATTACGTTTTCACACTCACAAACAAATGAAATTTTTGGGAAAAGCTGTATTTCTTTAAGAGGATGGTGATTTATTTATTGTAATATTTTGGTAGAAGCCGACCTCGGGGAAGATCAGTTTGGATTCCGTAGAGGCAATACTGACCTTACGACTTATCTTAGAAGAAAGATTAAGGAAAGGCAAACCTACGTTTCTAGCATTTGTAAACTTAGAGAAAGCTTTTGACAATGTTGACTGGAATACTCTCTTTCACATTCTAAATGTGGCAGGGGTAAAATACAGGCAGCGAAAGGCTGTTTACAATTTGTACAGAAACCAGATGGCAGCTATAAGAGTCGAGGGGCATGAAAGGGAAGCAGTGGTTGGAAAGGGAGTGAGACAGGGTTGTAGTCTCTCACTGATATTAATCAATCTGTATATTGAGCAAGCAGTTAAGGAAACAAAAGAAAAATTCGGAGTAGGTATTAAAATCCATGGAGATGAAATAAAAACTTTGAGGTTCGCCGACGACATTGTAATTCTATAAGAGACAACAAAGGACTTGGAAGAGCAGTTGACGGAATGGACAGTGTCGTGAAAGGAGGATATAAGATGAACATAAACAAAAGCAAAGCGAGGATAATGGAATGTAGTCGAATTAAGTCGGGTGATGCTGAGGGAATTAGATTAGGAAATGAGACACTTAAAGTAGTAAAGGAGTTTTGCTATTTAGGAAGTAAAATAACTGATGATGGTCGAAGTAGAGAGGATATAAAATGTAGACTGGCAATGGCAAGGAAAGCGTTTCTGAAGAAGAGAAATTTGTTAACATCGAATATAGATTTATGTATCAGGAAGTCGTTTCTGAAAGTATTTGTTTGGAGTGTAGCCATGTATGGAAGTGAAACATGGACGATAACTATTTTGGACAAGAAGAGAATAGAAGCTTTCGAAATGTGGTGCTACAGAAGAATACTGAAGATAAGGTGGATAGAGCACGTAACTAATGAGGAGGTATTGAATAGGATTGGGGAGAAGAGAAGTTTGTGGCACAACTTGACTAGATAAAGGGATCGGTTGGTAGGACATGTTTTGAGGCATCAAGTAAGTACTGGGAGATGAAAAAGCTTGCACAGGATACTGTAGCATGGAGAGCTGCATCAAACCAGTCTCTGGACTGAAGACCACAACAACAACAATATTTTGTGTATATTGGTGGGGTCTCCCTCTGACCTAGTGCAGCAACGTGCCATCCGTTACGTGCTCCAACGTCTTAGCATCTGCCCATCACTTAAATATGCAGAAGGATGGACAAAATATTGATAACATGAGTGTATGGCATCGTCGGCCGGAGAAGTTCGGCTGCCAAGTGCAAGACTTATTTCAGTTGCCGCCTCATTCTGAGACTTGAGCGCAGTTGTTGAGGATATTATGATGAGGACAACATAACACCCAGTTCCCGAGTGGAGAAAATCTCCAACCCGGCCGGGAATCGAACCCGACCCGCCTGCATAGGAGGCGACCACGTGACCACCCAGCTAAGCACGCGGACCAAATATCGCTCATATTTCAAGATTTCAAAAGTAAAGATTGTGTTGTAGTGAGCTAGGGCATTTAGTGGAGGGCGTAGGGAGAGAAAAGCACACTCAGTTGAATCTATATAATTCCTTTAGTCTTGGTGTTACTTTTTAATTGACCAGTCATGAATAATTGCGTACAATATGTGGCTCTTACGTAAGACCCACATGTAGTTTAAGGTACATTACTTAGTTCACAAGTAGACGAAATTAAAACCTTTCTACTTACTTCAAGTTCTCAATCTCAACGTATGCCATTCATTTTTATATCCTGTTCTGATTATCTCATTAATATGATATGTCAAAACCAAGACAAAACTTAAGATGATTTTATGATTTGTCTCTTGTCACAATCACATCATTGATCCAGACAGAACCGTACTTATAATGTACAAACTCACGGGTCAGACTCTATGTTATGTGCCATGCTAAAGTAGCATTTTAGAACAATCATCTAATGAAAATCCTATATCACAATATTTCAGGTTTATCAATCTTACTATACAGTTCATATTTAGTGTATTGATGAGACTAAAATGGAGAAAATGTGAAATAGTTAATGGTTTGGTAAATAGTTTTTAAATCGTGATAAAAAAATTACATACTTGAAAAACAATAAAAGAACAATAGATTACATTCTTGCTTATGTAATACACTGCATTTAAATTTTTGAGAAAAAAAATTAAATCTTTCTGTTTGACAAATTTAAGGTAATGGAAGTAACGTGTGAACCAAGCAAATTTCACCTATATTGAAATAAAATACAACATTTTGGCAAAAAGGGTTCAAATGGCCCTGAGCACTATGGGACTTAATCATCTGAGATCATCAGTCCCCTAGAACTTCGAACTACTTAAACCTAACTAACCTATGGACAACACACACATTCATCCCCGAGGCAGGATTCGAACCTGCGACCGAAGCGATCGCGTGGTTCCGGGCTGAAGCGCCTAGAACCAACATTTTCCCAAATAATCAGCTTTCAAACATGTTCTAAAAAGTACTACTTAGTAATTTGTTTGCGCCTTCACTTAACATTAGTTAACCTATGTACTAGGACTTCATAGCTTAGGCGTTTTCAAATATTACTTTCAGTATCGAGTGATGCAGGAACACGGAACCTGTTTTCTAACATGGAGATAGGATACCTGTTTCCGATTAATTTCGAAAAGGAGCCTTTCACTTTACTTTGTGATCATTGTCGACAAGCATATATTTACAGTTTTTTTGCAAAAAGAGACATAATGTCTTGTGGGATAACAGCATTCAGTGATTTTATAATGTTACTTAAAATCCGTCTTGATTGCAATTTTTTTTTATTCATATGACGGGTTTCGGTTCATTCAGAACCATCTTCAGATCTGATATTTCAGTTACAGGAGTAACCCGTCCAAATCCAGCAATTTTCACATGATACATCGCATGTGATGAACCGAAACCGGCCATATTAATAAAAAAAAATTTGCAGTCAAGACGGATTTTAAGTAACATTATTCTTACAGTGATGTAGATATTCAGAAAATAATGTCTGGTGTTTGTGGGTTCTGGTTTGGATGAAAACAGGTTTTGAAGAATTCGTCTTCCACAGACCGAATTAATTCCAAAGCTCTAACATTTATTATCTGTCTCTCTTGCTTTTCTTTCACTTTTTTTTATTTTGGTCTTAATCCTTTCTCCAACTGAAGTCCCAAGAGTCTTATGGGATGCCACTGGTAACTTGACGGTAGGAAGCGCGATCTTTGAGAGCTTAATGCTAACTAGATTGGAGATGGAGGAGAAATTCAGAACGAAGCCGCAATTGAGAATTGAAATTAATCCAGTGGCGACAAGTGAAACGTTGCGCCGGACTGGGACGTAAAACTAGACTTCTTGCTTCGTGCGAGTGGTCACCTTAACTGTTTCGGATGTCCAAGCACGCTTTCTGTCCAATTCAAATTCTCAACTTGTCGCACATTACACATGTAGCGTCCATTCGCCGCTTCATCTGATCCCTGCTAGAGCTCGGACGTAGTATGCATCAGTATTGAAGATATCATTATTTAACGTCGAAGTGCATAGATAACATGTCAAAGAACAGACACCACTTTTTCATTCAGCGGAAATATAAATGCATAATGTAAGGGAAATTGAGATATCAGCCACAATCAGGCATTGAAATACAGTGTAACCAATGGAGCCAAGTGAAAATTTGTACTGGACTGGGGCTCGAACCCAGATTTCCCATTTTACTTGAGCAGTTTCCATAATGGTTTTGGCTACCTAAGCACGCTTTCTGTCGAATGCAAATTCTCAGTTTAATGCGCACTACAGATGTACCATCCACTGCCCACTTTCGTCATTGCTCACAGCTTTACCTGATTCCCAAAGTAGTTCAGACGTAGTGTGCATCCACACTGAAGGTAGCAATATTCGTCATCAAGACACATATGCGTATATTATTTATATGCGTGGTACCTGTTACTTCGGACATAGAACAGTAGTACCTCTGATGGCTTAAGACTATATTTTATTTAAGTTCATTAGACACTCACTTCATAAAAGTCAAAGTGTGTAGGAGCAAACTTGTCGAAGTCCTGTGTGTAGCCGTATGAAAGTTAAACAGGAATTAATTTACAAGTCCACAGACGACAGCTCCTTGGATCGCGAAGTCAGGCGTGAATGGCAGCGACGTGGTAGAGGCAATTCTTGAGTGAGAATGGTGACTGATAGAATCCTTGCAGAATCAGACTTGGGCCATGAAACTCATTCGGAGCGAACTGATCTGGTCTGGTCCAAGTGCTACCCTAAATATCACTCGGCGCTGAGATACTGGCAGGCCTATTTTCAATCATTTGTCTTAGGGAAGAGAATAGGTCTTTGTGACCTGAGACATCTAGTGGCGCTTGGGTCTGCTGATTGTGGACAATCTGGACAAGTCCATCCATCGTCAGGAAAACTTTCCCCTATGTTTTAGACATCTTCGAAGTACTGATGTGATGCTGGTTGCCGACACAGCTGGCGTTAGGCCACAGCACAGCTGATGTCTTTTCTCTGATATATGGTACCGTACGTCACAGGGCCCCAACATCAAAATTAACATGTTTGGAGCTTTCTTGGGACTGTACAATGACTGACGTGTCACAGAGTACAGTAAGAAACGTTCTCAAGTCTTATAAATTGGTAGCAAAACTCATTAAGGGGGAAGACTCTTCTGACGATATGATAGAAAACAATGATAGGGAACCAATAGGGAATTCAGTATCAGATTCACAACTTGGAATCAAATAATATCAAATAAGACAGAAGGGCTAGATAACATCCCATTTCCAAAACAATCTAGGACAAATGGCTACAAACTAATATTCACGTTGGTGTGCAGAATGTATGGACTGGTGGTGTACCAATAGACTTTCGGAGAAACGCTATCTACACAATCCTGAATACTGGAAGGGAAAATATCGCCGAATCAGCTTAACATCTCTGTAATCCATGTTATTGACGGGGATAGTGTATACAAGAATGGAAACGAAAGCTGAGAATCTGTTAGATGATCCTTAGTTTGGCTTTAGGAAATGTAAAGATACCAAAGAGGCAGTTCTGACATTGCGGTTGGTAATGGAAGCCAGACTGAAAAAAATCGAGACACATTCACAGGATCTGTCGACCTTGGAAAAGCGTTCGACAGCGTAAAATGGTGAAAGAAGTCCGAAATTCTACAAAAAAAAGGCAAGCTACATGGAAAGGTGGGAGTATATAATTTGTACAAGGACCAAAATGGGACAGTAAGAGTAGGAGACCACGAGCGATGTGCTCGGATAAGAAACTGTGCATGGTGGAGGTGTAGTTTTTCGCCCCCAATGTTCAAGCTATACATCGAAGAAGCAATGTAAAAAATAAAATAAAGTTTCAAGGATAGGATTAAAATTCAAGTTTAAAGGATATCAGTGTAAAGATTCGTCGATGCTATTGGTATCCTTAGTGAAAGTGGAGAAGAATTACAGGATTTTCTGAATGGGATACATAGTCTAATGAGTGCAGAATATGGACTGAGTGTAAATCGAAGAAGGACGAAAGTAATGAGAAGTATCAGAAGTGAGAACAGCGAGAAACTTAACGACAGGATTGGTGACGTCGAAGTAAATGAAGTTAAGGAATTCTGCTTCCTGGGCAGCAAAATATCCTATGACGGATGGAGCACGGAGAACTTAAGAAGCAGATTAAAGCTAGCAAAAAGGGCTTTCCTGGCCAAGAGAAGTCTGATGTTTCAAACATAGGTCCTAATTTGAAGAAGAAACTTGTGAGAACCTTTGGAGCAGAGTACTGTATGGTAGTGAAACATGGACAGTGGGAAAATCTGAACATAACCGAAGCATTTGAGATGTAATGCTACAGAAGAACGTCGAAAACAAGATGGACTGATAAGATAAGGAATGAAGAGATTCTCCTCAGAATCGACGAGGAAGGAGTATATGGAAGCACTGACAAGAAGAAGGGACAGGAAGATGGGGCATCTGTTACGACATCAGGGATTGACTTCCATGACACCAGAGGGAGCTGTGGAGGCCACAAACTGGAGAGGAAGACAGAGATTGGAAAACATCTAGTAAATAATAGAGGACATAGGTTGCAAGTGCTACTCTGTGATGAAGAGATTGGCACAGGAGAACAATTCGTCAAGGTCTGCAATAAACCAGTAAGAAAACTGATGACCCCCCCCCCCCATGAAAAAATCAGTACCAT
Organism: Schistocerca gregaria; assembly: GCF_023897955.1. Taxonomy (NCBI): domain Eukaryota; kingdom Metazoa; phylum Arthropoda; class Insecta; order Orthoptera; family Acrididae; genus Schistocerca; species Schistocerca gregaria. Next base: position 584,357,107 of record NC_064923.1, read on the forward strand.
ATGATAAGCATATGATTTAAAATTGTGTTCTAATAACTGCACCAGACAAACAAAAAGAATTGAGGCACCTGCGAGACATGGACTGTCACAAAAAGAGTGATGCAGTACTATACCATATGGCTGTTCAATGTATTAATTTTGTTATGGTAAAATAAAAAAAGCAACTGGTCACACTACTTGCTTGAGTCTAGTACAGCCCAAACAATTTAGCGATACAAAATAGTGGATCGAAAAGCCTACAGATGACACCGGATAAGGTAACAGTACCAATACGAGGACGGAACAGGCCTATGCGCTGATGCTGCTGATGCTAAAAATAAATGTGACGTAAGGTGACTGCCCTATTCTTCGGTGCATAATTTAGCTTAGCGTCTAGTTCATTATTCAACATATATTTCTGCCTCCGAAGACGTCTTTACGTGCGCAAATCATTGTAGAAATAGTCCATAAAAATGTTTCTTTTTATTTTCTGGAAACATTTTAGACATTCTGGTGGCGATACTATCTTATTAACTACTTCCTAAATTAAATCTACAGAGCCCTTAGACATAAAGCTCAATAGATATTTTAATCTCTTTGTGAATTGCAGAATAACTAGACGTAAGTGGTCTGGCTACGAAATAATCTTCAGTGTATCACAACAGTATTAAATTAATTTCTTAATGTTTCCAGCCATGTTTCTCAATTCCTACTTGAATACTATTTATATCGTGGCTATTGGTAATCATAAAGTGTCTTCTGCAACTGATTTTCAGTTGCAAATGACAGATAACAGTAATTGTTATCTATAAAATAGATACCATCAATGTTTATTTGAGCTGATTGTTTCGCGGAGGGATTTTAGTTCAGTGTTAGGTCTAGTGTTGAATTCCTGCATGTAAATAAACCAAGGGAACGAAATTAGGAAGAGATTACCGATAGTAAAAGGAAGAAAAAACCTCAGGTGAATATTTACTGATGAGAGAAAAATTTAGACCATCTGGTTAATAGCGCGAGTCTTCGGAAAGTAATATAGCAGCAATTCTACGTGGTATGTATGCGACAAATCCTTGGTTGGTTTTCGGAGGTGTGTGGCACCAGACGTCTGCGCTTAGTTCACGCAATTGCCGGAAATTACGGGCCGGTGATTTGAGGGGTTGGATCTAGCACCAGGCAGCGTCAAAGATGTGTCCATCACGTCCACATCTGCGGTATTTGGTGGCAAAGACATCAACATGCGTTCACCTTCATGCTCCTCGAAACACTGTTATACGCTTCTGCCTTGGGGCAAAGATTGTTATTGTGTTAGCACAAACATCTACAAAGGAGGCCAATAGATGGTACTCGTCCCTCTTGGAACCTGGGGTGAAAACTTTTCATTAATTTTTACCTTGGATTTGAAATTTGCGACGTGTCGTTCTTCCTACGAATCCAACTGGCCACAGTTGCGCTACTCTGGCTATCGTGATTTGGCCAGAGTTTTTGACGCAACAGCGTCGTTCAGAATATAGAACGGATGGCGTGGCACGCAAGAGGTTTATCTGCTGCACATAGTCATACCGACAACATAGCCTGTAGCCCAGACCTGCCGGCTTGTGGAAGCAGTGGACATGCCTGTGGCACGTTGTCAGGGCCAAGAATTGGTGCAGTGGCCATTGTTGTCTGAATCGGTGGATTGGGCCAAAATGTTTCAGAGTGAGTGAGTTGAACCGCTTAAAACAATCGTCATCTCTTGGAAGCCAGTACTGGGGCCGCAGTAGAGCAGCCAACAGTCCACCAGCGTGTTGTCTTCATCGATGGTTGAGGTCACCAAAGGAACTGCGCTGGGACTAGAGGTGTTGGTCATCACAATGTAGAGACTGAAAGTATTGCCTCCAGCAGAAGCCAAGTGGGCTGGTGCCAGGTGAGTCATAGGGTGGCAATGATCCCAGTATCGAGCGACGTCTTGACTTGTTCGGGATGTAATGTGTTGCCACCGAGAGCCGCAGTTGCAGCAGACAACATTTGGCGATTGCCAGCAACCGAGGCGGAAGTTCATCTGGGATGTGGCGCTCCAAGAAGCCGGACAACCTGTGGAATCACCGTCAATGAGTGGCTTGGTCAAGTTGTTGCGGATGACGCCTATCTGGAAGGTGGATGTGTGTTTACCTGTAGGACAGATAAAATGGCCAACTCAACAAGATATGGAAGACAGACGTTTCATTATTGTCGTATTGTGTAGAGCATAAGAAGAGTGCTTAAGTGTATCGCAGTGTTCGATGAACAGCTGAAAAGTTGTCATTTTGAGATTACTGTATTTTGGGTACTACGTACAGCCAGTAGGTGGCGTCGTGTTTCACTTACAAAGTGTTCATTACAAGTTGCGATATTACACCGCGTGAACATGTGTGGGCGCAGAAGTGTGCTATTGTACTGTGACTTACCTCCACACTTAAGATTTGTTCTTCAATCTACAAGAGTGAGTTTCATATTGTGTTTGAAATCAGCCTGTATTACTATATTACTTTTCTGATTTTTTTGTAGCATTGTTGACGGTGCGCTATGTAGCCTTTCTAGCCCTGTTACATGTAGCAGTAGTAAACTGTTGGTAGACATCCTTGGTAGCAGAGGTAGATCCAATTGTGATATTATTGATTTACTGTACTATACTTACATAATTACCTGATTGTAATTTAGCGCTGGCACAGTGTGTGAATAATGTGCTTCTATGCTGTCGTTCTTGGATCATGCGTGCTTGAGTGTCACACACACACACACACACACACACACACACACACACACACACACACACCACACAGATCAGCCAAATGGTTATGACCAATGACCACTGCAACAATGGAAGCGGGCACGTGATGCTGTAAAAAAAGTCACTCCAAAAGAAATGCATACTATTTTTGTAAAAATACAGTTTTCATTCTGCATGTGTGAAAGTTTTACAGTTTGTAGATGCATCCTTCCCGCTTGCTTTCAAACTTAGTTCAACGTGTTCCCGTGATTGGTGCCGTCACAGTATGTCTTCAAGATGGCAGCTACACTTGACGTTCGTCAGAAGCAACTTGCTGTCATAGAATTCCTGTGCTGTGAAAACGAGACAGTGGGAAACATCCACAAGAGATAGGAAAAGGTGTATGGAGATGCTGCTGTCGATCGCAGTACAGCTAGTAGGTAGGCAAGCAGGTTACGTGATGATAGCGGGCACGGCAATATTGAGGATTTTCCTCGCAGCGGCAGGACTCGTACTGCAGCCCCTCCAGACAGTGTGCAGAGTAACGAACTGGTGACTGCTGACAGACGCATCACACTGAACAAATTGTCAAGCTACGTTGCGGTGGGGGAAGGAAGTGTTTTCAGAATACTGAAAGTGTTGGCGTTAAAAAAGGCTTGGTCCAGGTGGGTTCCCAGGATGTTGACAGTGGCTCACAAAGAAACGAGAGAAACAGTATGCAGTGAACTTTTGGAACAGTACGAGAATGGTGGAGATGAATTTCTAGGAAGAATTGTGACAGGTGAGGAAACATGGCTTCATCATTATTCACCAGAGACGAAGAGGCAATAAAAAATTTTCAAAACCACACCTCCTGCTGGAAAAGTTATGGCTAAGGTGTTTTTCGATTCCAAAGGACTCTTGCTTGTGGACATTATACCAAGTGGAACCACCATAAATTCTAATGCATATTTGACGACACTGAAGAATCTACAAGCTCGACTGAGTCGTGTTCGACTACATCGGCAAAAAGAAAGATGTTTTTCTGTTGCACGACAATGCCTTACAGTCCTGACCTGGCTCCATGTGACTATCACCTCTTTGGGAAACTAAAATATTCTCTTACTGGAACAAAGTTTGAAGAGGGTGACTCTCTTGTGCACAGTATATAGGCGTATAACGGCGCTCGTTCCAAGATGGCGTAAGACAGTTGAGAAGGATGGAAATTATGTGGAGAAATGAAAATATTGTTCCTAAAGGATGTATCTACGCACTGTAAAACTTTCAAACATGTAGAATAAAAGATGGATATTTAAAAAAGTAGTGTGCATTTCTTTTCAAGTGACCCTCGTATGTAAGTGGAACAGACACAGTCAGCAGATCACCCTAGCAAAGATATGAGATGCACATGTGGAAATGCACTGGGATAGCCGACTTTGACAAACAGCAGATTACTACTGTACAGAGCCTTTGGACGAGTATCTCGAAAACGGTGAATGTTCACGGAAAGAGGCTGAAGGACACAGAACTTACCAACTAGGCGCTAAATGGTTGGACGTCAACCACTGTTCGTAGAACAGGGGGCTCGGAGGTTTGTCTGCTCTATAAAGTAGGAGAGATGATCATATGGTAATCTGTCGCATGTCTTCCAAGAGCTCACAATGGTCATGCACGCACATGTGTTGCGGAGCCAACCATTGAACGTACATTGTTGAAAATGGAGCTCTGCAACATACCACCACTACGTATTCACATGTTGACCGAATTGACAGAACGATACCGTCAGTTACGACTGCAGTGGGCGGGTGATCATTGGGATTCGACCTTCGATCAATGGAAACTTTTCGGTTCTTCGAGTTAATCACATTGGTACTACATTTGGTCGATGGTAGTCTCCACAAGCGGCGTCATCGAGGTGAACGTCGGCTCGAAACATGCAGCGCGCCAAGGAAGCAGGCTGTTGGGAGCAGTATTACGCTAGGGGAGACATTCTCTAGAGCTTGCATGGAACCTGTGGTAGTAATCGAAGACACACTGACAGCTGCGAACCACCTGCATCCCTTCATGCTTGATGTCTTCCCCGACAACGAATTAGCACTGCAACCGTTCGTGTGCCGGAGTCAGAACCGTGCTACACGTGTTTGAGGAACATTATAGTGAATTCACGTTGATCTCTTCACGACCAAATTCGACTCATGTAAACCTTTGGAACCCATCTTGGTCACTCTGGGACGCTATCTTGACGTATGGAGACAGAGGCTAGTTATTTACTTGAATTACGTGACCTGTGTGTAGACATCTAATATCTCATATCCGCAAACACCTACCAAAAATGAAAACATCTACAGCCGTCCTAATGATTTGATTTTATTTTTTCGCTACCAGATCCGACGCCTCATTGTGTCATCTTCAGGATGTTTTGATGCAGATTCATACGATCCCCATGCATAACCCATCAGTTGCCAGCATTACTGGATTTCCGGATAATGTGTCAGTCCTCCAACCATGAGTTGAAACTGCCTTTAATGACCTCTGATTGGCTAAAATTCTTCAGTAGAGACTCCAGGACAGCATGACACGAAGTGGTGGGTACAGTGTAAAGATCAATGTGCATGGAGGAAGTCGCATACAGTGCGAGAGCACATTGTAAAAATAGTATGGACTTTAATTACGGCCGCGCTGGGTAGCCGCGCGGTCTAGGGCTCCTCGCCGCGGTTCGCGCTGCTGCCCTCGTAGGAGCTTCGAGTCCTCTCTCGCATATGGGTGTGTGTGTGTTGTCCTTCAGTAGTGTGTAAGCTTAGGGACCGATGATCTCAGCAGTTTGGTGCAATAAGACCTGACCACAAATTTTTTAATTACGTTTTACTTCAATTGTTTATGATTAATAGTCAAAATGTTGGTGAATACGAATGGCACACATGATATAAGAATGGTTCTCACGATAAATATATCGCTGTTGGCATCCGTAAAGGAATGTTTGAATACTCATTTCCAACATCCAAGCAGCATATGAATCACTTTTAGCGATCGTCATTGCAGTCAGGGTGAATGCTATCAATGGAACTATGATCATGAGATATTTACTGCGTAAGATAAACAGCTATAGCAACATACATGGAAAAAAGATTCTTGATGTGTGTAAATGGCCCCTGCAACGCCTCCTAGAAAAGTCTGGCCGTTACAACCAACCCATATCATCGCAATAATGACCAGTGGAGGGAAATGTGGGTCAGACGGCCGCCCTACAGTAAACAGTTGGGAACTATAGGTTCTGTCTACGTGGATTGTAGCGGTATAATGTGGGGTTATTATGGGCAACTCGTGCCACTACAGCTGCCGCCTGGCACAGAGAGACACAAAGTATTTCCCGCGTTGTCAGGTGCGCCGGTCGCCTAAGCCACCCTCCACAGGACAGGTGGTTTGATTTAGCTGCTAGCGACTGCCCGTTAATCTCACCACCCCTAAGCTCGGCCGCCCCTCGCCACGGGAATTCGGCCGCCGGCCGATCTGCGCCGCCCCAACCTCTCTGGTACCCCCGATTTTAATCCCCGTGTAATTAGTAGCCGGATCACGGTGTAGGGTCTGCATACCGCCCAACAGCCACGCGAGTTGCGGCATTACAGCCCGTAAGCTCTTTTCCTCTGAGGGGCAACTGTTCCAAATCCAGGGTTTCCACCCACATTACTGTATTGCTACTCGTGTTTTATGTCCTTCCATGGCTCGTGTCGACACTGACGTATTTCAGAATAACATATCCCTGAGTACGTACTGACTAATGACATTTTATGAGAACCAGGGTCTCGACCATCGATTTCCGGTGTGTCCCGAGCAACTTAACCTCTAGGATATGTGAAATCGACCCCCCACCCGACTCAAACACTAACTATCAATGATGATTCCAAACAGGACGATATGGTGTTTAAATTAGCTCCAGTTACTTCATTTACGTGAAAGTAATTCAGCTGCAATTCACAGCCGGCCGGTGTGGCGAAGCGACTCTAGGCGCGTCAATCCGGAACCGCGCGACCGCTACGGTCGCAGCTTCGAATCCTGCCTCGGGCATGGATGTGTGTGGTGTCCTTAGGCTAATTAGGTTTAAGTAGTTATAAGTTCTAGGAGACTGATAACCTCAGAAGTTTAGTCCCGTAGTGCTATGAGCCATTTGAACCATTTTTTTCTTTTTTTTCCAAGAAATGTCTCTGAGCACTATGGGACTTAACATCTGTGGTCATCAGTCCCCTAGAACTTAGAACTACTTAAACCTAACTAACCTAAGGACATCACACACATCCATGCCCGAGGCAGGATTCGAACCTGCGACCGTAGTAGTCGCGCGTTTCCGGACTGAGCGCCTTAACCGTTTTGTTTTGTTTTGTTTTGTTTTTTTTTTCACACAGCTACACATCATCTAAAAGTTTCCAATCGAACTATTTATTATTCACTAGGTTCACGCTCAGTGTTACTGAGACAGCCCCGAATTGGATATAGGACTATACCAGGGTCAGAGGTCGGATCCAAGGTTGAGTTCTCCGACAGTCACAGTAGTTACTGTCCTTTGCTCCTCCCCCCTTTCCTCCCATACACCGAAAAGAAGTCATCGTCAATCCCACTATAAACTTGCCAATGATGTGTATAACTTCAATAACATACTCAAAATGTTTTCATATAATAATTATAACTTACTGCAGTACCACAAAATTAATAAAATGTATTAATGTAATAATAATAACACGAGGCCAAATAAGAAAGACTTTGTGCCTCTCTTTTATTAGTCGAAATAAGGACCATGCCCATAATTACAAATATACGTAAAATTCCACATATCGTTCACTATTTTTTCACATATGTCCCACAACGGTTCGGACATTTGTCCCATTGTAACACTATATTTGAGATACCAATGTGATAAAATTCGTTCAGCTTACTATCGAACGACCTCTGGACTGCTGTCTTTACTTCATCGGTGCACATGAATCGCTGTCCTGTCAGGAACGTCTTCAGTGGAACGAAAACGTGGTGGGAGGTCCAGACTCTCCCAGTGAAATGACAAGAGCTTGACATGTGGTCTTGCGTTGTCATGGAGATTACAACGTTGTCCACATCGTGAATCCCTCGGCTATTCTTCCTGACGGCAGCCCGAAGACGTCACAATGTGAAACAATAACTGCAGGCAGTGGTTGTTGCACCTAGTGACATCAAAATTGGTAGTCAGTCAGCGACGAACGCGGCCTCCACGAACGCTCACTTACATCCATATCTTCCTGACCTTTTGCGAACTCACAAATACACTACCTCACATTTCTTAAAGAGACACACTTTTCTCCATACCAGGGCGGGGAGGAATTTCCCTATGGATTTCGGTGGGCGATCGCCGGTTGCTCCATAGAAAACCAATAAAACTTCGTTACTCGTACGCCGTGGGCGCTCGGAGCCCGACTGCCGTCTTTCGCAACTGACGGTAACGTCGTGCAGCTGCGCTACTGGCAGATGAGTTCGGACTGGTCCAAGAAGGTCCGCAGGTTATGCTTTATCACAGTTCTACTGCAGTTACATGTGCTACAAAGAATTAATATTTGTTCTTAACCCATGTATTTAAAAGTGTATATTAATCTTATACTATTCAGACACTATAGTTAATAATTTGCCTTTTCCCATTCCTGGTGACGCGGCACCTTTCTAGTCCTAGAGAAGGAATCAATAGCTCTTTTTCGTAAGAAATTTAATATACACGGTGTTTCAAACTGAACATACCAGTTTTAGGGCGTTGTAGCATTTATTAGGTTCAACTTATAATTGTCAATAATACACCAAATGAAAGAGCAACTCAAACTGTTATGTTTCTATACCAGCCGGCCGATGTTGCCAAGCGGTTCTAGGCGCTTCATTCTGGAAACGCGCGACCACTACGGTCGCCGGCTCGAATCCTGCCTCGGTCATGGATGTGAGTGATGTCCTTAGGTTTAAGTAGTTCTAAGGTCTAGGGGACTGATGACCTCAGAAGTTAAGTACCGTAGTGCTCAGAGCCATTTTTTGTTTCTATACCTGGTCGCAACGGGAAGAGTGTGTGATGACAAAGACTGACTGAAAAACGTGTTGAACGAGTGCGAGTCTTTCACGCTTAACCCCAAGAAATATCCCCACACAAAGTTTATGGGCCTTTCTTTTTCGGTGAATCAACTGTAACTGATGTTTCTTATCTTGATGTGCTACAGGTGCTGCCCGTGCCTCAATGGGAAGAGCCCTGGACAACACAATTCTATTTGGGGGCAAGATGGTGCACCGTCTCACTGGCGTAACTCAGTACGCGACTGGTTAAACGATATTGTATCCGACCGGTGGACTGGGCCCAAGGGGACGGTTCAAACAGCATTTTATGCTTGACCACGTTCGCACATGATTGCCTCCGATACCTGCTGACCTATCCGACTTTAGAAACTGTGTTATTGCGACAGTTACTCCTGACACATTGATCAAGGTTTCGGAACAACTTGCCTATCGGCTCGGTGTGTGATCGGTGTTCATACTGAATAATTGTAAAAAAAGACTGTTTGTGTTTTTCTTTCATATGGTGTATTCTTTATAATGGTAAGGTGAATGTAATATGTGCTACAAAGCTTTAAAGTCCGTACATTCATTTTGAAACACCCTGTATTATGTCGAACGTCTAGATTCTGTCGTCTTCTCTTGAAGCTCTAGGCTTTATTCTGAACAACTTAAAAAACATTTACGAGTCAAAATATTTACCATCTTTGGCCACTACTTCCTCGATCTCTTAGGGAACATACGAATCCCGCGGCGGAGGAACCGGGCCCTTTCAGTGGATCCGTGAATGGATCTCATTTTTTACTTTTTGTGTATGACAGTAAGTGCTGGTCAGCCAGGCCGTGTGCCACTGATGGGGATATGTGGTAGAGGGAGCAATATCTACGGGATGCGAAGGGTGGGGTGATACTTCCCGTTTCAACGTTCCCAAGTGCGCTGAAGAGCCAAAGCCACTGGTACACCTGCCTAATATCGCGCAGGGCCCCCACGAGCACGTGGAAGTGCCGCAACACTACGTGGCATGGATTCAACTAATGTCTGAAGTAGTGCTGGAGGGAGTTGATACCATGAATCCTGGAGAGCTGTCCATATGTCCGTAAGAGTACGACGGGGTGTAGACGAGGCATTACAGATATGCTCAATAATGTTCATGCCTGGGAAGTTTGGCGGCCAGTGGAAGTGTTGAAACTGAGACAAGTGTTCCTGGAGCCATTTTATAGCAATTCTAGACGTGTGGGGTGTCGCATTGTCCTGTTGTAATTGCCCAAGTCCATCGAAATGCACAGTGGACATGACTGGATGCAGGTAATCAGACAGGATGCTTACATACGTGTCACCTGTCAGAGTCGTACCTAGGCGTATCATGGCACCATATCACTCTAACTGCACATGCCTCACACCGTTACAGAGCCTTCATCAGCTTGAACACCCCGCCGGCCGGAGTGACCATGCGGGTCTAGGCGCTACAGTCTGGAGCCGAGCGACCGCTACGGTAGCAGTTTCTAATCCTGACTCGGGCATGTGTGATGTCCTTAGGTTAGTTAGGTTTAATTAGTTCTAAGTTCTAGAGGACTGATGACTTCAGAAGTTGCATAGTGCTAAGAGCCATTTGACCCATTTTGAACATCCCCTGCATATATGCAGCGTCCTTGGTTTCATTAGGTTGCCTCCATACCCGTACACGTCCCTGCGCTCGATACAATTTGAAACGATACTCGTCCGACCAGGCAACATGTTTCCAGTCATCAACAGTACAATGTCGGTGTTGACGGGCGAGGCGTAAAGCTTTGTGTCGTGCTGTCTTCAAGGGTACACGATTTGGCCTTCGTGAGCGAAAGCTCATATCGATGATGTTTCGTTGAATAATTCGCACGCTGACTCTTGTTGATGGCCCATAATTGATATATGCAGCTGTTTGCGGAAGGGTTGAACCTCTGCCACGATGAACAGTTGTCTTCAGCCATAGTTGGTCCCGTTCTTGGAGGCCGCAGCGATGTCGGCGATTTGATGACTACCGATGTTGACGGTACACTTCTCAAATGGTCGTAGGGGAAAATCCCCACTTCATCACTACCTCGGAGATGCTGTGTCCCGTCGTTCGTGCAGCAACTGTGCCACCACCTTCAAACTCACTTCAAACTTGATAACCCACCACCATAGCAGCAGTAACCGATCTAAGAGCTGCGCCAGACACTTATCATACGTAGTCGTTGCCGACCGCAGCGCAGTATTCTGCCTGTTTACATATCTCTTTATGTCAATATGCATGCCAATACCAGTTTCTTTGTCGCTCCATTGTAATGTGGACGGGTTTTGCTATATGGAGGACTAGCAGTGTTATGCTACAAAATCATCTTTTCATGTCTGTCCCTGTACTATGGCGTTTCTCTTTCAGTGCGCGGCTCAGCCGCATTAACTGCATTCGGTAACGATCTCCGGTCATTGTTTCTGTAGGTTGCTGTAGCATAGAAAGCCTTCTCTCTTCCACCATCATGGCGGTCTTCGACGTCATAATCACCGTTGTTGAAGCGTTGAAACCATCCTCTGCACGTTCTTTCACTATTAGTTGCCTCACCATTGGCCTTACTACTATCTTGTGAGTCTCAGCCACAGATACCTTCATTTTAAACCTGAAAATTAAAACTGTCCATTAATGACGAGTACTAGACTCAGAGTCATTGGGTAACATATTAAACAGAAAATACCGTTGTGATGCAATCACAAATGGGCTAACATTTTTATGGCACTGTGTTTACCAATTCCTAGGCTTATTGCCTGGCATGACCTACCATCTGCACCAAACTTGCCACTATCGCCGTCTTCTGCATAACTGTGGAACGATGTTTTATACGAGTACCTAACAGTTTCATTTTAGACCGGGAAATATTTTCGCTATACCCGCAGTTTTCGACATAGTCAAGAAAACCCAAAAATGTGGATTTCAAACTCCGCCTTCCCTCTCCCACTCTCGTACCCAACGTTCGGTATGTTTAGTACGTTATTCATTATAGTACCCCCCCCCCCCCCAACCCATACAGCAGTGTACAAAAATGTGCAGTTAATGGATTTTCTCCCACAGTCGACATTTTCTGGTCAACATCGACAAGGCTACAATGAAATCAGGCATCTTACTTCATACAAGACAGGAAATACGAGACAGACCTCCTCCATGCAGAGGATGAGAACAATAGAGCAATGATACCGAACAGCAACGACTAATAAATTCTCACTAGACATCAGTGAGACCTGGTACTAAGGAAGGCAGGATTAGGTTGCGATTGTGGACAGGTCCGTAATCAATTACTGTTGGTTACTTTATTTTTCAATAAGTTACACATTATATGGAAACAACAACATATAAAAGATGACAATAAATTGATAAGGGTTCCACGGCTGAAGGCCTCAGTACCGATAATTTAAAACTGTTTCACGGCTGAAGACCTGAATAGCAATATTTTAAGACCCATTTAACTTGAATGAGATTTTCACTCTGCAGCGAAGTATGCGCTGATATGAAACTTCCTGACAGATTAAAACTGTGTGCCAGATCGAGACTCGAACTCGGAACCTTTGCCTTTCGCGGTCAAGTGCTTTACCACCTGAGCTACCCAAGCACGACTCACGCCCCTTCCTCACAGCTTTACTTCTGCCAGTACCTCGTCTCCTACCTTCCAAACTTAACAGAAGCTCTCCTGCGAACCATGCAGAACTAACACTCCTGAAAGAAAGGATATTGCGGAGATATGGCTTAGACACAGCCTGGGGGATGTTTTCAGAAGTATAGCTCTGAGTACGGGGCTTGAGTCCTGTTTGGGTAGCTCAGTTAGTAAAGGACTTGCCCGCGAAAGGCAAAGCTCCCGATTACGAGTCTCGGTCCGGCACACAGTTTTGATCTGCCACGATGTTTCATACCACTTAACTTCTTCAACCTGCAATTACAGTTATTAAAATATTTTTAGAAGATCAATCATCAAAATCTCACTGCTAGAATACAACTGTCTAATTAAAATTTTAAGACAAGTAACACTCATGGCTGTAGGCCTTAATGATAACAAATTCAAACTATTTCTCGGCTGAAGGATCCAATAGTAATAATCTAAACCTGTTCCACGGCTGAAGGCCTGACTAGCAATTCTTTTAAGAACCAGTTAAACATCTTCGAACTTGAAATTAAAGTCATTAATTTTTTTTTTAAACGATCTTCTAATCTGGCCAAACCTAGGGCGAAGGGGAGGGGGCGCAAATGTTTCTCCAAGTATTGACCTGGGGAAGTCCCTCAAAACTATGCAAGCGATGACACAGGCAGCCAAGAGTTGCATTCACTTCATGAGATAGTAAATCGGACTAGTGGCAGTTTAAACGCATGACCAATAATCATTTGGCCAATCTACATAACGTGCGATGACCATGCAACGATGGGATATACCACACAAACCGGAACTGGCAATCAGCACTACTTCTTCAGTCTCCGGTGTTTAGAGCATCCGGAAGCAAAAGGAGCCACTAGTAGCAGAGTAGGGGAAAAAAACACCACCCGGACCACAAATCAAGGAAGCTGTCGATTTACACGCCTTACCGGACAGCAGCAGAAAGGCGTGGAAAAGTACATTGCCGTAACATACACTAAGCTCCAGGGCAGGTAACCGGGGCATTAGTGGCCACGAGGCACGAAAAACACCGTGGTTGAACTTCACAAATAACAACATGTAGAATGCAACAATTAATAATAAGATGTGGAGGAAGGCTAATTAGGTTCGCCTTCACCAAACACTCCACTACCTGCTCTTCGCCTTGGCGACACTGACCTCACAATGGGTCTGGTTGACAACGACGTTGGACCCTTCGCGACTACAGCCACTCCATCTGGCATTGCATGAGTGCTGCCAGTGGTCCCAGCGTGTTTCTCGCGCTGTGCGGACCTGGCTGCTCGTCAGTCCCCAGCCGAACTGCCGACTCACCTGACACGTAAACACCACAACGTCACCCCAACAATAGTACCACCGTTACTTGATATCGATAACGGCCGCTACTGCCACTAGCGGACAGACAACGTTTGCAAATGGAATGGCGCCAATACACACCAGAAGAAGACGACAACCATATCTATACCAATTAAATGATGTCAACCCAGCAACGACACCAAAGCAAGCCGCAGCAAGGCTCAATCAGCAAAATAAAATTTTATGAATTGTTTGCCTTAGGCGCATCAGCGACCTCGTTCCGTTCCACAAACGTAGTTTTTAGGAGATTTAAGTTGCCCTGCCTTCAGTCGTATGCAATAGAGGCTAGCACTGGTCACACCAACCCTCTCCTCTATAAGTTGTGTCTGAATACGCGTTAAGGCAAACAACTCTTCACTCCTAGGTGCGCTGTGTTCGCTAGATCTGTGAAGGAAAACACCATCCGCTGCTCCGGCCGCAATGATGTCCCATGTTGACCATCATCCCAAGCCTCGGCCGTCCGCCCAAGAGGTTGCCTCGCTTTTCTGCGTAATGCTTCCTGCTCCGTCTCACCTGGCAGCTGCTCACATACTCCCAGTTGATAGTAGAGTTCTCCTTCTTTGACCGTTTCGAACTGCCTCCCACCCACCACATCTGCTTCTCTGTAACCAAACGCTGCAGTTATCGTCCCTTCTTCCATCTACACGGGACCGTGTGACATGAGCAACTCCCTGCTTCACGTCTCTAGGCGACTACTACCATGCTTCTAATTGTTACTTGATGTAAAACAAATCGCAAAGCCAAGAAGGAGTTGCAACACTTAAACGAAACTTGGTAGGCGCGTTCCTACATCTGTTCCTACGCTGTAATAGTCGTGTTACCTCTGTTTGAGTGTGGCGAGTTAAAGTTAGTTTATAATGTCCTTAAGGCGGCACAGAGTCCATTATCAGCTCTCCACTGAGATTGAACGTGGTCGTGTAATAGCGCTACGAGAAGTTGTATGTTCCTTCTGCGATACGGCAGAAAGATTTGGCAGGAATGTGGCCACTATACATGATCGATGACAGCGGTGGTCACCAGAAAGTACGGTCACAAGAAAACTGGGCTAAAAACGACCACGTGCCTCTACCGAGAGGGAAGATCATCGTGTTCGGCGTATGGGTGCAGCATCAATATGAGCAGCAACTAACACCACGGTGACACAAAGAATTGTTACAAATCGGTTACTCGAAGGTCAGCTCTGAGCCAGACGTTCTGTAGCTCGCATTCCACTAACACCAAACAATCGCCATTTGCAACTTCAGTGGTGTCAAGCAAGAGCTCAATGAAGGGCAGCGTGGAGGTCTGTAGCGTTTTTTGATGAAAGCCTGTAGTGCATCGATGCCAGTGATGGTCGGATGTTGATTGGAAGAAGACCAGTTGACGGCCTGTAACCAACCCGTCTGCGTACCAGACACACTGGACCTACACCTGGAGTTATGGTCTGGGGTGCGATTTCGTATGACAGCAGGAGCACTGTCGTAGTTATCCCACGCACCCTGACTGCAAAACTGTACTCAGACTGGTGATACGACCTGCACTTTTGTCGGCGATTTCCAACATGATAACTCTCGCGCACGTACCGCTGTTGCCAGCCAGCATGCTCTTACAGACTGTCGACATATCGTTTTCGTGTGCTTGATCTCCACATCTGGCTCTTATCGAACAAATATGTAACATCATTGGACGACAACTCAAGCGTCATCCACAGGCAGCATTAACCCTCCATGTATTGACCGCCGATTCAACAGACATGAAATTCCCTTCCAGAAACTGACATCCGGCACAGCACAGCACGAAGCATGCACGTTTGTATGCTTGCATTCAACATTTTGTCCGTTACATCGATTATTAATTTATCAGCATTTCACATTTGCAATGACTTATTTCCCGCTTACGTTAACTTGTGATCTTGCCTGTTAATCCCTTAAATACGTTAACTAGATAAACGTATTCCCGGAATTTCATTTCTCTGCATTAATTACTTTTAGGTGTTGCGATTTTTTTTCCATGAGCGTATTAGTGTTCCCCTTCACAGACCGTCCCGAGCTGCCTCAGCTCCAACGCTTCTGACTGTTGGAAGCTAACGGCCCTCCATCTACATGTAACCTCTCCGAAACTGAGAACATTGTACGTCAGCCACGTCGAAACCAAAAGAAGAGCGGCCAGCGTGCTATGCACTGCCGTATGGCTGCACCGATAAGTTGTCTCCTGCTGTCCACAGGCCCTGGTGCTGCGTCCAAGAGGTTTCTGCTACAGTTCTGGTCACCGCAGAGACCGACGTCTGTGGCGCTCGGCCACAGCTAACTCTTGAGCCGCATTCACAGAACTTGCCGATAAGTGCGCTTCCATCAGCGCCAGGAACACCAGAGCACTGCTTGTTCCGTCACTACGCGAGGAGGGAAAAGTATTGAACTGTAAACGCTAACTGACGCCACATTTTACTCAGTTACCTGTGGTTTTTTTTTCAGTTCTACATCTAGACTCAATTTGGAGACTTAGTTAGCGTGGTACTTAATTCTCGGAAAATAACCTGTGAAATTTAGAAATAGATAACCATGGGGGATTTGTAATTTCGCTTAGTGTATCTATTCGATTAAAGCGATTTTTTTCTTTGCTGTATTGGGAAAAATGTCTTAAAGCATCTGTACAGACTTAGTCATAACGGATGTTTAGTCCGTTGTCACAGTCAAAAAGGTGACATGTGTTTTAGTGATAGTAGCTATTATTGCTTTTGTGCAAAGAAAGATTAGAGAATCTGATTTAAAATTTGCAAAAACGGAATAAAAAGGAGCGAAGTTTTTGAAGGTTAAATATCGCTTCTGGTGTGTCCGCTATGAGCAATGCAGGTGTTTACGAATGGTATAAGTGCTTCGGAGAAAGTCATGAAGACGTTGAAGATGGCGAGCACGCTGAAGGCGTTAGTGGTCATCAACCGATGAAATCGCGTAAAGAATAAAAGAAATGACAGAAAACGGCCGCCGAATTACAATCAGAGAATTTTCTGATGACGTTAACGTATCATATCATCCCATGACATATTCTTCCGGTGTGTTGATTATGTAATGTGTGAGAGAAAATTTGTTCCACAATTGTTGAATTTTTAACAAAAACAGTCGCGAATGCAAGTTGCTGAGGAGTCCACAGATGAAGTCAACAACTACTCATAACTGTGTGATAACAAACGATAAAACATAGATTTATTGGTATGACGCAAGAGAAAGGTTCAGTCGTTCCAGTGGAAGCCATGTGGATCACCAAGACCGAAAGAAGCTCGACAACCGCAGTCTAATGTGAACCTCGTACCGACTGCGTCTTTCGATTTAAATGGATTATTTCAGAACGAGTTCCTTCCAAGATATCGAATCATCAGTTGTTGTTGTTGTGGTCTTCAGTCCTGAGACTGGTTTGATGCAGCTCTCCATACTACTCTATCCTGTGCAAGCTTCTTCTTCTCCCAGTACCTATTGCACCCTACATCCTTCTGAATCTGCTTAGGGTATTCATCTCTTGGACTCCCTCTACGATTTTTACTCTCCTTGCTGCCCTCCAGTACTAAATTGGTGATCCCTCGTTTTGCTTTTGTTGCTGTTCCTCTTATACCCTCATTTCATGACACTGTCCATTCCTTTCAACTGCTCTTCCAAGTCCTTTTCTGTCTCTATCAGAGTTGCAATGTCATTGGCGAACCTCAAAGCTTTTATTTCTTCTCCATGGATTTTAATACGTACTCCGAACTTTTCTTTTGTTTCCTTCACTGCTTGCGCAATATACAGATTGAATACCATTGGGGAGAGGCTACAACCCTGTCTCACTCCCTTCCCAACCACTGCTTCCCCTTCATGTCCCTCGACTCTTATAACTGCCATCTGCTTTCTGTACAAATTGTAAATAGCCTTTCGCTCCCTGTATTTTACCCCTACCACCTTCAGAATTTAAAATTGAGTATTCCAGTTAACATTGTCAACAGCTTTCTCTAAGTCAACAAATGCTAGAAACGTAGGTCTGCCTTTCCTTAAATCTTTCTTCTAAGGTAAGTCGTAGGGTAGGGGTTTGGGAGGAGAGGGCTGGAGGATATCTCAGCAGAGGAGAAAAGAATCTCACAGCTAAACTGGGGAGCGACGACTAAAAAATGTTACGTTTCCCAGAAGTGTGGGGGAGGAGGACGATGTGGGGGAGAAGTGGGGGTTCTGAGAAGGATCGATTATACCCATGTGTCCATAAGTGATCCCCCAGGGATTCATAAATTACTTTGCATAACAATCGGTTAAGGGGATGGAGCCAATGCTATAATGCTATGAATATAAGCGACCCAAACAAA
Organism: Schistocerca gregaria; assembly: GCF_023897955.1. Lineage (NCBI taxonomy): Eukaryota > Metazoa > Arthropoda > Insecta > Orthoptera > Acrididae > Schistocerca > Schistocerca gregaria. Next base: position 584,375,132 of record NC_064923.1, read on the forward strand.
CCAAATGACTCAGAAAAGGCTTTAGCCCACTACTCGCAATAGCATATGTGTCTGCAATAATTCGCTGAGCACTACCCCCTAGCTGGAAATCTAACGATCCTTGACATATGTAGCCATCTTCCTGGAGACACCAAGAGCAGAACTTGGATGACTTTTTACTGCCTGCCAGTGATACCATCCTGGGGTGTAGCAGAATGAATACTTTTTTCTGTTCTTCCATTTCTGTATTCTGTCTGTGTATTCAGTGAATAACGTAGCGAAAATGCTGACGTCTGCATCAAATTTTTAACGACTATATTTGCTGAATTAGGAAAAAGACTTCGTATGTTTTACATATGGAAGTATGTACTTTTCTGTGTGGAAACAGAAATAGCTCTTGATGGGTACATCAACGATACATCATGTCTACACTTGATCGAAGGTAAACCACTTTTTCACCGTCGCAGAAAGATGTCCTAGAACTGCCTTCCCTAGTGCAAGAGACGTATGGAAACACGGAACTCACAGCTCGTGGGTTTACCTGTGTTTCTGAGGCCCATCACTCTTTGCTTTGGCATTTTGCTCATACAACATATTGCTCGCAAAGCAATTCCGACATTCCGAACTTGAGGGTGCATACGGCTGATTAAAATGTGTATAGTTTTCGTTTATAGCGAAAGTCGCTAATGTCTTAAAGGAGTGGTATGATTTTGTGGTTAAGGTGTCTTGAGTCGTGCTAAGTCCACACGATTTATCTCTGTAAACATTGTAAAAATATTTTAAGGAACTGGTGGCATGAAGAACAAAATAATCGTATTAAATACTCGTAGAACACTAAAGGGGGAGGGGAGAAATGTCGCATTGCTACTGAACTATCATAAGCCTTATTGCTTCATTTTTTATTGAAAGGAAATTATATATATATATATATATATATATATATATATATATATATATATATATATATATATATATATATATATAGGTTAAGCATCAGTTAATCACCATTATTATATCTTCAATGGTATGTCACAAACCAAATTAAGTGCAAAATGTCCTTTTTTACAGTATTGCAATAGCACATTTAAATTGGTGTAGTAATCTAGGGTTAAAAACCAATGCAATTACATTTTGGGAGCTGTGACACACAATTCACACATCACAACGAGGTGATATTAATATGCGAAAGGGATCAACCACAGTGCTGCCTTCGAATAATACTACATTCCAACGTACTGCACCGTTTACACCTTTCGTTACATCTACAGATTGATGAAAGTGATTTTGAAAACAGGTTATAATTCTATGAAGGCTGCGTACGAAAATTTCCCCTCGTTCTAATTCTAAAACACTAACACGGCTTTATAACACCAAAAGGCCTTGGCCATCCTTCGTAAACAGTGCATTTGCATTTGCATTTCTAAACAGTGTTGGTCAATACTTCTCATTTTAAATGATTTTTACTGCAAACCATTGACCTCAGAGATCACTGTCTGATGTTGCTCGTTCAGATAATAATCAATCTGGTCATTGTAGCCCTTGCAAAGCAAATATACACTCGAAAGAAATTTTCACACTACAGCTTAGTGTGCGCTGATATGAAACTCCCTGACTCTGTCGGACAGCGACTCGAAATTTGGACCTTTGCCTTTCACAGAAAGTGCTCTATCAACTCAGCTACCCAAGGTCGACTCACGACCCGTCCGTACAACTGGCCCGAGTAAAGGTGTGATGATGGGTCGTGAGTCGACCTTGGGTAGCTCAGTTCGTAGAGCAGTGCTCCCGAAAGGCAAAGGTTCAGAGTTAGAGTCTTGGCTGGCACAAATGATTAATCTGCCAGGAAGTTACAACTATACAATGCAAGATAAAAGAAATGTGACGGAAATCGGTACACCTGATGTCCATGTACAGACAAACAAGTTACTGTAATTTCAGAAAGAAATGGATGACTTATTCACGATAAACAGCTTCACAAGCTAAGCAGGTCAATAACGCGTTGGTCCAACTCTGGTCCTCATACAAGCAGCTACTTGGCTTGGTATTGATTCACAGAATTGTTGGATGTCCTCCTGAGGTATATCGTACCGATTTCTGTACAATTGGCGCGTTCGATCGCCAAATTCACGAGCTGATTAGAGGGCCTTGCCCATAATGCTCCATATGTTCTTAGTTGGGGAGAAAAACGACAAACCCGATGGGCAAGGCATATTTTGACAAGCACAAATGCAAGCAGTAGAAATTCTCGCCGCGCGCGGCCGGGCATCATCTTGCTGACGTGCAAGCCCAGGATTGCTTGCCTTGAAGGGCAACAAAATGGGGCGTAGAATATCATTGACGTACCGCTATGCTGTAAGAGTTGCGGTGGATGAGAACCAAAGGTGTCCTGCTATGAAAAGAAATGAAGAAATGACACATCAGTTTATCAGCAATGGTTGGCGGCTGGTATGACCGGAAAGGGGGGGGGGGGGAGAGGAGAGGACGCTGAATGGAGCTCAGTTCGAAGAGGGATTAATCACTTAAGCCAGTTATGCTCCAGCAAATGAGATCCGAAGTCGAACATGTGGCGGGAGACGCCCCAAACAAAGGATGGATACCAATCTGACTGTCGCCCAACATACAGCCCGATAGCCTGGAAGCCTGGAGCGACTGATCTGGGTGTCATTTCTTTTCACAGCAAGGTCGCCTTGGTTGTCATCTGAGGAGCCTTTACAGCTCAACAGTATGACGGCGACATCCTACACCCCGTTTTGTTGCCCTTCATGGCAAGCTATCGAGTGCTTGCATTTCTGAAAAATAATGCCCGTCTGCTCACGGTGAGACTTTCTACAGCTCGGCTTCATGCCACCAAATTCCGCCTTTGGCAGCACGGTCGCACTATCTCTTCCCAGTTGAGAACGTTTGCATCATTATAGACAAAAGCCCTCCAAGCATTTCTGGATTTTCACGATCTAACACGTGATTTAAAAAAAATTTGGCACAATGGCACTCAGGACGACTTCTTAGAACTCCAACAAACAAAACCAAGACGAATAACTCTTGAATAAGGGGCAGAGATAGACCGACGCTTTACTGATTTCCTCTTTTAGTGAAACTCTTTCTCTTCAAAAAATCATGCAATTTTTCTGAACATGTGGTCATTTGTTTGTCTATTGTTGTACATCACAACTATCGATTTCCTTTCCATTCAGACAATTCCGTCGTGGTGTGGCGGTTTTCTTTGCGTATTTCTGAATATAGAGTACTTGTAATCAGTGATACTAAAACAGCGTTATGGAAACTGATTTCCTCCTCTGTGTTGTCTCAATTGAAATGTTTGTGACTATCCGTTGCCAATCGATTTAAGCCGTATCTCTCAGTAGTCTGTTCTGAAACTAATTTTCAGGACAATCTCAGAAAAATTCCTGTCTCAGGCTCCTGTTATAATCGCATAACTCTCCCACGTTAAACTGACAAACCAGATTATGCCCATGTAGTAACAGCATGAGCAGGAAACTTACCCACAATGTTCTCTAAACAAGTGTTTCTGAAATGCTTTCCCACATATAAAAGCAGCAGATTTATTGGTCACCTTCGATGCTTGTTTCATCAAGCTTACTTGACATTCATAATCTTAATAATCTCGCTAGATATGCCTTCACTACAGGCGTCTAGCCTATTCTTGTGATACATATTATGATTTGAATTTAAAATTTCGCCGGCGTTCAGTTCTGATTTTAGCCTACATGTTATTTATTATTCTACGTGAACATTATCACTTTTCATAGATGAGAGTCTTGATTAACTATCGGTCTTTTTTTTTAAATCATCAAAAGTCCAAACCAAACTTAATTAAAATATTATAAAGTTTAGCAATTCCGACACTTTGTTATGGAAGCAAGGGGCCTTTCGAATTTCATCTACTGCAGACTTAAGAGTCACCGAAATTAAAATTCAATGGAAAAAGCTGCCTATAGTCTTGGAACTCATAAATCCAGTGCAAGAAAAGTCAACGAGTATAAGAAAACATCTATAACACATGTCGTACAAATTATAGATAAAAAGGCTATCGAAGTGCTGGAGCAACGGACTGTCAACATATATTTTAGCTTACAAACCAAGAGGATAGAGCTCAGTAGGTTTACCATACAAGCGACGGAAACACCTGTGACAGGCTACTAGGCTTCTAACTAGACAGACGATGATGATGATAATGATGATGATAATGACAAAGGAAACTGCTACGAAACACCATAATCTTGCAAGGAGCTACTTAGTACATCTGGACTGATGAACGCTGTGTACGTACAAGAAGTGGAAAGAACGGTAAAAGAAAAAGGACGAACAGCTCATGTTAAATGGGAGACAAATTCAGATTAACAACCACTTCGTAACAAACAATACTAAAGGCATCTTCCCCTTACCTGCTGTCACGTTTAGAAAGACGTAGTACTTAATCCCTTTAACTTTTCGGATTCACATGGTGCAACTACGGTCATAAAGCAGAATGGTCCGCTATCGGATTTTAGTTCACTCAGAAGACAATGGCAAATGAATCGCTAGTACCCATTAGCCCAATCGATTATTCTCAAAATTCTGAGAAGTATTTTCCGATAAACGGAGGCAGCAGCTGATTTTGCAGGCGACAGCGACCAGGAATGCCCGTCCTTCCGGAAAAGTCAGCCCCACCCCTTTCCGCGTTCGGTGAATAAAACGGAACGCGCGGTCGTGCTGCTTCCGCTCAATAGAACTTCTGCGGTGGCTGCGGCCCCATCTCGCATTATTCTGCTCTGTTTAACTCAGATATACCTGATAGAGTTTACAACTTAGGTAGTTTTCTCTCGCGTAAAACGGAATGGCTGCTCTACATCTTCCGCGAAAGACGGACATTGTTCTTCTTACATCCTGAGCGTTGCTAGGAAGTCAAAAGGCATACCCTCCTATACCCCACAGATCTGAACCCAAATTTATACTGTAAAATGGAACAAACAATCTATATTGTCTAACTTCGTTTCACTGATGACAATAAAAATGACACGATTTGTACGACTTATGTTAAGTGATGAAAATACGGCATAAACAAGACTCATCAGTTCTGAATACGTTTTCCTTTTGTGTTTCAATAAAATATTGCTCAGTCCTATTTAGGAACTCTCGTTTATACGGCCTAGCCTAATATTGAAAATCCATTTAAGGTTCATAGACACAAAAAAGATTTATGTCAGAACACCATTAAATAAGTTATGGCTGAGCATGAACAGTAATCGTGTCTACATTAAAGCAGATGCAGCCGTAAATTGTTGATGCATCATTTCAGTGGAGGTGGGTAATTGTATTATCAGAGGAATTACTATTTAGGAAAGGCCTTAGACAGAGTTGTTCACGAGAGCCTCTGTCATTTAAAATTTACCTGCAAGAGGTATTAAAGACAATAGAGAAATAATTATAGCCCGATGGGAATGTTGGTGGTAGATGACAAATTATACTGTCTATTATTCGTTCAAAACCAAGTATAGCAGTAATTCCCTGTTGAACTGTTGCCCGGGATACTTCCTTCAATTGGAAGCCAGATCAGTGACTTACGTGCAAATAACCTAGTCTATAATCTTACTACAGAATCACTATCCACCATTTAAGGTGGAATCCAAACCTCGTGCCCTTTGAGGCGATCCGTGGTCCGGCCAGGATTCGACCAGGCAAACTTTCCGTTTACAAACATGCGCTTCACCGCTAGACCACCAGGTCCGACGACCAGGTGGTAATTGCCAAAATTAGAGAGTTTCTAGCTATGCGCTGAGCAAGTCATTTCAAGAATGACCAGTGAGATGAAAATAAACATAAAAATTACTGAGAATATGACAACAGTAGGTGTTGACCAACAGCTGAGATTTTGGTATTAAAAGTTGTTCCCTTTTAAATATCTAGTTGTGACAACACCAGCAAATGGAAAGAGTGTACAAGTAATTAGAAATAAGACTCGACAAGAAAAGGTTCTTATTACATAGTTAAACTTAACCGTTAGAATTAAGACAACAGAACGAACAAAGATTATATGCAAAACTATTGTAAAATCCATATGTATAATTGTATCATAGGTTGAAGATTGCGTTTTATAATACTGTCAAACTCCAGTTTCTCATGTTTTATGCGTCTGTTAAATTCTGAACAGTCTTTGCCATGATGTCTGTCTAGTCACTCCTGGCTCAGCTACGGTGTTTTGTCTAACTACTGTCTTCGGGCCGAGCTATAGCTCATCCAGTGAGAATTTAAGGTGGCCAGAGGAGAGACTATGATCTGTGCCTCTGAACAGCAACAAATTCCTATTCCGTTCTGGCTACCATTCCTTTCGGTTCTTGGGTGTGCTGTGGTCTTATATGAAACGTGGCTGTTCTAAAATATATAGAGAAGGATGGAGAATGACATGTGACTACAGCCTGGGCTTTCAAGTGCGTTGTTATAATGACAATTGGAAGCCGCATGTCACTGTGGACGAGGGCCTTAGAACAAGGAAACATTTTCTAAAATTCATTATCCGTGAGCCATGTTGAAGCAAAGTGTTAGTGTCTGTATTGAGCCTTTATTAGTAGCAAGATGGGAATTTCTGTTCCGATTAGTGTGTATCAGTTCTCGATTTATCTATGCAGTATAATTGTTTCTAACCGAGCAGAGTGAATACGCTCATCATTCACCCAACATTTCATTATATTTTCGACGTTTTCACAAGGATATGTAAACTAATTCTTTGTCTTCCCGTGTTACATCGACCACATGGTTCTTGTAATATTAATTACATTTCACGTAAATCGAATAGATCTTTCTGACTGCAATAACTATCAAGTGATCCAGAATCTTTTACATATATTCACCCGCTTTCCCGTCACTCAGTTTAGACTATAGATTTTAATGGTTATTTCCAAGGAGCCATATGCCAATGAAGTTTAAAATTAATCAGTAATGGGATACTGCCCTGACGTTTTGCCTTCAGCAAAGTTTCTCTCCAGTGAGAATTGCTTTACATGTGGTTCAGACATTTTGACAGCGTGGATTGCTTTCAGTATTTCTAGTAGATTTCTTGTAGTTTACAGGTGGTAACATCTCTTCGAAATCTGCGAACCATCCATTACTACAACACTTTCTACATATCAGATTCTTACAAAAAAGTGTTCTGAATTACAGTTGTGAGTGAAACATGCTCAATGCAATATTTTGCCTACATGGTATAACGTATGAAAATTTTGTATGGTAGAATGTTATTTGTTTTGATTGATAACTTAATTTTTATAGAGAATTAAGCGGTCCAGACGCCTGATTTAAATATTGCACGAAGTAAGTGCATCTGTGTTAAATTATCTATATCACATGAAGTCAGACTGCGTTATAATATTATTCTCGTGGATCAACATTCATAGGAAAAGAAGGGAATTTATCATGAAGTCAGTTTTCTGTGAGAATTACAATGTCCATTCACTTTCATTTTAAAATACAGGCACCATAAATTGTGGCAAATACTTAGAATTTAACTCCCTTCGGATGAGCAACATAAATGTGATATTTCATTTAATATTTTTCATAAAAGAATTTTAGTGTATACTACAAAATTTCTCTTTCTCGGGGGTTCAGATGTTTGTATCCTCAGACTTTTTCATGTAGTTACAATAACTACACTTACAATGTTTGGTATATTAAGGAGACCATTGATTAAAATTTACTACAGTATACTGGTGAAGTTCAGTTATGGCATATTAGATCCTTATGTTTGGGTTTAATAGAGAGTGATTGTTATTTGTGAATAGCTACTGATGTAGTGTGCCATTTACCAAGATACAGCCCACAAAGTTAGCAGAATTTAGTGAAATTAGGATGAGATTAAATTTTTAGGTTTACGTTCAAGTAAACCGTGAGAATTAACTTTTATTTTGGAAATACTGACAGATACAATTATCTAATAAATAGTATCAAGTACCTCTAGGGTTTCTGAGTGAACGTCCTTATACTGAAGTTAAGTAAGTTATGTGATCAGGAGAAGTATTAATTCTGTAATGCGAAGTGTTAATGTTCTCTCCTTTACACAGAGTGAACATTAATAAAACCGATGAACTGGTGGGACGGATTCCCGACTGTAAATGGAGGAAAAAAGTTCCTATGATCATATGTCCAGAAATACATCGTTGCCACTTTAGAAGGCGCTGATCAATTAAAGCTATGTTCACCATGTGCCGTGTGTGCCTTGTGTGTTGCAGGCTGTGTGATAGACGTAGAATACTATAAGCAGCAGAATGGTCCGGTATTCATGTCGGGAACAAGCCTAGATGGTGTGTGTGTACTTCAATCAGAAGGAAACGATCGAGAGGCAGCACGGTCCTCCACATCTCACATCTGGTATACGCACATTCCGCCTCCTCTCTGCGCGTTCGTATGTCAGATAGGACCCATGATCATACAAACTCCCCTCCCCCCAGAAAAGGGCTTGAAATATTTACTGATGGGACTGGTGTCTGTGAGGGTATTAGTTGTGGTTTAGCTGTGCTGGAGTGGATTTAGGAGTTGCTGTGCATTTTATGTAGTTTCAAGCAAAATGTGTTTCTAAAGGGAGACATATCTGGCATTCTATGGTCTTAATGCAGAGATTGATAGTATTAAGGATGATCTGAAGTTCAGTTCTTCTTGCAAAATCAGATTTAGTGACTTAAATGTAATTTTTTGTGCAAGAGTTGTCCTACAGACCTAATTCAGGTGCCATTTATGGATGAGTATAACATGGTAAAAATGTTGGGTACCTTACAGTTTTCTTCATTTCGTTATTTATTTGCTGTTATTGGAAAAAAGTTATCTGGGACTAAGCAATTGTGTCTGTGCTTCACGGTGTGAGATAACGTTGGGGTTATTGAAAGATTGTTCAGAATATTTATGTTACTTTGGAGAGTCAAACAGTTCTTATGATCAATACTTTGTAGACTATTTCCAGCAACTTCATTTCTGTTGTGTTTGTGGTTTCAATGGTAATCTTTGACACTGAGAGAAACTTTGAGTGCAGTCTTCATTGTCTTGATAAGTAGATGCTTACTAGAGAAATATTCCATAATTTTGTAAATCTGTTTTTTAAATAATTTGAACTTGGGAATTTTTTTGGTTAAATTGTTGTCATGAGAAGTCATAGTTGAATTTTTGTTTTGTTTTTGGTGGTGCTGGTCTTCAGTATAAGGTGAAGAACCCTACAGAGTCAAAGGGAGCCAAAGAGGGCACGTTTCGGAAAAAAACAAATACAGAGAGGTGAAGTGATGGAACACATTGATTTTGACGTTTCATCAGCTGTTGCCACTCGAGGGAGCGATCATGTATCCAATAGTGATTTGGTTATTACGCCTAGTATTCAAGTAGATGGTATCGAAGCCAGTGATACAGATGCAAGTCTCACTCGAGTCAGACTCGAGCATTGGCTCAAAGGATTAACATTATGACACAAAGAATCATTTGTAAGAACAGGAACATTATTATCAGAACACTAGAAAAATCTGCCACCCTAAGCTTCTTTACAGGGCTAATGATTCATTGTCCCTGGAATCTTCTCAGGACCATAGACACATTCATTCACACATCCAACCAGATCTTCATTCTCTCTTGGAACATTTGCATAATCATCATTAATAACCTTCAAAAGTAAATCAGATTTGTTCATCTCCTTTCGTTTTCTGAACAAGGAAATCTCTAATACTGGGAGTAACTTCAAGATGAAAACTCATAGTAAGTAACCGAAAAATCAAATGACAATCAGAATGATAAGTAGGAAGTACATGAAGGAGATAAAGTTTTATATATTGTCTACTGATGTACAGCAGTTTCCTTCTACAGACAGCTTCTAGGAAACTCAAGTTTCCTTGAGATCTGTTGAAACATATGGTACACAAAACAGAAGTAAACTCGAGTTCTGTCTGCAGTGAGTTAATGTTAGTATCCAGGAAACTGATAGTGTTTGCATGAGGGAGAGTGAAATTGTCTCTAATATGGCTCAACTGCAGGTGTCTCTTAGTAATTATAGTGTGTCACCGGTTACTTCCATTGGTTCTGCTGCTTGTCATGTCCAAATAGAAGAACACAGTATAAACTCAGTTACACGAAGTAATTTTGATCAGCATTTACTCAGTACATTAATACCAGCTGTGAGTCATATGTTAGGTAAGAGTGTGGATGGGTTAAGAGAAGAATAAAAACAAAATGCAAAATAATAAAATTAGGAGCTGATATGAAAGTTCATAATGAGGTACTTCAGAACAGAGATAAGAAGTAGAGTAGGAGTTTCCATAGAAAATGGAAGTTTGTGTGAAGGGACTAGACAAGACATTGGGGAGAGAATTGAAGCTAGTGCTACGGAGTTGACTGAAGAATTAGAGGCTCATTTTATTACTTACAATGACAGATATATAGTTTAGAACGAAAATGTGAATCCATTAGCGTAGAGATATCAAGGAAATATAATGTGCTTGGCACATAGTTCAGGATAGAATTACATACCGATCCTGATCGGAGAATTTTAAAATAGAAGAGAAACTCACCACTAGTGAAAAAATGTGGAGTTAATTTTAGATTGTTGCAGAAGAGAAACTTACCACTAGTGAAAAAATCTGGAGTTAATTTCAGTATGTTGTTAGTGAGCCTCATTAGTCGCTGCAAACTGGTTTTCAGAATTTAATGGAGAAATGTGAAGAGAATGAAACAGATTTGTCATGAGGCTTGTGATGATACCACGTCAAGAAATCGTTACGCAAACTCAAAAGCAAATTTCAACTTATGGTACAACACTACAAGGTTTAGGAAAGTATTTTGAAAAGTTAAAGACGATTTCAGAGAAAGAAATATCACATAACAGTGATGAGATTAGACACATAGTTGAGCAAGCAGTCAATTTAGGGACTTGTGTTGCACAGTTCATTGTTCATGCTGAACAGAATTCTAGTGGTAAGTAGCTGTACGAGCTGGTTACTCAAAGAAAGTGAGATCATTGTCAAGATTCAAGAATGGTTAGATGGAGTTTAGCAGGAGACAAAGAGAGTTAGCTCAATAATTAATGAGAAATTATCCAAGACTTAGGACATGCTGGGTGAAAATGTCACTGTTTGTCATTTTATAGTAGATGTCATGCATCTAATGATGTTGTAGATTCATGTTATGAAGAGGAGCCAGAATTGTGCAATTTATGCCAGGAACAGAAGCCATCACACAGAATGATTTGAGTCTTGAGAATATTAATTGGGGAGGCATTTTGGTTTTGAGTACAATCTCTTTATATCTATTAAGAAATTCCAGGTCTTTATAAATACAGCAAATTTTATTCATCTTTGAGCTCGGAGAGATTTAATTTTTCACTCCCACCATCTTTGCCTGCTGGGTAGAAGATTTTTGCGTAGTTGAAGGTGAACCTGCTGTTTTCATGCGTACACTGTGAATCTTAAGCGGAGTTTAGACATTTGATCTTGTTTCCATACTGGTCTGAAGCAGAACAATGTAGAATCAAAGTGGCACTCTGATGATGAACTATTTCAGTAATTATGGTTTTGGCAATCCAAATGAATTACTTCCCAACCCTTGCATTGTCGCCAAATCGAATAAAATTTGTCTTATGACACCTGCTTCACTTTACTGCCAAGTGTTTCTTGCTGGCCATGTGAAAGATGATTTAGAGGCTTATCAGTGCTTGTTACAAATGTTGGAATATGACATAAAGACGAGATTTGTCAATGTAGGAATAGTAATCGGTTTGTTTATTCTGATCCAAGACATAGGGAGATTATTGTGGGTGATACGATATGCGACATGATAAACATAAAACTGGTAGGTGGATGCATACGGAGGAAGGACTCAGTCGAAATACTAATTGCGATTATAGAAGAGACAGAGATGGATGGATTGGTAAGTAGTTAGGTTACAATCGAAGCAATAGAGTGGATGGGGGAGGTGTTCTTCGAAAGGACAGACTTCCGGAATAGTATACCATGGAGGTGTGATCAGCTGATATGGGGAATGTCGTCTGTGCATAGAATCTGCGGCCACATCATTGACAACTACAGTCTTCAGCCGAATCAGGTGACGCAATTGACGAACAACAGGTATGAACAATGGAATATGTTGATTTTCAAGATATGAGGGAACTGTTGTTCTCTTGTGACCTCAACCCAGGTAGGCAGATGTTAGTGTCGAGTGAGTTGACATTGCAGGGGTGTGGTAGTGTAGGTTCATGGCCTATTCTTCCTTTACTGTAGAAACTGGCGAAATACGCAAATGATGGAGAAAGTATAGATGTGAAGATACATGTGGTTATTGAATTCCTTTCTAAAGGTAATAGATGTTTTGTGAGTTTTGCGATTTTACAAATGAATTTTTTCTGTAAGTACCAAATAATTGTTGACTTGGGCTGCGATGTAGTGTTGAAGTATAGTCAGCTGATGCTGAAATTACGTTCCGATGAATATGTAGTTATGGAGAAAAGTTCAAATCATCTTCTTAAGTTTCTCACCAGATTTCAGCTGTTCCTTGAGTCGAAAGATGTTGTGAGAGTAGTTCCAGTGTAATTCTGTTACTAGATTTCCAATGAAGTATTTGTGCCTGACAATGCGAGATGTGGAACTGAGTTGAATATACTAAGTAAGCAGATGACTTAGTGAAAGAATATTTGTTTGGTGCTATGTGACGTTATTCTTCGGTATTTTCTATTTATCCTGGTAGAATTATGGGTATATCCTAACTGTTTAAAGTTGAAATGAGATGAGTTCTTCCAAAAATTTCATGGTAATTAGTTCCTCTATTGACTTACCATCTAGATAGTGACAGATTGCATCCTTCAAATCGTCAAAGCATAGCATTCTTATCTTATGGCTATTGCTATCAATTTTGCACGTTTTCTTTCAGACTGAACATCACTTCGGATGGATTTGAAATCAATCATGCTTGCAACTTCCAAACATATAGAGAATAAGGTTTCTAAAGCAGTCTTGCAAATAAAATGAAGTGCTTTTGAACGGTGAGTTGTATTTATCTGAGATTCGTATTGTAAAGTTTTTTGTGATTTTGATGCAGACACTTTTTATGACACTATTATAACCTATTTTTGCCAAAAATGGCCTTCTCAGATGATATGGGTGATGCATGAACATTTGTTCACCAAATGCTGGCGATAGCGTCTTCAGATAGCCATTGTGGGCCGAAACTGGTTTTGATTGCGTCATAAAAAAAGTGAGTGTGTCAATAATAACAAAAATGGAAAGTCACTCACAATCTCCTTAAATGAAAAGTCGATTTCTTTCCAAAGGGGATGTACTTTGCCAAATGACTGAGGCTCTGTAAGTACTTTCTAAAATAGAAGATGGAAATATCAATGAAAGGATATCGTTCTACGAGTCGGGGAGTGGAATGTGAGAAGCTTGAACATGGAATGGAAGCTAGAAAATTTGAAAGAGAAAATGCAACGCCTCAATTTAGATACAGTAGGGGTCAGTGAAGTTAAATGCAAAGAAGACGAGGATTTATGATCAGATGAGTATAGAGTAATATCAACTGCAGCAGAAAACCGTATAACGGATGTGGGATTCATTGTGAATAGGAAGGTAGGGCAGAGAGTGTGTTGTTGTGAAAAGTGCTGTGATAGGATTTTTCTTATAAGACTCGACAACAAATAAACACTGATAACAAAGTTCAGGTAGTCATAGCGAATATTCTGTTGAAGAATCACAAGAGAAGAAGGTACACTTGGTAAAGGCCGGGTGATACTGGAAGTTTTCAGTTATATTACATCTTGGTCAGACGGAGATTCCGAAATCCGATACTGGATTGTAAGGCATACGCATGAGCGGATATAGATTCAGATTACAATGTAGTAGTGATGAAGAGTTGGTTGAAGCTTAAGAGATTACTCAGGAACGAGCAATACGCAAAGAAGTGAGATGCACAAGTGCTAAGGGATGACGAGATAGGCTTGAAATTATCTAAGTTTAAAGACAGAGCAATAAGGAATACCCCAGTAATGAGTATAGTTGAGGAGGAATACTCATCGCATCACTGAAGTTGGAAAGAGAAATATAGGTACAAACAAGGTCGCAGTGGAGAAACCATGGGTAACAGAAGAAATAATTTAGTTGATCAATGATAGAAGGAAGTACAAAAATGTTCAAGGAAATTCAGAAATACAAGTCACTGGGTAAGTGCAGAGAAGCTAAGACGAAATAGCTGCCTGAAAAATGTGAAGAAATCGAAAAAGAAAAGATTGTCTGGAGAACTGACTGAGCGTACAAGACAATCAAAACAACCTTCGCTGAAATTAACGGCAAGGTTGGTAACATTAGTAGTGCTACTAGAATTCCGCTGTTAAATTCAGAGGAGAGAGCGAATAGGTGGAAAGAGTACACTGAAGGCCTTTATCAGGGGGACGATTTGTTTGATGTGGAAGATGAAGAAACAGGAATCGATTCAGAAGAGATAGGGGATCCAGTATTAGAATCAAAATTTAAGAGAGCTTTGGGGGACTTTAAGACCAAATAAGGCAGAAGGTATAGATAACATTACATCAGAATTCCTAAAATCATTGGAGGAAATGGTAAGGAAACGACTATTCACGTTGGTGTGTAGAATGTATACGTCTGGCGACATACCATCTGACTTTCGGAAAAATATCATCCACAAATTTCCGAACTCTGCAAGAGCTGAGAAGTACAGAATTATCGCACAATCTGCTTAACAGTTCATACAGCCAAGTTATTGACGATAATAATATACTGATGAATGGAAAAGAAAATCGAGGAGGCGTTGGATGGTGATCAGTTTGGCTTTAGGAAAGGTAAAGCCATCAGAAACGCAATTCTGACGTTTGGGCTGATAATGGAAGCTAGACTACAGAAAAATCATGACGTTCATAGGATTTCTCGACCTGAATAAAGCCTTCGACAATGTAAAACTGTGCAAGATATTCGATGTTCTGTGGAAAACAAGGTTAAGCTATAAGAAAAGATGGGTGATATACAACTTATGGGAGAATCAAGAGGTTGTAATAAGATTGTACGACTAAGAAAGGAGTGGTCGTAGTATAATGGATATAAGACAGGGATATAGTTTCTCCTCCATTCTGTTCAATCTGTACATCGAAGAAGCAATGACGGAAGTGAAAGAAAGGATCAGGAGTGGGATTAAAATTCGAGGTGAAAGGATATCAATGATGCGATTCTCTAATGACGTTGCTATCCTGAGTGAAAAGGAAGAAGAATTATATTATTTTCTTAAGGGAATGCACAGTCTAAAGAGTGCAGAATATGGACTGAAAGTATATCGAAGGGAGACGAAATTAATGAGAAGAAGCAGAAATGAGAACGACAAGAAACATAACAAAATTGGCGGTCACGAGGTAGGTCAAGGTAGGAGGAAAATAAACAATGACGGACGGAGCACGGAGGAAATCAAGAGCAGACTAGCAATGGCAAAAAGGATATTCCTGACCAAGAGAAGTCTACTAGAATCGAACATAGGCCTTAATTTCAGGAAGAAATTGCTTAGAATGTACGTGTGGAGCACAGCGTTGTATGGTAGTGAAACATGGACTATAGGAAAACCGGAACAGCAGAGAATCAAAGCATTTCGGATGTAGTGCTACAGACGAATGTTGAAAAATATGTGGATTGATAATGCACAAAATGAGAAGATTCTGTGCAGACGCGGAGTTGTTGTTGCGGTCTTCAGTCCTGAGACTGGTTTGATGCCGTTCTCCATACTACTCTATCCTGTGCAAGCTTCTTCACCTCCCAGTACCTACTACAACCTACATCCTTCTGAATCCGCTTAGTGTATTCATCTCTTGGTCTCCCTCAACGATTTTTACCCTCCACGCTGCCCTCCAATACCAAATTGGTGATCCCTTGATGCCTCAGAACATGTCCTACCAACCGATCCCTTCTTCTATTCAAGTTGTGCCATAAACTTCTCTTCCCCAATCCTCTTCAATACTTCTTCATTAGTTATGTGATCTAAGCATCTAATCTTCAGCATTCTTCTGTAACACCACATTTCGAAAGCTTCTATTCTCTTCTTGTCCAAACTATTTATCGTCCATGTTTCACTTCCATACATGGCTACACTTCATACAAATACTTTCAGAAATGACTTTCTGACACTTAAGTCTATACTCGATGTTAACAAATTTCTCTTCTTCAGAAACGTTTTCCTTGCCATTGCCAGTCTACATTTTATATAGTATCTACTTCGACGATAATCAGTTATTTTGCTCCCCAAATAGCAAAACTCCTTTACTACTTTAAGTGTCTCATTTCCTAATCTAATTCTCTCAGAATCACCCGACTTAATTCCAGTACATTCCATTTTCCTCGTTTCGCTTCTGTTGATGTTCATCTTATATCCTGCTTTCAAGACACTGTCCATTCCGTTCAACTGCTCTTCCGAGTCCTTTGCTGTCTCTGACAGAATTACAATGTCATCGGCGAACCCCAAAGTTTTTATTTCTTCTCCATGGATTTTAATACCTACTCGGAATTTTTCTTTTGTTTCCTTCACTGCTTGCTAAATGTAAAGATTGAATAACATCGGGCATAGGCTACAACCCCGTCTCACTCCCTTCCCTACCACTGCTTCCCTTTCATGTCCCTAAACTCTTATAACTGCCGTCTGCTATCTGTACAAATTGTAAATAGCCTTTCGCTCCCTGTATTTTACCCCTGCCACCTTCAGAATTTGAAAGAGAGTATTCGAATCCACATTGTCAAATGCTTTCTCTAAGTCTACAAGTATAGAAACGTAGGTTTGCCTTTCCCTAATCTAGCCTCTTTGATAAGTCGTAGGGTCAGTATTGCCTCACTTGTTCCAATATTTCTACGGAATCCAAACTGATCTTCCCCGAGGTCTGCTTCTACTAGTTTTTCCATTCTTCTGTAGAGAATTCGAATTAGTATTTTTGCAGCTGTGGCTCATTAAACTGATTGTTCCTTAATTTTGACCTCTGTCGACACCTGCTTTCTATGGGATAGGAATTATTATATTCTTCTTGAAGTCTGAGGGTATTTCGCCTGTCTCATACATCTTGCTCACCAGATGGTAGAGTTTCGTCAGGACTGGCTCTCCCAGCGCCGTCGTAGTTCTAATGGAATGTTGTCTACTCCCGGGGCCTTGTTTCGACTCAGGTCTTTCAGTGCTTTGTCAAACTCTACACGCAGTATCACGTCTCGCAGTATCATACATCGCCCCTGTATAGACCCTCTATATACTCCTTCCACCTTCCAGCTTTCCCTTCTTTACTTAGAACTGGGTTTCCATCTGGGCTCTTGATATTGTTACAAGTGGTTCTCTTTTCTCCAAAGGTCTCTTTAATTTTCATGTACGCAGTATGTATCGTACCCCTAGTGAGATAAGCCTCTACATCCTTGCATTTGTCCTCTAGCCATCCCTGCCTAGCCAATTTGCACTTCCTGTCAATCTCATCTTTGAGACGTTTGTATTCCTTTTTGCTTGCTTCATTTACTGCATTTTTATATTTTCTCCTTTAATCAATTAAATTCAATATTTCTTCCGTTACCCAAGGAGTTCTGCTAGCCCTTGTCTTTTTACCTACTTGATCCTCTGCTGCCTTCACTACTTCAGCCCTCAAAGATACCCATTTTTCTTCTACTGTATTTCTTTCCCCCATTCCTGTCAATTGTTCCGTTATGCTCTTCGTGAAACTCTGTATAATCTCTGGTTTAGTCAGTTTATCCAGATCACATCTCCTTAAATTTCCACTTTTTTGCAGTATCTTCATTTTTAATCTGCAGTTCATAACCAATAGATTGTGGTCAGTGTCCACACCTGCCTCTGGAAATGTCTTACAATTTAAAACCTGGTTCTTAAATTTCTGTCTTAGCATTAAATAATCTATCTGAAACCTGTCAGTGTCTCCAGGCTTCTTCCATGTATACAGCCTTGTTTTATTATTCTTGAAACAAGTGTTAGCTATGATTAAGTTGTGGTCTGTGCAAAATTCTACAAGGCGGCTTTCTCTTTCATTTCTTAGCCCCAATCCATATTCATCTACTACATTTCCTTCTCTCCCTTTTCCTACTACCGATTTCCAGTCACCCACCACTGCCGGCCGCGGTGGTTCGCGGTTCTAGGCGCGCAGTCCGGAACCGTGCGACTGTTACGGTCGCAGGTTCGAATCCTGCCTCGGGCATGGATGTGTATGGTGTCCTTAGGTTAGTTAGGTTTAAGTAATTCTAAGTTCTAGGGGGCTGATGACCACAGCAGTTGAGTCCCATAGTGCTCAGAGCAAATTGAACCATTTTTGAACCCACCACTATTAGATTTTCGTCTCCCTTCATTATCTGAATAATTTCTTTGATTTCATCATACATTTCTTCAATTTCTTCGTCATCTGCAGAGCTAGTTAGCATATAAACTTGTACTACTGTAGTAGGCGTGAACTTCGTGTCTATCTTGGCCGCAATAATGCGTTCACTATGCTGTTTGTAGTGGCTTACCCGCACTCCTATTTTCCTATTTATTATTAAAGCTACTCCTGCATTACCCCTATTTGATTATGTATTTGTAATCCTGCATTCGCCTGACCAAAAGGCTTGTTCCTCCTGCACCGAACATCAGTAATTCCCACTTTATCTAACGTTAACCTATCCATTTCCCTTTTTAAATTTTCTAACCTACCTGCCCGATTAAGGGATCTGACATTCCACGCTCCGATCCGTAGAACGCCAGTTTTCTTTCTCCTGATAACGACGTCCTCTTGAGTAGTCCCCACCCGGAGATCCGAATGGGGGACTATTTTACCTTTGGAATATTTTACCCAAGAGGACGCCATCATCATTTAACCATACAGTAAAGCTGCATGCCCTCGGGAAAAATTACGGCTGTAGTTTCCCCTTGCTTCCAGCCGTTCGCAGTACCAGCACAGCAAGGCCTGTTTGGTTTGTGTTACAAAGCCAGATCAGCCAATCATCCAGACTGTTGCCCCTGCAACTACTGAAAAGGCTGCTGTCCCTCTTCAGGAACCACGCGGCTGTTTGGCCTCTCAATAGATACCCCTCCGTTGTGGTTGCACCTACGATACGGCTATCTGTATCGCTGAGGCACGCAAGCCTCCCCACCGACGGCAAGGTCCATGGTTCACGGGGGGAGGGGGGGGGGGTGGGGGCTTGATATGTATATAAGTGATTTATGAATTCAGTTTCCTTAAGACGAATAAAATTGTTGAGCAACGACCAAGTTTACCAGTTTTCTCACTGGAAGGTAGGACCAACACCCTAAATGGGAGACTATGTAATATTTGAGTTAAAAAAGACTTCATAGCTAGTTTCTTATCCTTGTTCCTAAATGACCCACTTAGAACTGCTTGAGCGAGAAGTTGAACAACTGAGCCAACCTGGAAGGCATACGACTGGATGAGACTAGACAACTCAGACTGATACTTGATTTATATAAAATGCTGTATAGTGAAATTGTTGATAATAGGTCGGTCACAGACGAAATTGTGGTTGAATATTTATTCTGAAATACCATATGTAGTAATACTGTAAAAACTATGGTTGCCATATATAAGAATACTTCAGTTCCCCCACTAGGAAGTCATCGTGAAATAAATTCAATATGTTAGATAGATGATGATTTTTTCAGCTGAAACTTTGTTTTTCTCTACATAATATTTTACTTGTAAATAATAGATTTCAGCTATCAGTCGTGCTTTTGAAATTTTATTAGCAGATCTAGATTTCAGATAGAAAGTATCCATTCTCATTACACGATCATTTTTGATCAATGCATGTAATGGCTTTTGGTCAGGCTTCATCCACAGTTCGCTGAACTGTGGGTGAAGTCGACCAGTTTGAAATCCCTTGTCGCAGCACTCAACACTTCGTGCGATTAAAGAGCTAGTTGTGTTTCACAAGAACCATGTTTTCTAAATCCGTGTTGACTGTGTGTCAATAGACCGTTTCCTTTGAGGTAAAACGTAATGTTCGAACACACCATATATTCGAAAATCCTGTCGCACATCGACGTTAAAGATGTGGGCCTATAGTGTCGTGGATTCCTCCTACTACCGTTCTTGAATATTGGTGTGACCTGTGCAACTTTCCAATCTTTGAGTATGTGTCTCTCGTCGAGCAAACGATTGTATATGATCGCAGAGTATGGAGCTACTGCATCAGCATAAACTAAAAGGACCCAAATTGGTATACAGTCTGGACCAGAAGACTTGCTTTTATGAAGTGCTTCACTGCTCCGAGGATATTTACTTTTACATTACTTATGTTGGCAGCTGTTCTTGATTCATATTCTGGAACATTTAGTTGTTCTTCTTTTGTGATGGTATTTCGGAAGGCTGTGTTCGGTAATTCTGCTTTGGCAGCAGTGTCTTCGATAGTATCTCCATTGTTATCGCGCAGAGAAAGCATTGATTGTGTCTGCAGCTAGCATACTTTACATACGACCAGAATCTCTTTGGATTTTCTGCCAGGATTCGAGTCAATGTTTCGTTGTGACAACTATGATTAGCATCCCACATGGAAGTCAGCACTAAATTTCGAGCTCCAGTAAAATATCGTCCATCTTGAATATCTTGCGTCTGTTTAAATTAGGACATGTGTTTTTTGTTGTTTCTGAAGCAATGTTCTGACCGGTTTTGTGTACCAAGGAGGATCAGCTCCGTCGTTTGTTAATTTATTTGGTATAAATCCTTCAACTGCTGTCGATGATACTTCTTTGAATTGAAGCCACAACTGGTCTGTACTTGAAACGTTAAACTATAAGGTGTGGAGACTGTCTCTGAGGAAGGCGTCAAGTAAATTTTTATCTGTTTTTGGACTAGGTACATTTTTCGTTCATTTTTGGAGGTTACATTACTCAGTCTCGCTACGACAACCTTATGTTCACTACTTCCTGTATCCGTTTTGATGTTCGTTATTAACTCAGGATTATTTGTTGCTAACAGGTCAAATGTGTGTTCACGACCGTTGACTATTCGCGTGGCCTCATGAACTAAATGGTCGAAATAATTTTCAGAGAATGCGTTTAAAACAATTTCGAATTATGTTTTATGCGTACCTGCGGAATTAAACATTTATTTTCGCCAACATATCGAGGGTAAATTAACAACTCTTCATTGAACCTTTCACAATTGTATCATCTGAATTAGGAGGTCAGTAAAGGGATTCAATTATTACTTTATTCCGTTTGTCAACAATGACCTCTGCCCATACTAATAAATAGGAACTACCTACTTCAATTTTGTGACAAGATAAACTACTTAAACAGAAACATAGGCACTTAAACTTCAGCTTACTCTTCGTCACTAATATATTGTGATCTGAGTCTTAATCTTCTCATGGGTCCGCCTTACAATCCAGTATCTGACATCGGGATCTCTATCTCACCATAATGTAATGTAAATGGAATCTTCCCGTATCACCTGGCCTTTTCCAAGTTTACATACACGTCTTACGATCGTTGAACAGTGTATTAGCTGTTACTAGCTGAAATTTACTGCAGAACTCAGTTAGTCTTTCTCCTCTCTCATTCTTTGCCCCAAGCCTGTATTCTCCTGTAACCATTTCTTCGACTCCTTCCCCTGCCACTGCTTTGTAGTCCCCCGTGATTATTAGATTTTCACATCCCTTTATGTACTATATTATCCTTTCAATATCCTCATATACTTCTTCTATCTCTTCATCTTCAGCTTCCGACTTCGGCATATACACCTGAACTATCGTTGTCGGTGTTGGTTTGCTGTCGATTCTGATACGAACGCCCCTGTCAATGAAATGTTCATAGAGACTTACTCTCTGCCCTACCTTCCTATTAATAACGAATGCTACTCCTGTTACACCATTTTCTGGTGCTGTTGGTATTACCCTATACTCATCTGATCAGAAATCTTTGTCTTCTTTCCACTTCACTTCACTAATCACTCGCAACACATGCACTCTAGGCTTTGGAAGAGACAGTTTTGAATTCACAGAAAACCTTACATGAGCAAGCATGTTAGCAATCGGTTTTCAGCCATCCACACCAAGCGATAGCGAGAATGCCATTTGCTTCTCTCTTCAAAGAAACCTAGATACCTGGGGAAAATAATCCACAAAGCCAAATGCTGAAGGAGGGGTAAGGGGGGCGTTGACTTACCCTCTGTAACTTTAGTCAGCCCATGTCACTACGGAAATTTTGTCAACGTTTTCAGTTAACTTGTTGGCTGTCTGGTGGTTAATATAACATAGTGCTTGCCAGTATTAGTGTTATGTAACGATTTGATTACTAAAATGCAGCTAGGTGGACCAAATACAATCAGAGTTTGAAGCATTGATTACTTTATTTTAGTTGGAGTTTACATCCACTCTCTAGCACTGTCCCAAAGGAAAAGACTCAGAGCAACACGTGTCTGGGCCTCTCATCACTGCGCTGCTGCCTCCACATTGCCCTCTGCTCTCCCAAATAACAACAATATCCAAAGGTTTCTCACATTTTGGTATTCTAAGATTATTGTTTAACGCTAAATTTCTCTGTTCGCGGGGGAATATCGTCACTTTGTTTTATTTCTACAAAAAATTCATGAAGACGTATGGCACATCGATACAATTTCCATGAGCACAAATTTCCCGTGAAAACAACCGATAGTTGTAAATAATGTGTTTGAGCTATTTTCAGAGAGATTCTATGACGTCTTCTGCCACTAATCATCAATGTTATTATAGTGTTATACCTCTAAATCGGTTGGCAGTTCGCGAAGAAAAGCTGAGCTCTGTTACAACTCCCGCTGCCAGCAAAAGAAAGTGAAAGCAGAAGTCTGATCGTCAAGAAGCGAATTCCAGAATAGCTGATCAGAGGAATAAGCGCCGAGGTGAAATTTAGAGATAGGAGGAGGATGTATTGATTTTTGTGAGAGGTGTTTCGTTTCGTGAACATCGAAGTGCAGACTTTTACAATTAAACTCTCCACCAATTCAACCATCGTACTAACATGTGGCCTTGGAGGATTAAATCATGCAGAAGGCATAACAGTCTCCCGGTTTATCGCCGCAGTATGATTTTCTTCGAAGTGGTATTCAAAAGTTTGTGACGAATCCTCGCATTGGATGGAAGGCACACGCCAGCAGTGAGGTCAGCTGAGTGTGAAGGCAGAGATCCCCGTCACTACGGTGGGTCCCTTGGCTCAACCGCACTGCCGCCAGCGCCTACCGCCGCTGACTTCGCCTCAGTCGGTGCTTCCGCTGGTGCATGATCCACGAACGCTAGAGGGCGCGATGTCCCCAGACATGCTGCAGGCTGCTGCTGCTCCCACCCTCCGCCACACACGCCCACACACACAGCGCTGCCTGTAATCGCGTTTCTGCGTGACGGCGCGCCACGCGTGTGTCGAGCTCCCACCGCCCTGGCAGGCAAACCGCGTTATGTGACGGAACGCCGCACCGCGTCGCTCCCCCTCCTCCCCATTCCCCTCCCCCCCCCCCCCCCCCCTTGGATGTCTGGCCTCTAGACTCCTCTGCCACCGCTGCTTGCCTCTCCCTGCCTCCACTAACGCCATAACCGACATCCCCTCTAAGGATTACATCACCCAACCCACTGTCGTATGCTAAATATCAAATAAACCTATTCATAGACAATGCCCAGAATATCTCCAGTTGCTATACGAAACGGAATTTATTCTTGTAATATTTAATAAATTAAACAAAGTATTAAAATCTTCACAAAACGTTTTGGTAGGTGCATTAGCTATTAGCAGCTCGTTATCGTAGGACCTCACCCATCTGGTTTTCTGATGATTTAATCACATCTTCCTTTGGACACATCTATGAAAAAATATAACATGAATTAGAAGGTGATTTTGTACTAAAAGTAATGGCGATTAATCACAAAAATAGGGGAACAAAAACTCATACAACTAATT
This sequence comes from Schistocerca gregaria, assembly GCF_023897955.1. NCBI lineage: Eukaryota > Metazoa > Arthropoda > Insecta > Orthoptera > Acrididae > Schistocerca > Schistocerca gregaria. Next base: position 584,398,994 of record NC_064923.1, read on the forward strand.
TAACATTGGTCCGTCGAAGTACACGGTCTCCCAAAATTCGGAACCTCCTAAATTTCATGGTTAGAAGATGAAACAGTAATAATACCAGTGGGTAGCAGGTGCAGGCAATCCACTAATCACCCGCCACTCATTTTTAGTATTACTGACTGTCTTTTTTCTTCTTAGTTTATTTTGAAACTGTTCCCATCCATCGGTTGGTACGAAATAGAATTTTATGGTAAACAGTTGAACATTTATTCTTCAGAAAGTTCATACATTTGAATCTTCTTTCGGAGTTGTGGGATGTGATTTACTTTTATCAAACTTCTATCAGAATTGTTGTTGTTGTTGTGGTCTTCAGTCCTGTGACTGGTTTGATGCAGCTCTCCATGCTACTCTATCCTGTGCAAGCTTCTTCTTCATCTCCCAGTACCTACTGCAGCCTACATCCTTCTGAATCTGCTTATTCATCCCTTGGTCTCCGAGTTTTACCCTCCACGCAGCCCTCCAGTACTAAATTGGTGATCCCTTGATGCCTCAGAACATGTACTACCAACCGATCCCTTCTTCTAGTCAAGTTGAGCCACGAACTCCTCTTCTCCCCAATTCTGTTCAATACCTCCTCATTAGTTATGTGATCTACTCATCTAATCTTCAGCATTCTTCTGTAGCACCACATTTCGAAAGCTTCTATTCTCTTCTTGTCCAAACTATTTATCGCCCATGTTTCACTTCCATGCATGGCTACACTCCATACAAATACTTTCAGAAACGACTTCCTGACTCTTGAATCAATACTCGATATTAACAAATTTCTCTTCTTCAGAAAGGCTTTCCTTGCCATTGCCATTCTACATTATATCCTCTCTACATCGACCATCATCAGTAATTTTGCTCCCCAAATAGCAAAACTCCTTTACTACTTTAAGTGTCTCATTTCCTAATCTAATTCTCGCAGCATCACCCGATTTAATTCCACTACATTCCATTATCGTCGTTTTGCTTTTGTTGATGTTCATCTTATACCCTTCCTTCAAGACACTGTCCATTTCGTTCAACTGCTGTCTCTGACAGAATTACAATGTTATCAGAGAACCTCAAAGTTATTATTTCTTCTCCATGGATTTTAATACCTACTCCAAACTTTTCTTTTGTTTCCTTTACTGCTTGCTCAATATTCAGATTGCATAGCGTCGGGGAGTGGCTACAACCCTGTCTCACTCCATTTCCAACCACTGCTTCCCTTTCATGTTCCTCGACTCTTATAACTGCCATCTGCTTTCTGTATAAATTGTAAATAGCCTTTCGCTCTCTGTATTTTACCCCTGCCACCTTCAGAATTTGAAAGACAGTATTCCACTCAACATTGTCAAAATCTTTCTCTAAGTCTACAAATGCTAGAAATGTAGGTTTGCCTTTCCTTAATCTTTCATCTGAGATAAGTCGTAGGGTCAGTATTGCCTTACGTGTTCCAACATTTCTACTGAATCCAAACTGATCTTCCCCGAGGTCGGCTTCTACCAGTTTTGCCATTCGTCTGTAAAGAAAACGCGTTAGTATTTTGCAGCTGTGACTTATTAAACTGATAGTTCAGTAATTTCACATCTGTCAACACCTGCTTTCTTTGGGATTGGAATTATTTCGTTATAAATTTTATGCCATCTTTTAATTAAGTTTCCAGACTTATGCTGCTTGCTATGTGTGTGTCGCGTGCTAATGTCGTCGACGCCGTAGAGCTGCTACTGCCACAGCTCTCCCGGTAGAGTAGAGACACGATGCGATATAACGCCAGTCCCCGTAGATTAACGGGAGAAAAAAACCTGAAAAACTTCCGAAAAGGCGTGCCTCGCGTAGTCGTTGTATATCACTTACAAGTCCGCAGCGTTTCCACTTATGCGAACTTGTATAATTGTGGCTGTTTGTTATTAATATTGTATTGTTAATTGCACGGATTTTTCAGTAGTTATTAATTCTTCTCTCGTTCGCATAGCACACACCACTGATTGCGAGGAAATATTTTAGTTAATAGTCTTTTTCTTACGTTGTTGTCTCGTTGCTATGGAATTATTGTCCTGGTATGCAGCGAGATCCAGAGATACTCTTTGATTCAGTCTTTGTAAGATTGCGCCGTAATACGAAAATATTTTAAAGTTCACTTTCCAACTAATAACGTGAATATTTGCGCTTCAATGAAATAGTCTTTCATGAGTAGTCGTTGATTTAGTCATTTATCAAACTATTTAATGATGCAGTCCACACCGGGCATTTAACTGGTAACGAACAGATTATTGTTATTTTGTCACTAAATACTTTTAACTCCCTCACCACACGCACACAGAATAGTTAAGTCAGTCCGATTGAGTTATAGTTTCTTGGCAATTACTACAACTCAACACTTCAGCGTAATTGATTTATCTTCATGATGTCGTGTACTTGGGTCCTACTCAAGACTAACTGCGTCTATTCTTTCATAGAATGTTCACTTCTCCTTAGGGTCCAACTAATTGAAAGTCATATCTAATGTTCACTAATTGCGTTATTATATTTCAATTAACCCGTAGTGCACGGTTAAATGAGTCTATCTGTTCCTGTCTCAGGCCATAAAATCAGTTTCTTAAGGCGTGAATCTCATCACGCAACAAACACTCGAAAACAATCTCGTCACGATTCGCAATGTCGATAATTCAGATCAGAACTGCTCTCGTACGTCTGCACTGGATGAGTTCTACCGAGCGACTTCTTCCGTAGAAGAGGATTGTAGACGCATTGAATTTCTTCGTTGCGCTTACAACTCTCTTCCATATAAAAGTTATCTCTGATGACATTATTTTGGACTTTACTTTTGAGTATTAAATTCACATTTGTCACATGAATATTTTTTCATTGCTGAAATACGATGTTTCTTCTTTCTCTTTCGCTAAAAAATATGCTCAGTCGTGTACAGTGTAGTTGTTGACAAAACTCTTTTGTGTTAGCTCATCGGCAAAGATGTAATAACTGCCAAGATAACTATCCCTACTTCATTGACTTTAAGGTGGTAGTTGGGGCGTTACAGGTACTGGCAGAAAGAAATGTATGACCATATCACCAATTTTGGGCTATCTTACATTAGTTTATTACCCACCTTCAAAGAAACTTCACCCTTTCCTTAATCTTTTTTTCTTCATTCAATTTTACTACTGCTGGAGCTATTTTTTCTTGAAAATATATATATTTTTTCGTGATGATTTGTTTAGATTTTACAGTACATTTTGTAATATGATTTCATACTATGATCAAATGCTTTCCTTGTTGCTGTTTAAATTTACCTCTCCGTTTTGTTTGATATTACGGTTTCACTTGCAAGACAATAGTTGGGGGCAATGAATTTACTTACTAAGATTAATATCATAGCACAATAGTCTTCAAAATAGTATGTAACAGAATTTATTATATGTTTCATTGTAAGTGCGTTGTGTAAATATTTCTAATCTCTATTTCGCAAATGCTTCTTGAATTCCTTAATTGTTTCTCTGACAAGGTAACCTAACTGGGCAGTCGTTGATCCGTCATAGTCCTGACAACCCAAACACACTGATTCACCTTTCTATAGTAGTATCGTTATTTGTGTAACTAACAATAAATATGCTCGATACTTTGTCAGATTATTCAATGTATTCTAGGTTACATTCTTCATCTGAACCATTCTTAATTTAATGCTTACATGTGATAA